>NC_056570.1:30757735-30832635 GCF_013358625.1 Macadamia integrifolia | reverse complement strand
TATGAAATATCCAAACCAAAATTGTGAAAGCCTAGAAATATACATGCCCAGTTGGGATGTGATATGATTGCATCACGATGGATTGGAATTTTTTTTTTCTTTTTTGGATCACCTAAATTCAAACCTAGATACGTGAACTAAAATCAGATATTTAAATATCCTTTACATCTCCATTTTGGATGCAAAAGAAAGGGAGGTGAAATAACTCTCTTGTGTTTATCGTGTGTAGTCACCCCTCTCTCTCTCTCTCTTTAGAACTACAATGGTAGAAGGAATGGAGGAAGCGGGAAACTGCTCATATAAGAATAACTGCTGGGCGGTTTCGGTGGTTGTGAATATGGTTGCGTGAGCAGGGTTTTTGGCGATGGGGCGGGGGTGGGTTTAACGATGGAGTTGGGGGTGGTGCGGTGTGCAGATGGTTGTGGGAGTGGCGGAGGTTGTCAAAGACTTGGCTGGTGTGAAATTGGGCGGGGTTGCAACAATGGCGTGAGATACCGGAAGGCAAGGCCAGACATGTTGAGATGAGGATGCCATTTCAAATGCCCATAGAACTGTTATAAGTTTCTTTCATAAATTCTGCGATGTCCCACCAAATTGGCGAGACTTTGTAAAAGGGTGGGATGGGGGAAACAATTCAATATATCAGTTGATAGAAAAATTGGTGTCTGTCTGCTCAAAATCCTGCCCTAGCAATCAAACGACTTTGGAATTCTTTCATTATAATCATCTTAACAATAATTAATGTTCCTTACAAAACCTTACAACTACAACACAAATAAAAATTGGAAATCATTCTGTATATTTTTGAAAAACAAATCTGAAGCCCAAACAAGACCTAAACTATTTCATACCCAGCTCAAGATTCTTATTCTTTCCTTCCTTTTCTTTTGGGTACTTCCTTGCTGACCCAAGATTACAAGGCACAGAATCAGATTTAAATGGATGAACAGGATGAACTAAAGTAATAGTTGGATTTTCAGCCTTCATCACTTGGGTGGTAATTCCAAGGGTACAATTGTACCAAATCAGCTTCTCAAAACTCCCCACCAAAATAGTATCCATAGCGTCCAATGCTAAGAGCGAATACCCTCTACCCAAAATCTGGTTTAGTGGTTCCAAGCTCAACCTGTATTTCTTTTTCCATGTCTCCTTCAAGTAATCCTCCATCACCCATAGCTCTATCCATGTCCATGTAGTGTATAACAACCCAAGATGACCCTCACAATCCACCAATTTTTTGTGAACTTGAAAATCAATGTTCATGGCTTCTACTTACTCTCCTTCTAATGATGAAGATGAATCTGATTGAGGCAATGAGATTAGCCTCCAATTTGCTTTATCGATATAGAAAGTAAATATTTGTTTTTGTTCTTCAAAGGTTAACCAATGAACAGAACCATTCATAAGAATCTCAGACCATATGGGTTCTTTACCAGGCCATTGCAAGATCGCTTGGCCATCACAGCATCACTACAGGTGGATAAGGAAAGCTACTCTCGGTTCTTCGACTTTGGATGGATTTACTTCTGGGGTTGGTTCAGTTTCAGGGAATTTTTATCGGTGGCAGAAGCAGAGCTGCAGAGTCTTATTTTGCAGACCACTTCTGAATCTGTGAGGTGGAGAGAGACTCTCCCATCGTGATTGGTAATATTCAGAGGGATAGGGCTCCTCAGGATTTTTCAGAGGGAAAGGGAGAAAGGGAAAAAGAGGGGTTTTCACTTAAGATGAGGGTAGCTTAGGTATTGTACAAATAGGGGGTATTTTGGAGATTATGAAAAACATTAACTTCACTCAACAGTCAAAACTAACGATTGGGACTGTTAGCTAGCATCTTTTTCTTGTAGGGGAGGGTAATGATATTTTCGCAAAAGTGATTGGTCCAATAGATATTTCTCCTTAGTTCAGAGGAGGTGAGTGAAGTTTACCCTATTATAAATTACACGGTAGGAAATCAGGAGAGCATTCATCTCCATCTTTCCAAAACGTAAAGGGCTGTAAAAGGAAACCTGCAACGAAGAAGAAACAAAATTCACAACGGTCGATGTCGGCAACCTTGGACAACCAAAATATTGGCGAACGACCATTAGGATCTGATGACAATGATACTAGCGTACTGTGCCGTGAAATGAAGATAGTGGTCATGAATGGAGAAGAAATACCCTTGTGGGTTTCAGAAATCACCATCGCTCAAGGCTGCAATTACACGGCTGCCTTTGGCCAAGAGCAAGATTGGCGAATGGTCACGATAATCTAGTGATTACTTCGCCGGTGTCCCGACGATGAAAGAGAGACATAAATCCTTAAATACTTCCAATAAAAAAGAAGAATATAGATAATAGAAAATAAAAACATAATAAAAAAACCAGAGTAAGGGAGGGTTCTGCTATGTTCGTAACAATATGAGCAATCATAATAATAATAATAATAAATGTAGCCCATTGATAGGTTCTAATACCATTGATAGAATATACAAGTGTAACACATTGCATGAGGATCAAATAAACATACAATACAATTACTACAGAGACAAGAACGGCGTACCAACACGAAAAACTTTAGTTGGTATGGTCTACCTTCTTTCCCTTCTCACTTTAGGTTTCTCTAGTCATTCATTTAATGAGCCAGTAATAACTATTTATAGGGATGAGGGTGGAGACCAACCTTGCAATTAAATTAGGATTTCCTTTCCATTAAAGAAACAATATCTTAGGCCCAAACATAGTAATATATTTTATACTATTAAGGTGAGCTAATAGAACCCAATATTTCTATAAAAATCACTTACTAATATTGGATCATTTCTACTTACTCCATCTATAGTCAACATTGCTAAATCGATTTTGAAAACAAACTTTGGTCTATGCTAACCGACCCTAATTTAAAATCTTACATGAGCATCAAGTGGATGCATTCACTACTTATTACCTCTTCTCCGTTTCTCCTCCCAAAACCTAATGATTTTTTAAAACACAATTAAGGACCAAATTGCAGCGGCAAGGATTTTTCTTATTATTATTATTATTTTAATTCATTGCATTTGTTTTGCACAATGAGCTCTGCCACGAAGATACCAAGAGGATTTTCTAATCCTTGTCTTATTATTTATTCCTAATCTTTGGGGACTTCAAATCCAATGGTGGGATTAGGGAAATGGGTTCCAAGAATGTTCACAGTAGCATTAAATCTTCGACTGAGTCTTTTGAGTTATATCAATTAAGATCTTCACTAGAAACTGGAGCAACGGAGATTGGCTATGCTTTTCGGTGGAGAAACGCCCAAGGATGGAGAAGATATTGTTTCAGCTCTTCCTGCTGTATCTGAAATCCAATCACAAAACTAAAACCCATTTCCTTTTAAAATTTGGGAATTAGTTCTTGAGAACTCTTACACCCCAACCTCCGCTACCACTGCCACCACCACCAAGAACAACAATAGTGGTAGCAATGAAAATGATAATTCAAGTAATTGGAATGGAATTCATGGACGGATTGGCATCAGGATATTGAGTTGCCCTAATAGAGAAGGAGGATAGACCAAAGATAATAGTATTCTTTTTCTGTGTTCAGACTTTGATCTTAATTTTAAGGTTATTAGGTGGGTAAAGAGGGATTTGGGAAGGCCAGTGTCTTACCACTGAATGTCTAACGAATTTGAAGTTATTTATTTCTTCAAGCAATTGGTTCATCTTACAAGGTTACAAAGAAATTAATTGGGAATGAAAAATCTGAAACCTTTTGATTTCATATGGGTACGAGGTGAGGCAGCTCAATAAAGAAGTGTCTTACGGAGAAGAAGGGTCTACCAAAACAAAGGAATCCAAATTCTGATGCGAGTGTTAGTTCTTCGTAGGTTCATAACTTCGATTCTTTTGATTTCCATATCCAATTAGCCTCAGTTCACTTGAGAATAGTTTAATAAGTGGAGAAAACCAGACTGTTTACTTAAGGCAATCATCCCCACTTAAGACAACTTTATTGCCTTTCTTTAGTCAATCGTCTTCCCCACTCGAGAGTCTAGACCATTTTAATTGATATGATAGACATGGTTAAACTTAATTAATATTAGATGTAGAAATCCAAAAGAATGAGAAATGATTCTAATTTGGAAAGCTAGATTGGATTTATGTGTTCACAAAACCATAAGAGATTAAATTTTAGTTACAAATATCCAATTTTAGTTCCTTCCGGATAACAGAATAAACTCGTATTTTTGCTCATGGATTTTTATAAGGCAACCATATTAAACACGTACCGTATTATTGCCATATGCATTTTATTGCGCTGGATTTTTAAAAATTACCATTTGGTCTATTTAGTTGCCGTAAGTATCCGTCCCTGTATTATTGTCATCCCCAAACTTACTAAATATGTTCAAGAATACTTTCGTACCTACCTCAGTCACACGCTTTTCTCATTTTGTTAAGCAATCAGATGGGTTTGGGATGGTTCAGATGGATAACCATATGAGCTTCAGATGGGTTTAGACTTGGTTTATTAAATTACGTACAAAGTTTCAGACTACATAACTAAACCAAATGTACCCTTTCATTTATCCATGTCCTACTCTGTTCGGGTAGATTTAGATGGATCAGGTTAAAAATTGGTTGTTCGGCTGGATTTAGAAAAATCAAGATGTAAATAGAATTATATAACCATTGGTAAACGTTTATCTTCCACTTTGGTGTCATGTTAGGTAAGAGAATAAAACTCTCATGAACTGAGTGTTGGTAATGCCTCACAAAATTCTGATGACAAGCATACCAAATTCACATCTTATGCGTGAGTACACTATTTCTTTCTATATTGTTTCAATATATATAATCACATCTTAATATGACAAATTGAAACACTGTTTGATCAAATGATTTCTAGATATTATCATATTTTTTTGAAAACAATAACTAGAGCCACCCCAAAAAAAAAATGAGATATTGGAGTAAACCACTAAAATTCTCAATTCTCGATTAGCTAAGATGAAATGTACAAGCCAAAAGTATCATAGATAGCCATACAACCAAAAGGTTAAATAAAAGCAATTGGATAATGCACGAGTACAGGCTCACCAAGGTAAGTTTTAATTCAGTTGTCTTAAAGAAAATTGAACTTTCTTGCATATTGTATCAATATATATATTTCGACAAAAAAAAAAAAAAAAAGAGTCTCTATTTATGGAAATGGTTAAATTCATGTTATTAATTAATTGTTGCTACCAACCATATAGATATGCAATACTTACTTAAAATGCCTCCAAATTCTTTTTAGGACTAGGAGGTTGGTTGAATAATATAGTATATATGTTTCATTCTTATGTGAACTAATATTTAATTTTTTTATTAAGCTTTTTGATACAATAATTACCAAATCATTATGAACTTTAATACTTACAAAACCTCATTGCGTGGGGTTGCAGGTTGAAGCAAGTGTGGACATTTAGCCTTGGAAGTAACTTGGGCCTGAGAATTTTGGAACAGCCAATTGATGGAACCTGGGCATCCCCTACCATGGCAAGAAAGACAAGTAAAAACTTATTACAAAATTAACATCACAATCTTATCATTTCAATGAACAGATTGAAGCACTAAAATGAATGGAATAGAGCAAGCATTTGTTAAATGATAATAACAAAACTTGTTGACCCCTAAATTATTTCCTTAGTCCTCTTTTGTGGCATCGAGAGGAATACTAGTTAACATCTAGGAGAATAATCTATTTTAGGATGATTTGGAATGTATACGAGACCCTGCTTTTCTCAACCAACCAAGTGGCTATATATGGTTGAATTACTTTTTTTGATAGATAAGGAGGGGAAACAGATAATAGCCAAAAGAGATCTTGGTGAGCATGGTTTTTTTGCACATCACAGCTCACCAACTAAATTAGCCAGTTGTTATAGTTGAAGTACTAAAGGATAATGATTCTGAATTACAATTTTTTTCTAATGACATCCAGTTCAAGCAGTTGCAGTTAGAGTAAGGCACAACTAATAAATTTTTGCACAATCTCCATTTTACAAGGTTTTCTGTTGTTTTAATTTTGTTTCTGCATGGAACAGACAATTAATGATCTTTTTGACACTGTTCACTTCTGTCATTTCCTAATGGTTGTGATGTAAAGCTTTTACAAGTGGACAAGCCCTTTTAGTCGCAACTCAGAGCTAACTCTGAAATTGGAAGTAGTCCCTTATCTAGATATGGAAAAAAATATCTTTAATAAGAGTGCATTGCTTCTGAATAAGTATGTCTAGAAGAAAATTCCTGTGGCATTGCAGAAAGAAAATCAATTGTTGAATCCCTTCTTATACATTCATTGATGAGATATGGAACGGTCGTTTGATATTACCTAAAGATCCTTATGTGAGAAGCAAATTTCATTTTAGCTACATAAGTAAAAGGACCAAGTTTTTCCAAGGCCACAATTACTATTCATTGTGGTTGATCGTGACCACGTACAATAGGGGGAAGAGAGGTGGAGAGTGATGGGGTCACTCTTGGACCGTCCCATCATTCATTCACCTATGAAGGAAAACTTTGTCCTAAGTAAAATGATTTCATTATTCTGATAGACCCTTTAGAGGAGTAGGCCTGGACTATTATATTGGCAACATATCCATAGATTCAATCTAGGATTCTAATGTCGAAGAGTTGAACAATAAAAATATTGGGTGAATGCCCGATCTAAGTGATTGGGTCATTATTTATGAATCATTTTCTAAATGAAATTTGTTTCAGCTAATAACAATTGTCACTATTTTGAGTTTTATTATAGAACTTCATCTCCAGTGTATGGCTACATTCCTGAGGGTGCAGTAGCAACTTATCTCTCTTCTTCACAGGAAATGACCTTTGTGCTCTTTGTTTATGAAACCATTCCATCGCTCTTCATTGGCTCTCTTCTATT
The DNA here is from genome assembly GCF_013358625.1 of Macadamia integrifolia. NCBI lineage: Eukaryota > Viridiplantae > Streptophyta > Magnoliopsida > Proteales > Proteaceae > Macadamia > Macadamia integrifolia. Next base: position 30,825,739 of record NC_056570.1, on the reverse strand, counting down.
AACGTAGCCTTTGCTCCCTGACTAGAAGCGCTTGTCCTTACTTTATTATCCATTCTTCCTCCCTGCATTGGCACATGCATCCTTTAATGTGTTCTTTACCAGCCTTTGCGCTCTCTAATGATGTATTGGATGTAGCACCAATTAGCAAGTCTAGAACAACCCATTGGTAGCCTTTCTAGTTGAGGTTATGTTAGGGAGGAATGTTAGAACCCCCAAGGTCAGCTATCTACAGGACCTCCACCTCCACCACCACCCCCCCTACAATATGTGCTTGACCAAAGGATATGCCTATATTTCATTGCCTTCTTTTCAAGAACTTTTAATTCCATGAAATCCAATCCAATGTTGGGGTCCTTTGTTGTAAGAAGATTGTCCAATATGATTAGGCATTGTGAAGGGAGAAAAAAATTATTTTGTATAGTCTAGTAGTAGAGGTAATTCTATAGATTTTCTAAATGAGCATGGCCCAAGAATAACCCATTTTAAGAACTCTTGTGGACATCAACTTGGTCTGGTGGCATGTACCTATCTCGTCAATGCAGGTCTAGGGGTTAGGTCTTTCGTCCCAGTCCTCCCCACCACATTCCCACCCCCAACCCTTTCACATCCCCCACCCTTGGCTGTTCTATTGGCCATCCTAGTGGCCTATGGACCCTCATTAAGGCATGACCAAAAAAAAAAAAAAAAAAATACCCATCTATGTTTTCATTATCTTATTTATGTCATATTCTAAACCTTGTTTTTCCACATATTATTATGGTGTAGCTTTTTAGAACTTCCAAAGATTTGATCATGTCAATGCCAATCCTTAGACCAGAGAAAAAAAAAAATGTCAACTTCCTTGTTATTAAATGATTAGAAAACTACAAACATACTTGGTTTCCAAGAAAACTAGACATGTATAATACATAATAATAGTTGAAGAAATAAAGGTGTTGGGCATGTGGTGAAGCCCTTTCAGTCTTATAGCTAGCTCAAAAAAATGAAAGTGATCTCTTATATATACATTGAAGAAGATCTCACTAACAATAGCCCTTCCTTCTCAAATATAACCCAATTCAAGGATCCTTTGTTGTCACACAATAAACTATTTTATATCCAGCTTTAGATTCTTTTTCTTTTTTCTCTCTCCTTTTCTTTTGGCTCTAGATTACAAGGCACAAAATCAGAATTAAATGGATGAACAGAACGAACTAAAGTACTAGTTGGATTTTCAAGCTTCTTCACTTTGGTTAGAGCTCCGTTAGTGCAATTGTACCAAATCAGCTTCTTTGAAGTTTTCACTAAAATAGTATCCATTGTGTCCATTGCCAATATAGAATACCGTCCCACAATCTGGCTTAGTGGTTCCAAGCTCAACCTGTATTTCTTTTTCCATGTCCCCTTCAAGTAATCCTCCATCACCCACAGCTCCATCCATGACCATAGCCCCATCCATGACAATTTAGGAGTGTATAACAGCCCAAGATGTCCCTCACAGTTTACCAATTTTTTTTCAATTTGTAAGTCACAATTCATAGCTTCCACTTCCTCTCCTTCTAATGATGAAGAAGATTGTGATTGAGGCAACATAATTAGCCTCCAATTCTCTTTGTCAATGTCGAAAGCAAATATTTGTTTTTGTTCATTAGAGAAGGTTAACCAGTGAAAAGAGCAGTGCAAAAGAACCTCTGGTGTCGAATCAAAGTGAATAGAGTATAGAAACTTCCCAAATTCTAAATGCATCCTCCATGCCCACTTCTTGGAATCAAATATCTCACAGTGTTGTAAGCCCCAATCCATACTGCAATGTGAGAATCGAATGATTTTGTAATACAATGGATTTGATTTCTTTACCATTATGGCCATTCTCTCATTTAGCAACCAGTCATAGGGTTTGGAATTGTGGTCCATTGCTGCGTCACCGGCTTGCACACATAGTACCTGTTGGAATTAGATAAGTAAAAATTTAGAACGAGAAAGTTTTCCTACACCAATGTAGATGAAATTCTATTGTTACCTGGGTTACAGGAACGTTTCCACTTCCTGCTACCTGGGCTCACAGTAAAAGAAATGGAATCCAAAGGATAATACTAAAACCTAGGAAGTTATATTTTTTGGATCCAAAAGGGAAGTAATTTATTCACTTTCTTTGACTGTAAGCCTGGGTAGCAGAAAAGATCCTACAACCTGTGTAGCAAAATTTTTTGTCCAATGGCTCTTCCCAAAATACCATCCCAATGTAAAATATGAGAAAAGATTGGCAAGCCACCCCATCAAGAGTCATCCTCTCTCCTCCTCCTCCTTCAGAAAAATCCCATTTATCCCTTGTGATTGTTTTATGTCATTAGATGAATCTCGGCTCTTGCAAATAGCCATAGAAATGGAATAATTCACTTCCCCCTAGGATCACAAGTACGACTAAAACTTGGCTGCTGCCAAGTTGCAGTCAAAGAAATGGAATCTTGAAGGGTAAGGGTATTTTTGAAAATACCAAATAAAACCTAAGAAGGTATTTGTGAATCCAAAAGGCAAGGTGAATTATTCCACAAAGGTTGAAGCAATCCATTTCTTTGGCTGCCACAAAGATTGCAGCAATCAAGGAGCAGCTAGTTCGTTCCATTAGATTGACGGCATGCCCAACCCTCTCCCTTAAAATTTAGATTTAAAAAAAGAAAAATTGTAACTGAACCCAAGATTTTATCAGAAGGCAAGAGGGGAAAAAAATGATAGCTGGTAATACCTCTGTAGGCAGCGATCGATTTGACTGACACAGCAAACCAGACCTTCTGCGTGGTAAGAAGAGGCTCTAATCATAATGTCCTTTACCGGCATAAAATCAAGAGAGATCGGTGATGAAGAGGAAGCAATAGAACGGATTAAAAAGCTGGTGTGGAAGCTATTCTTTGTAAGATACTGAATGAGGTAACCAGAAACTGATTGTGTTCTCTGACAATGCAAGCGTTTGAATTTGGAATCATATGTGAGAGCATTCCAATCTCTGCAAACCCAACGGCATCGCCGGAGAAGATCATCGAGAGCCACATGAGTTAGGATCTCATAGAGGATTTCAGGAGGTAATGTTGGTAAAGATGGTGAATTGCAACGTTCTTGTTCTTCTTTTTCTCTTTCTTCCTTCATAACAAGGAGTGAATCCATTGGAAACCCAAAACCCATGAAGATTTGATTGGTAAAGATTAATCTCAAAAAGTCAGTTTTTCTAAATTTAGAAGTTTGAAGGTAAGTCGGTGTGTTGTGTTTGCTTGGAGGTCAAAGTTGGTAGTTACCCTTGTAGAACTTGGAGAGGAAAACGGAATAAAGAAAGTCCAATGCGTGAGGCGAAAGCTATCACCTTGTTTAACTTGTCTTTTGAGGTCAGCGCTAGGACGACAATAATAATAGGGCAACGGTTGTGTATGTTAACGGGTTACTCAGGGATAAGGTATGCTAGTATTTGTTCAACATTGAATTTTGTTAATTTAATCGTTGAATTCAAATTTATTAGTTTAGTCTTATATACATAAGGGATCGATACTTGGGTATATATTAGCGGTTTTTTTTTTTTTTTTTTGATTAGTACCGGTTTTAGAGTTTTATTGCTTAACAGTTTCTCTTTCAATGGGTACAAAGTTTCTTGGTCCCACTATTTTGAACCGTGTGGGACCGCTATTACGATCAAATTATACGCTAGCGGGTTACTTTGGAATAAGGCATGCTAGCATTTGTTAGCTATTGGTTTTTGTCAATTTGATTTAAGTCATCGGATATATTCAAATTTATTATTTAAATCTTATATACATTAAGATAGAGAAATACATGGCAACTACGATACGATTTCAAGGAAATCAGAATACTATCTTCTCCATCCCTGTTGTGTCACTATCCCTTGTTGCAGAGCTTGGAGTACAGAGTTACACAGATTATTTCTCTAGCTACAAGAAATCTTGGATAGTTTTAAGGATGGTGAATCTAGGTATGCATAGAAAAGGAAGCTTTTTGCAAATAAACAAGAAGCCGCTTTTGGGGCAAGGAGATTATCCATCGCTCCAAAGTCTTTATTCCCATGTTAAATTAATAAAGGTCTAAATTTCAGGTCCATGGCTGTTTTTGGAGGGATTAATTTAGAATCAAAGAGAGAATTGCAAGTTAAGAAGATGATAAAGGAAGGTTGATTTGAAAACGAAAAAGCAGGCTGTAGGTGGGGGAGAATAGGGAAAAAATGGGAACATACGAGCCATTTGAACCAAATCCACTTCCTCCTTTGTGAAAATTCAAAGCTAAACAAATAGGAAAACCCATTTGATGGAAAATGGATGGCTCCCTTAAAGTTCTTTTCACATTTTCCCCATCTTCCATATTGGGCTACCAACATTAAGCTTTACTTCCATCGAAAGAAAAAGGGGAATTTATGATTTAAGGGGATGAAGACAAGAGAAGATGAATAGTAGGTGTTGTAGCAGCTTCAAAAAAAACCCATATTTCAGAGAAGATGTGATACGTGCACAGCTAATTTCCTCTTGGAATTTTGATAAGATAAATTAAAATAGAGAAAAAGTAGAAGATTAGATGGGGAGATAATTAAACTATGAGAAATTAAACAAGAAATAAAAATGGATAGTAGCCTAACGGATGAGGCTATGACGTCTTGGCTAATTGGGAGATAGCCAACCTCTTGGTCTTATTGAGGAAACCATTATCTTCTTCTCAAAATAGAGAAAACATAGGAACTAATAACCATTTAAAGTAATCCCCACTTAAATTTCATTCAAAATAATTCCCACTTGAATAGGAATTCAAAATAGCTACAACACCTCTCATCCACGTATAATACTTCCCCCATTAACTATAACTCCTATAAAATTACCCAATAATTACTAACAACATAAATATTAAATTATAAAAATTACTACACACATACCACGTAACCCACAAACCCACATACGTAACAAGATGGTAATATTGTCAAAAGGGTTTTTTTTTTTTTGGGAGGGTGTGAATACAGAAGGGTATTTTTATTGCTATGATTTCTTTCTGTTTGAGGGTATAAGGACTAAGGATACATTCTCTTACAATGCCATCTGCAGTTTTCTTGTTGTAAGACGGGGAGAGAGATTTCAGCAAGATTTTCTTGTACTGCAGTGGTCGGTGAGTTGGAACTTGGGAGGAACAACAGGGGACCAAGGAAGGGGATGGGGCGGCATTACAGGGAGGGAGGGGGTGTGTGGGGCAATGTGTTGTGTCGCACAGGTGTTGCAACGATGAAGGGGATGGGCGGTGTTGCCTTCTTGTGCAGAAGTCAAAGTGTGAAGAAGATGAGAAGATGAACATTGATTTCTCTCCCTCTGGATCCCAAAAATGAACAATGTTGTAATAGGATAAGATGTTATCCGGTTATGGGAAGACAGACAGGGAGTGGGAGTGAATGTAGTTTAGAGCCTTTAAACCGCAAGTGACATGTACTATGTACCGTATATTCCCATGTGATTTAGTATATTAACATTGAACATAATACGTATTGTCATTTTTCATCAAATGGTAAATATTGCAACTTTATCATCTAATGGCCAATAGATGTTAGCATATTGTCATTTTTTATCCAATGGTAAATATTGCAACTTTATCATCTAATGGCCAATAGATGCTAGCATACTTATTCCTATGTAATTCACTAGCATACCAGCCTTTTCCCATAATAATAATAATAATAATAATAATAATAATAATAATAATAATAATAATAATAAGGGTTAATTATAGTGGCCTCCCCACAGTTTACCCTAATGTTATGTTATAATCATCCTCTGTAGAACTGACAATTACAATGTACCCCTTATAGTTGACGGTATACCAACTTTGTTAATTATAAACTGTTAATTAGTGATGTCACATGGTAGATTTTTTTTTTCAAAAGACAAAAATACCCTTTCAGGTACTTGAACTACCTATTGTACTCTTTCAACCCAAACCCAACATTCTACCTTCTACTAGAAAGAACCAATGAAGCCTCTGGTGATCATCGACAACACTCTAGCGAAATCCAACAATGTACCTAAACTTCCCTTTCATTGTAAAGCCATCTCTTTCTTATAAACTTATCATCTCTGATGATTTGTGAGCAAGAATCTCTCATCTTTGGTGATCTCCCTTTCATTGTAAACTCATCTCTTTCTTATGAACCTATCATCTCTCATGACCTGTGAGCAAGAATCTCTCCTCTTTGATGACTTACAAGCAAGAACTTCTCCACTCCGACAATATGCAACAGTACCAAATATGATTGAGCCATATAAAGAAATCAATAACCAAAAGTCTATGTTTTCTACCAATTAAACGAAAATCAATGCATTTCTAAGTAATCTTTCTATTCCTAATTGCCAAAATATCTAGGAAAAAATGTTAATTCTTCTATTCTCTCTCTCTCTCTCTCTCTCTCTCTCTCTCTCTCTCTCTTCTCTCTCTCTCTCTCTCTCTCTCTCTCTCTCTCTCTCTCTCTCTGAGTCATCCGACTATTGAAATCTCAGTAATCCATCTATCCCTTGTTGTACCACAACTACTGAGAAATTCTAAACCCCTCTTTGTCATTCTCTGCGCAGGCCATTAGTTTTAGGGTTTTTAATTCTATCTCTACCTGATTTTGATTTGATTCGTTGGATTTGGCGTTGTATTTTGAATGTTTAGATGGGTGGGCAATGGCTTTTGGTTGACTTCATGTTCAGATCTGAACTTCAAAAATGCTTCCCTGGTTTGCTTCTTCCCCGAGAGAGGTGCGGCAATTCCATTGCAACCCTTAGGATGTTTCCCATAGTGATGAAACCCTAGCATCAACGGTTAAGATCACACTATATCTCTATCTTGGATCTAGCGGTTATACTCCATTTATATTGGTTCTTTTTGTAGGGATAAAACTGTCATTTTTATTTATTTAGTTAACAACGTCAACTACAGAGGGTACAGTGTTATTGTCAGTTCTACTACAGGGGATGGTTATAACATTAGGGTAAATTACAGGGGAGGCCACTATAATTAACCCTAATAATAATAATGATGATGATGACGACGATGATGATGGTAATAATAATAAACACCATAATAATAATAATATTTATCAAAAATAAATAAATAAATAAATAAATAAATTGTGCTCCAAAACCACGATCCAGTGATAGTATTCATAACTAAGTATGCAAGTCCATTGAGTCTCTCCAAAATTCTACGTCGTCCCATCAATATTCTTCAACTTGCTTCAATCCATGGAGAAGGCTTCTTGAATCTGCTTCAATATAATTTCTTGTTGTATGAATCTGCATTAATCAAAACTAGGTTTCTCTTAAAAATGATACCACAATCTCATCCTGAAACATTATGGCCAATGTTAGAAACACTAGAACAAATCAAAATGGGGTAATTCAAGTACATAAAACTTATGGGATTCCTATTAGTTCTTATATCATCAATTCATCATAGTCTGGGGTATTGTTTGCCACAAAGTTTATAATTTATTGATCAACCCTCGGATTTAGATGTGCAAATTCATCTTCTTAACCAAGAGATATATGAGATTTTGAAGAATCATATTGGTAGAAAACCTTCTTTTTTTGACAATGCTAAGGTACCTAAGGCTGTCATATGGTTGGGTTTTGATTTATTGATTTAGTTCAAGATACAATACAATACATGAAAACTGAAACTAAGCTGAATCAAAAATGAGTCAATTTTCTAAACTAGTACATGTTTATTATATTTATATTCAGTTCATTAATTGCTTTTGACTTGGCTTGCTTTCAGTTTGGGTCTTATTTTATGTGTTGGAACCATCTTCTTACGAAAGCCCTTATTAGAGTGATACTCTATCAACCTTTTTCCAAACATTAAATATATATATATATATATATATATATTATCCAGAGATTACACAATATGACAGTCACGCCATAGCATATTTCATGGAAACTAGCTACAACAATAAAATAAAAGAGGAAAGCATTCTAAATATTTTAAAAAACAAATCTAGAGTCCAAACAATACCTATAGCTTTCTCTTGATTCTTTTTTCTTTATTCCCTTTTTTCTTTTGGGTACTTTCATGGCCCAAAACTACAATGCAAAAAATCAGAATTAAATGGATGAATAGAATGAACTGAAGTGACATGTGGATTTTCAATCTTCATTACTTGGGTGGAAACTCCAGTGTTGCAATTGTAACAAATCAGCTTGTCAAATCTCCTCAGCAAAATAGTATCCATAGAGCCCATTGCTAATAAAGTCCACCATGGGGGACCTAGGTTTAGTGGTTTCAAGCTCAACTTGTATTTCTTTTTCCATGTCTCCTTCAAGTAATCCTCCATCACCCATAGCTCTATCCATGACCAAGTAGTGTATAACAACCCAAGTTGCCCCTCACAATTCACCAGTTTTGTTTGCATTTGAAAGTCACAATTCATGGCTTCTACTTCCTCTTCTTCTAATGATGACATTAATTGTGATTGAGGTAATGAGATTAGTCTCCAATTCTCTCTGTCAATGTCGAAAGCAAATATGTGTTTTGGTTGATCAGAGGTTAACCAGTGAATGGAACCATACAAAAGAACCTCAGGATCTAGAACAAAACCAGGTGCTTTTAAATTGATCTCCAAACACACCCTCCATGTCCAGTTTTTGGAATCAAATATCTCACAAAGAAAACACCAATTCTTCTTATTGGACCGTGAGAATCGAATGATCTTGTAATGCAATGGATGTGATTTCTTTACCACCATGGCCATTTTCTCAGTGTAATAACGAGTGTTGGGGCTGGGAATTCTTGTCCATTGTTTTGTCGCAGGCTTGCATACATGGTACCTGTCGGAATTGGGTTAGTGAAAATTTAAGATAATAATAATAATAATAATAATAATAATAATAATAATAATAATAATAATAAGAGAAAATTACACTCCTCTCCCTTGTATGTTTCAGGTATTACACAACTCTCCTCTACGAAGTAGGAAATTACAAATTCTTCTCTTCTAAGTTATAGATTATATCAACCGTACCCTGACTATGAGTGAGAAACCGTTAAGTGTGTTATAAATTTGTGTTAAACACCAAAATACCCCTGGTCCAATTGAGATGACGAATTTACCCTCAACCCTTATTATCGTCTTCTTTCTTGGGAAACCATGGGAGAATTAGGGTTTATTCTGCTACCGTGGATTGTTAGGGTCTCCTTCCATCACGATGAAGTTACCAGAATCAAGAAGCCTAGTAGTTAAATTTCATGACGCCATGGACGAGTTTGTTGACCAGAGAGTGGTCTATCTTTGGTCTGAAATCACAAGACTGCCATCATTTCTAAGAGTAAAAACTCCAGTCGAGTCTGCAGGTGGGTTTTCCCTATTGGCAACCCCTATGACTGTTTGTTGTGGAAGGTGATGTTTCAGACCAGAGGGCTTTGGACAATTGGACTTTCTCACGCACTTCAAAGTTCTCTGTCAACGTATGTATAGCTGCTGCGTCTTCTTCTTCTCTGTTTCTCTTGACCAATTTATTTCTAAGCAATTCTGTTCTCTGGGTTGTGAATGAAATTCTTTTTTTTTTTTTTGTTCTCTAATTTCAATCACAGGCATCAGTCTGCGCCAACCGAGCTATGAGATGGTGGGAGAAGACCCCTAAACCCAACATGGTTGAGATTAAATCGGCGCAAGAACTTGTTCATGCACTGTCAAATGCGGGAGATAGGCTTGTTATTGTCGATTTTACTCCCCTAATTGTGGAGGTTGCAAAGCCTTACATCCCAAGGTAATTGCTTTAATCCAATCAAAGACTTGTACAGAGAGTACAATAGAGAAGCCATGTAAAGTTCTAATGAAAAAATTGATTTTTTTTTTATGAAATTCGTGGATTTGGTTCCATTTTCTTCAGCTATGACAGCTGCTGAATAAAACCTAGATGCTTTGTTTCTCAAAGTCAATTACCAAGAGCTCAAAACGGTGTGTCAAGGTCTCAAAATCCATGTCCTCCCCCTTTTTCCGGTTCTACAGAGGAGTAGAGGGTCGTCTCTGTAGCTTCAGCTGCACCAACACAACTGTAAGACAAAGATTCTCCTAAGAATTTAAGATGTTTTGTTTCTGAATATTCAGATTGAAGAAACAAACTAGAAGATAAAGAATTTTATGGGTTTTAAATATTTCAGCAGTCTAAGTTTTCCTCTCCCTAAACACGGAACTGAACGATGTAGTCTTGGGGCAGCTAAAGGTCTGGATGATTCTGAGCTATTGATGTTGGCTTCCAGTGGCCAAATTTCGATTGATTTGCCTTTGAGGCCCACTGGTGAGGAAACAGTGGAGGATTTGGTACTAGAGCAAAAGAGCATTTCTGTTGATAAGAAGAAGTCGCTAAAGAAGAGGGGGTAAAAAAGTCATTTAACTTTTGTTTCTAACAATATTAACACCATAGGGTACGATTGTAATTATAAACATCACAGGGGTCTGAGTGTAATACCTGAAACATACAGGAGAGGGAAGTGTAATTTCCTCTAATAATAATAATAATAATAATATGCATTTCTCATATATGAAGCACAAAAATAGAATGCTAACTCTTTAATACAAATTGTAATTGATCAGAAGAAGGAAAAACATTCAAACTGGTTGGAAAGAGATTAAAAAAAAAAAAAGAGATTGTTAACCCATCCATGACTCATTAATCCATTATTACTATTGTTATTATTATTATTATTATTATTTTTCTTTGCGAACAATGAGTATAAGGGATCAGCTCATACTAGTGTTGAATGAATGAGAACCATATAGCTTTCAATGAAATCAGTGAAGAGCACTAAATACTTTGTCTGAGTGGCCCTAAAGAAGTAAGAGAAGTCAAACTCAAAACCATATATTTCCTGAGGTGAAGGTCCATTATCAAGTCAATTACCCCTTGGGATCATGGATTTAGTTCTCGGTGTGGGTATCGATCTCTGCCGATCAGATTGGTATTAGAGAGGATCTATGTGCATCGGTCATTTTTTCCCCTTGCTTTTTAAAAAAAGTACTTTCTTTTTTTTTTACTTTTTTTTTGTCTAAAACGATACGGGTAACCAATCCGGATCGATCAAGGATCAGAGATCAGTCTTAGGCTATACCGATACGATACAACTGTATAACAGATACGATACCAATACTTGAAACCATGCTTGGGGTTAATCATTGTTATGGTTCATATAACAAAAGACTTAGAAAAACTATCATTTTTGGGATTATATAATTGGCAGGGCGAGGGAACGCCACTTGGGGCAAATACACACCAGCACATGTGGCCAATGGGAGGGCAGCATTCTTTCTGCATCCCTGTGGTTATGTGTGTACCTGTGTCAGCAGGTATCGTTCTTTCTTCTATATAATTAGTAAAGATCAAGGTCCTCTATAGTATTACATGGGGGTGTAGTACAGATTGAAGGGTTGGGAGCCCTTAGACATGCATCCCAAGGTGTTCTCAGCCCTTGGATCTGCGCTGCAGGACGTGCAATGCTACAGAGGATCTGATTTCTAGTTAGAATGGAAAAAATGACCACTACCCGGTCGTGGGCTTCTATGCAACCAGGAATCATTCTATCTTCTAATCTAATTAAATAAAAGCTAAATTGTTCATTCCAAATATTTAAGAAACTACTTACAAATTAGCAATACCTTGGTGAGTTGTGACGCATCATATCCATGCAGCAAACTAGACCTTGTGCTTGATAAGAAGAGGCTTCAATCCTAACGTTAGCCGTCTGCCTAATTTCTAGGGAGAGAGCTGATATAGAGACTGAGAGGAAGCTGGTATGATATCTATTTTTGTGAAGGAACTGAATGAGGTAACCAAAGACTGATTGTGTTCTTTGGGAATGGAATTGCTTGAACGTAGAATTATATGTGAGAGCATTCCAATCTCTGCAAACCCATCTGCATCGCCGGAGAAGATCATCGAGAGCCACATATGTTAAGATCTCAAAGAATATTTCAGGAGGTAATGTAGGTGAAGACGGTGAGTGGGAGTCTCCTTCATCATCTTCTTCTTTTTCTTCCTTCATCGTCAATAGAGATGGGTTCTTCATAAACCTAGAAACCAAATTATTAAGCTTAATCTTTGAAGACAGCCTTTTTTAAAATACTACAAGAACCCTTTTATAACTAGGAAACAGGGTTTTAGAAGCCGGAATCAGGATTGGGATTGGTATCGGCCGATATCGATCCAAATTGGAAAGATTAAGTCGGATAAGACACTTTTACCCCTGGTTTTCATTCAAGAGATGATTTTCCTTTTTACCCTTGGTCCGTATCAATCCACCCATACAGAATTGCCTCAGAATCGGAATTGCCAATGATACCAATCTGATCCGAGCGTTTCTCCCGATCCGATACCAACTCCTTTCGTAATGGGATAGGCCGAGATTTGTGTCCAGCGTGAAGAATTAATCAAAATCTGGGAAAGGTTGAATTTTAGAGGAATTCTATTAGTAGAAGAGGTTGAGGTGGACAGAGAGAGTCGAAGAGATAAGGCAAGAAGAGATAGCCAGCGGATAATAGTGCAAGTGTGAGTATGAATTGTTGGTGTACGATGTCTTGTATTCCGTTATACTTTAATCCAGGGAGTACTGGTGCAGGTGCCTCGACAAGCAAAACGACGGTCTCGCTAACCGGTTAACGGGCAGTGAAGGTTGCAAGGGGGGCAAGAGACCCCTGCATAATGGGGTGTAGGCCCCTTGCTCCGATTTTTTATTTGAAGGCAGTTTTGTACTTTTTGAATTAGGGTTTTTTAGTTGTATATTTGTAATGAGAGTTTCTTTCTCTATATTGTAAGAAATACTGAGAGGGGTGAAGACGAGTGCTGTAACCCTATTCTCCATTGATTGTAAAACAAAATCTCATCTCACCCAAGGACATAGGCAATTTTGTCGAACCCTGTAAACCTGTGTGCATTGTTTTTCTTATTTTTTCATTATCTTCTGTATCGCTTTAGGGTTGCGTTTCTACATGAATGTCTAATCTTGTGTTACCTAGGATATCTGGGTTCATGTAGTCCTTGAGGCCACATTGCTGAGAAAGAATCAAGTTTTCATACAAGAATCATTTTTATACATAGCCGATACTAATCGCTTAAACCATATGGCCGATGCCGCCAACTTTTCTTATTATTTGTTAGTTGGAATATCCGGCAGGAAAGTTGATCCTCAAAACTACAGTACTTGCCTTTATTTGTTTCCTAGGGATTTTTGTGAAATCTTTCCCCACGATAAAGAGAACTTGGGAAAGTCTAGGGGCACTCCATATGCAACCAAGAAATATCATAACGGAAACCCCTTTCCTCACTTTTCCTCTCCGTCACCATTCTCTTCTCCCATTTTTTACTAGGAAAGCACCCAAAACAGCATAAAAGGAGAAAAAGAATACAAACTGAGAAACTTAAGAGAAGCTCTAGTGAGTTAGGAAAAAGGCCCCAATCACATAAATGTTTTTGTTGTATTGTGGGTATAGCCTAACCTTACTATTATAAATAAAGAAGGGTTCCGTGTCAATTGACATAAATCACAATCTCCCAAATTAACATGATATCAACATGATCACACAAAACATGTAGAGATTGACAAACATTTTATTAATGAGAAATTGGAGCAAGGCCTTATTCGCATTCCTTTTGTGAAAAGTGGGGATCAGTTAACAGATGTTCTTACAAAGAGATTCAGTAATAAAAAAAATTATCCTATTTTATGGAAGTTAAACATGTATAATGTCCATGTACCAACTTGAGGGAGAGTATTGTAATGTGGGTATAAGGGTAGAATTGCCTGTCATTGTAATCTCTGATAACCCTAACCCTACTATTATAATTAAGGACTTTGTGTCAATTGACACAAGTCACAATTCCCCGAATCAATCGCCTTTGTTCCTTGATTGAAATGGTTTTGCCTAACTACTCATGTCCACAAAATCAATGGTTGCCATGACAATTGGTAATAAGCCAATGTAAATAAAACTTCTACAAGATTATTTTTGAAGAACCCTCATTAGATTTTGTATCAACATAGTAAACTACCAATAATTTTGCTTTTCACTAATTTTGAAAGAATTAATCAATTCACTTAACTGTTTTCAGTTCAATTTCCCACCTGCAAAACTTCTTAGTCCTCACATCCACGGGTTCTTTCATGAGCAAAGGCTTGCATAGGACTTGGTAACACGATGGAAGTGTCCGATATGGGTGAGACCCATTCTGTAGCCTCTTGATGGCAATGTCAACGATACCCGCCAAACCATGTGAATAACCAAAATCGGGCAAGTCTGAGCAGGAACTACCTGAAATTCCTTAAGAGGTGCAATCACCAGATCTTCTTTCTGACCCAAAATAGAAGGATAACAACTCCAATCACGATGGCAACAGGAGCCCACTTCCGAATCAAAGCCTGCAATTAGGGCTGTTCATCAAACATATATCCTGACAGATGTATGAGACAATAGTTGAAATAATGATAAGGCAGTAGTGTATTTGCTATAAATGGAACAGAAACCAAGATCCTGAAGTGATAATATCTTAAGATCTCACAAAGAAGTGACAATATCTTGTCATCACAACTTTTTACAAACCATTGGAACTAGTTCTTCAAACACTTGCACGTCAGTATGTAGCCCAGTTCAAAGACTGCCAACATCTAAGAGCAAATTTAGCGAGTAATTCCAGATCAGGGTTAGATAAATATTCATATTAAGGACAGTGGTTCCCCTCTGAATCCTTTGTGTCTATAAATTAAACTGAATTCCAACAAGACAAGAAGTAAATCAATCTAATAATGTGCAAATCCTGAAAGGGAGAGGGAGGCATAGTCACAGTTAATTCAAAAATCAAATGGACAATTCAGTCTGATAGTCTTGCTCATATTCATATTTATGTAAGGGGAGAAAGAATGCTGCCAATCTGCGTAGTGTACGCTACCACCTCTATGTGTCTATATCTCTCCTCCCACCTATGAAATGACATATCTGACCCTATTGGGAGAGTTGAGAGATAGACCTAGGGAGGCACTAGCATACACTACGCAGTTGGACAGGGAACTCAATAAAGAGCAACCCAGTACAATAGGCTCCCGCTACTGCAGGGTTTGAGAGGGGAAAATGTACACAGCCTTACCCCCTGCTTCACAGAAGAGGCTGTTTCCAAGTTTCGAACATGTGATCAACATGTTGCAATAATGCAACTTAACCATTGCGCCATAGGGAACTCAATCCCTCAAGTTATTTACTTAGATAAGCTTGACATTATTATATCCCCTCTCGATTCATTAGATATGTCAAATGCTGTACAAAAGTAAAATTTTCAACAATATTTTTTCATTTAATTTGGGAATAAAAACACGATCTCATCTTTGCTATTATAGAAGCACACAAAGAAATTCGACACAACCCCCCCCCCCACCCCACCAGGGGCCGGTTTCCCAGCACTGAACAACATTCTAGATGGTAGCAAGCCAATCAACTATCAACATCAATTGTTTTCCACTAAGATCTGGTGCCTTTTTTTTTAGGTAGGGAGGGGAATTAGATAACAGTCAGAAGACTCGAACTCGAGAACTCCCAGTGAGCGTGGGTTTTTTCGCCCACCACAGCTCACCAATTGCACTAAGCAGCTGTTGTTATGGTGCCAAGTTTAGTCAGGAAC
Source organism: Macadamia integrifolia (assembly GCF_013358625.1). NCBI lineage: Eukaryota > Viridiplantae > Streptophyta > Magnoliopsida > Proteales > Proteaceae > Macadamia > Macadamia integrifolia. The sequence continues at coordinate 30,810,092 of NC_056570.1, read as the reverse complement.
CATGCAACAATTTCATCGTTCCAACACCAATTCATAATCTTCTTTTGTTTTTGTTTTTTCTTTCATATTTTATTTATTTATTTATTCATTCTTTTTTTTAACTGATCAACAACCATCATCATTAAGAATCACAAACGGTTGGTTTTGGGTTTGGAGTTGTCATATGGGTTAGTAAGCATGCAAATTGAGTTCAAACCTGCAGAAAAGGAGCCCAACTAGAATGAGCCCAACTAGAATAGGCAAATAGAAGAATAAGAATTATCCCCAACTCTCTGTGCTTTCTTTTGCCTTTTTTAGTTCGACTATGTACATGGAGATACTAGATGGATACTTAACCCAACACTTACCCCTCCCCTCCCAGCCTCCTCTGACAAGTAAAAAGATTTGAGCATACTTGCCCCTGACTAAAGTAGGACCAGAGTAAGAGTGTTTCTGGGGCCCATAACTTATTCCAATTTAAATTTAACAGGGGTACTACGCTCATATGAGAACGGTCACATCTCATGAATCATGAATGCAAACCAGATCTTGACTAACACCTTTATCACATCCTGAGATTTAAGCTCATATGCTCACATGTAAAGAAGCAAATTATTTACAAGATCTTTTATTAGCTGATTGTTAAATCTATAGATTAAATATAGAGAAAAAACTAGAAGAGGCATCCTCAATATCTTATTTACAAGTTCTTTTATTAGCTGATTGTTAAATCTATAGAATAAATATTGATAGAGCAAAAACTAGAAGAGGCATTCTCAATATCATCATCACTGACCAAATATCCAGCAATTTCATAACACAGCAAATGAATGCAATGTCATAACCATCCAGTTCAGGGTTAGGAGAATATATAGTCCACCCACAAAGTTGTATTTAACCAGCTCAGGAAGCTTTCACTGACAAAGCTAATGGTATAGTTGAATAGTGTTCACCTGTCGATTTAGATCTCTTGCCTTATCAGCATAGATGCGAGATTCAGAGGTAAGCCGGCTTGACAATTGACTAACCTCTACAAAATTGGATATAGGAACAGATGTCACATAAGAGTTTAAATATGATCCATGATAATATATAACAGAAAGATAACATGCATTTCTGTTTGAAAAATCAATAGAAAACTACTAGAACAATTTAACTAGACAACATATTTCACATGGTATAATCCACAGAACTTAAGAAGCTTCCATCAAAACAATCGTTAAGATAGTTATTTGGGCAAAGGCAACCTTTCATAACTCTCATTATACTAAATGGCCCTGTTCAAGTTTCCTGGAAAGCTCAGTATATTCACTGAGTTTCAAATGGATTTCTTGAGTGAACCAGGCGAAACAGAAGAGAGACCACTTAATCAAATAGGAGATGTGCAAATCCAAGAAAAATAATTATCCCAGTCTAGGTAACACTCTGTATCAGATGAAGTATTGTGGCTGACCTAATTGTCTCATCATCTTTGTACAAAAAGTGGTCACGGAGAATATTAAGGAAGCTAAAGAGCTAGTTGCATAGAGTGGTGATTCCACCAAATGGGATGAAAAAGGAAACATGGCACCCTAGTAGATGAGTAGATCTCATAAGTTAACATAGGCATGCCTGTCTGCTACAAGTTAGCTATAATTGAATAGGGAATACTGGTAATCCATTCTATAAAATTTGCAAAATCATCTTAACAAGTTAGCAACCATACTCAGTCCTGAATCAGTACATAAAACTTGAGCATCTTTATATTGATGCAAAATTCTTCCCATTTAAAGTTCATAAAGTAACGTATCTGGAAGAGCCACTAAATAATAGTAATTTAACAAAAGACAATTTTCATCAAGTAGGAGAAAGTTCTAGAAGGAAATATTCGTCAACCTGACATTATTTTTCATTACCATGATGCTTTATTCTTCTAAGAATGTAAATAATTAAAACCATCAAAAACAGATAAAATTGAACTTACGGTCCAATTTTTCACCAACACCAAGAACTTCCTGTACGTTTCGAGTCATTATTTGGTGTACTTCATATAGTTCATCATTCAACTTTGAAAGATTCCTCTGAGTACGTGTATCCAAATATAATTTCTTGGTCTTCTGTATGAATGTATCTTCCAAACAGAAATAGAAGAAAATCCAATACAATATAATAAGTATGAGCAAAAGCAGATGACATAAGCATGTAAATGTAAAGAGCATGTAACAATAAGTACAACGAATTACCAAATTTAATAAAGGCATACGGTCTGGCAGCAGTGTCAATTTGATTCCCATTGACTTTCTCAAATTCATTTTTGAGGTCTTCTAAATATTGAAATGCAAGTTTCTTTGGATACGCCCGATCACACATTGTCAAATAACATACATGGCCTTCAATAATATAGCTGTCAATATTGGTCAAGGTAAATTTAAATTTCAACAAGTTGAACTTGACAGGAAAAACAAAGGGAAACCCCTATACTGCGATTGAAGCTTTCCTGTTTCCAGAAGAAGGAAAAGGGAAAAGTAAGGGATGATAAAAGAGAGGGCAACTGAATATTTGTCCATATAATTCAGGACAACATGTTTCTAATTGATGTACATCTTATTCATATACATGTCTACATGCAATGGGGGAATGTGTAGACACATACATGATAGTTTAGACTACAGCTAGTGGAGAAGCAATGGGTCAGAACTTGGTCAATTAGCAACAAATCCCTATTAAGCAATAAGCATACATTATTTATTCCAACAATTCCCAAATACAGTACATGAAAAATTGAATATCCAAGAAAAAACAAAAATTGTCTTGGAAAATGGCATGGGCGACCAGATACCCTGGTTACAGGAGCCATCTTTTGCGCAACACAGCAAAAAACCTAAACAGGTTTTGATGCAGAGCTCAAACGGAACAGGCATAGGAGGAGAAAGAACCACACCCAAAAACAGTCCAGAACCTGGTTCTAACAAGTCCGATGGTTAGCACTCTTTAGTGGACTTCCAAAAGATTACTCATGGTTATGTGTGGGCTCCCCATGCGTATTTTGAGTGGAAAAGAGATCAAGTCATGCTGACTGGATTCTGCTAGTAGATTCTGACTATCTTAGTTTCTATGTCGTGATACCATTTAATTATTAAGTCTTAGTAAGGTAGTTTCTATTTTAAGTTGACTGTTTTTTTAGTAATTAGCCTTTCTATTCTTGTATTAGCAGATTTAGAAGATACTTCGCTGCATAATTCCCTCCCTCACATGGAGGGTTCTGCTCTCTAATTGCTTATTGCTATATCTTACAAATACAAGATGGGCAACCCACCCCATGGTTTAGGCTATTCCTCTGAGTTTTTTTCATGAGATGCATGCTACTGTGGTGATTCAGCAGCAAACCCAAGGTGGTGAAGCCTCCCACAGGCCTTGGTGGTGAAGTCAGGTCATTCCGGATATCCCTTCTTCCCTCTCCTTACCCTCCATCTTTACTTCAGTTTCAGCAAGATACATGGTGTATGTGAGGATAAATGTCAATGTAATCTGAAACTTTTTTGTGGGTTTGATTCTTACATCTTTTTCTCCATACTGTTTGATTTAGTTCAGTTATTATTCACTTCATATCCTGCTAGTTTTATTTCTCAGTTTCAGTCCTTGCAATAGCAGTTTCTGCACTCTTTGATCAAAGACTTCCATCAAAGATTCCATCCAATCCAACCATTGAATTAATCCCAAATTTGATAAGTTTGCCGCCCTCTACTGGGTCTACACTTGTTCAGAATTGCAGGTACATCAGATCTGGAACTTAGAAGTTATTCTTGTTTTGAAAAGTTACTATTTTCTGGTTTCCTTAAGTTCTGATTTTCTGTCCCCCTTCTTTACTCTTAGTTTAACCATTGGTTTCCTATGATTTTTAGCCAAAAGTACAACAGGTATAAGCCTACACCAGTTTTCAGCGTCACCCGTGGATGGTTCTTTAGTAACTTATCACCTTTAATTCTGCCCTATTGTTCTCTAAATCATGTTCACTGTAATTCTGTCCTATGGGTTTGTTTCCCAAATCTTTCCTAACAGGTTAGTGCAAGGCACTATTCCAAATCGCATAATGCTTAAACTATTTCCAGTTCTTTCTGATAACATGTGCATATGGATATATGTAAGGAGAACAAATTTCTCCAGTCAGTTATTCTAAATGCAACCAGTTCAATAAAAAGATTGAAACTATTTAACATAAAGTGAGAATTAAAATGATTTAAATCAGCCTACCACATGTGCAAAGGGAAACAAAAATAACCAAGAATAAGAGCATCAATTTGAACACATTTTAAAGGATACTGAAAAACATAAGGACCAGTTTCAATAGACATTCTTGAAGCCTCACTCTGGCCCTTTGACAGATTCTTGAACAAAGCCTTGGCCTGCTGCTTGTAGAATTCAGTGTCTCTTACATCACGGCCATCATCAAGTCCTTCTGCCAGGGGAAGACCATCAGTAACACGAGCTATCATTGTCAGCTTCACCATCTTTACTGTTACAGTTCAGAGATACACAACGCACAATATGAATAAAAGCATCAGCAGTAATTTGGAATGAACTGATAGCTATATAAGTAATCTAGCTCTAGCTCAAGCAATTTGAAATTTAACAGATACAAGGAAAATGGAGAAGACATGTTCTATCTCCAGGATTTTTGTTACCAACTGTACTTACCTGTAGTGTGAATATCTCTCCCAGGCTGTATCAACTTCAAACTGTCACAGGCCAAGTGCCAAAAACTTGGTAAAATGCAACTCTAATATCTCAAATGTGAAACAGATCATCAAAACCTGAAGGACATTCCATCATCAAAAATGCATTTTCATGCGTCACAACAATGAATGTGTAGCACTGAATTAGATGGGACAGTAGATCAAGAATTCAAGATAAATCAATATTATCTAGTTTGTAACAATGAATAGCTAAGTAATCTAGTATTATGGACTAATGAAACAAAAGAATTAAATTCATTTATATTTAATATATATGTGGGCAAAGGTTTCCTTAATGGCCCATAAAGGAAGCATTTCCTTTATGTTCCAGATATCTTCTACATGACATCTCTCAGCAGCTATCCAATGGTAATTGTCAGCCAGATTCCTACACTTCAATGTAGAGAAATAAAGTTTCAAAAAATGGTTGAATATTCAACCTTTGCAACTTTGGAGCAACTCTAGTTTAACTGTTATTACCAAGACGTGAAAGTAACGACATGATGGGCTATATGGTGGAGATGACACTCAAAATTTGGCATGCGGCTAATCCAAGGTCTGGGCTTCCAATCATAAGGTCAATCTGACCAAAGGATGCCTCCACACGGCCTTTAAAATGTGGACCATCAAAGAAAGGCTTCCTTGACCGAACCATGTAAATAAAGTTTGCCATCCACTATCTATATGTATGATTATAAATTGCTGATTTTTGGTCTATCAGACTCATGATGTGCCTTAAGAAAGGAGTGAACCATTCACACATTCTCAAGTCAAAAGACTCGTGCCCCAACAGGCTGAGCATACTCATGTTACCAGTTAGCTGCAATACATTAATAAGTTCTTTATCAACATAATCCAATTCCAATTCCCACAAATAAGTGCTACAGAAACATTAACAAGGGAGCACCTTCCACTGCATTTTTCATCTAACTCTCAAATCTAAAGTCCCATCACAACAGTATCCCTTCCACTGCATTTTTCATCTAACTCTCAAATCTAAAGTCCCATCACAACTTTATCCTCCTGTTAGACCCTGGAGCCAAAATTGAGGCAAAGAGATAGCTGGGGACACGACCAAGATACAAAGGAAATATATACTAGCAATAAGCAAATAAGTTGGGAAACAATTTTTTTTTTTTCTACAATTCAGCGAGTTTGAAGGTAAGGAAGAGCTACTTTCTTTTCGAAAATTTAGTGCAGACCAAATTCTATGTGCTCCAGTTGTACAGTTGGAAAGAAGATATTACTAATGCATCCAACCCGAACTTATAAACCCAGATGCCACAAACCACAATGAACCATAGAACCCAAACAGTCTCTAATGTTTCTACAGAAGAAAAAAACAGGGGCAGTATTTTGATGCACCCATATAGGCCTGAGTCACAGGTCTAGATTCTGAAAAGCATATCTGAAATTCAGTTAAGAAAATCGTCTCCCAGACATTCATACAGCTGGAAAAAAGAAGAGGGGGTGGGGGGATCCGATTAGGATTTGCTTTCAATAATTGATTGTGAACTCAGACCTATTGTCAACAATCTTAGTCTTCCATGCTAAACCTGCAGGGGAAGTGAACAACTTGATGTAGTCATGAAGCAATACAAAATGGTCATTGCCAATAAAATAACAACTGTCCAGATTTTGCAGTTTGAGTTTCTGCTTCACGACTAATCCAAGAAAGGAGACAAGTAATGCCAACAGAGTAACCCAGTGAATCAGGGTACAAGGCTAAAAGATGATCTAATTACCAATATTTTTCAAGGGGATTGAAAAAACTCCCATATAACGTAATCTAAAATATCAATTCAATTCAGCATAGCCATGACCTAAATTAGATGCGTGTATGAGATCGTAAATGTAATCAGATTATTCATAGCTCTTCATCCACCCAATGAAACACCGACTGACCACAGAAGCCCTCATTCCCAATTTCCCAATTAAGCCCTCATTTTCAAACGCTTCTCAGGAGGGGGAGAGAGAGAGATCTGCTCAAAAGAAAGTAGTTTGCCGGGGAGATCAGAGTCGGAACCGCCAGAAATTAATTGGGCCTAAGCAGACAAACGTTACAGCGGAGGGGGAGAGAGAGAGGGAGCATACCAATGCGCCGGAGGAACCGCAAAGATGACGACAGATGAAAAGACTAGGTGAGATCGGATCCGGTGAGATCGCTACAAGGATTTCGTCTAGGGTCGATGCTTTTTCAAATTTTCTCTCTTGAAAGTAAAAAAAATAATAATAAAATAAAATGAACAGATGGAAAGCCAGACCAGAGACTAGATCTGGTTTGATTTTGACAATTTTTATGTGCTGTTACGCGGCAGTATGGTGGCGGTCTATTTAGGAGTTAGGACCAGGGGTGGCTGCCAGCCTGCAAGTCGCACATGAGATTTTTTTTAGCAAAATTACATTATTATCCATTTTTAAGTTTCTATTCATAAAACTATTTCAGTTAATAAAAATACAATAAATTTGATTCAAAACAACCCTAACTTTCACTCAACTGATGATATATCTTATCATTTTTACCCTCCTACAATCCTCCACCTCCCCCTACTTAGATCACCTTCCATGTGACCACTCCGGCCAACCTTGCTTCTATTTAAAGTGTTGCTGAAATATGTTTTACATTGATGATGGTTATGTATGGAATCGAATCGTGTAATTAAGACAAACACGAAAAAGTAAAAGATGTAGAGACACATAATTTAGGTGGTTCAGCACGGTTGCCTACATCCACAAGGCAATATCATGGAGCTCACTTCCTTTTTCACTAATGCAAGGAAAAATTACGATCCACACACCTTGCACCTACAACACTATACATGGGACCCACCCAACAAGGGAACTTTATCACGCAGTACAACTCTCATCAACATCTCTAGAATGCAATTACAAAGAGTACATACACCAAGTGAAAACCCCTACAAGTGAAATCCCAAACCCAAAAATAAGAACACCTCAAGAGAAAGTCTCAAGCTCCAGTTCACATTATTGGTTATCTTGTATCTCACCCTGAGCTCCTATTGTAGAAATGCAACCCTAAAACGATGCAGAAGATAATGGAAAAAAAACAAACAATGCACACGGATTTTACGAGGTTCGGCAAGGTTGCCTACGTCCCCGGTGAGATGAGATCCTGCTTCACTATCAATGGAGAATAGGGTTACAGCGCTCGTCCTCACACCTCTCAGTATTGCTTGCATTACAGAGAAAGAAACCCTCGCTATAAATATATAACGAGAAAAAACCCTAATCTGGATTAAACTACAATTGTCGCCCTAATCCGGATTAAACTACAATTGTCGCCCTAATCCGGATTAAACTACAATTGCCCTCAAATAAAAAATTCGAGCGGGGGCTACGCCCCCCTACACCCCCTGCATGCAGGGGGGCCTCCTGCCCCCCTTGCAACCCCCACGGCCCGCTAACCGGCTAGCGGGACCACCGTCCTGGCTGTCTAGGTGCTGCACCAGTACTCCCTGGATTAAACTGCGACGGAATACAAGACATAATACACCAACACCTATACCCCTTCCTATTTATAGGCAAAGGAAAGAAATCATTCACCACGTTTTATGTGTTGTGGTAAGTACTGTAGCCACCTCGCTTTTCTCCAATTTCTTCCTGGAAGATAGGGGTTGTGCCAACCATGGCTGGTGCCCCTTCTTCTCTAAACTTCATTTATGTCATGTCAAAAGCATTAAATGGAGTAAGTGGAAAACAGAGGGAGGTAACAAAAAATCTTGCCAACACTTCCTACTCATTTTTTATTGTCTTTGGTTTTCATTTAGTGCTAACAAAACAAATGTGAGAGGTGAATTGATTTATTGTCTTCATCTCAATAATGTCGAAAGGAAATTTAATAGGCGGGTTGTACAGGCTGATCGGAGACACTGTGGTCGGCGAAGCTATTGTCGTCAATGCTGCGACAAAGTCTACAACAGACATTTGAGACGTACTTCCGCAACAATTGGTATCAGAGACCAAGGTTGAGAAGCATTGTTAGCACATTATCGGCATCAACATACGTTTTCTCGACTTTTCGGTATGGTTTTTTCAACTTCTACAAAACTCAAGATATCAAAATTCAACAGATCAAATCAAACTCACAGATAGAAGTTCCAGTGGTAGTCGATCGTCAAGATCCAAATCAAAACGACGTAAAATGGTCATTGTTGGAAATGTGGCCAGAAGGGTCATTTACATAAGGAATGTAAATCCAAGGAGAATCAACAACATTTCAAATTTGATTCTCATACATCACCTATTTCAACAAATTCTCAAGGAAATATTGTTGAAAATGACGATTCGTTTGATGATAGCGTGGTGATATCCACGGTTCCAGATGAGAGTGTGACCCATCAATGAATTTTGGATTCAGGTGCTTCTTTCCATGTGACACCACAAAGAGATTGGTTCCATATATATCAATCTTGTGGTGGTGGTTAAGTTTATATGGGTAATGATCACTTATGCAAAATTGTAGGGATCGAAGATGTTTGAGTCACTATATTTGATGGCATCATTAATACAATTTCTGGTGTATGACATATATCCACTCTCCTGGGATGGTTCAGGATGAATCGAGTATTTCGTGGGCTATGTTTCTATATCTAGGTAGGGCTATGATTTTTTTTTCCCAATGGGGAGGACCTACAAAAGAGTATATTGTCTTTGGGAAAGTTCAATGAAGATGGATTAAAAATACTCTAAAAAAATGTCGATTGAAGATTGTCAAAGGAGCACTCATCATGCCAAAAGGAGATTTAATATACGAGTTGTACAGGCTGATTGGAGACATTGTGGTCGGCGAAACTATTATTGCCAATGTTGCGATGGAGCATACTATAATTAGGCACAAGCATTTGGAATGTATTCCCACAACATAAAGAACTTGAAACAATTCTCTATAATCCTTGGAGAACTAAAAAATCATGGTTATTTTTCAATTCCAACAAGGAACCGATCAAAATTTTGAGAAGCAGAGCGTGTATCAAGATTCACAAATCAGCGGGATTCAAAGCGGAAATGGGTCTTTAGCCATATCTGAAGCATAGAGCTTCTCCTATATCAGATTAATAGATCTCGACTTATAATTCATCTTATTGTTGGGGGTTTTGCTGTTATTTACTGACATATTTTGGCCATGGATCGTGAAAGGAGAGATTTGAACAAATCATTCAAATTGGAGGTCGAATACTTCCAAGAGGATTCAGGGAATTTGGTTTTTAATGCTTTCTAAAAACATGCAAAGTGATGGATTTCTGATTTGGGATTCTGGATAATGTCATGAGAAAGTTGCTTGGGCTTTCTATTAATTTTGAACCTTGAATGAAACATACAAGCACATACGCATTGCACGTAATTTCCTACAACCCCTCCTCACACCCTCTTCTTCCCTGCTTGCCCCATCTCGTGTTATTCCTCTTACCCTCCACCTGTTATTGAAAATTTTGAAATTGGCAGCGTCTTCAAAGAAGGCAGGCCCGTAGTTTAGCGGATGGAAAAGAAACAGACAACGATAAGTGTTGCTGGCAATGGGTAGTGCCGACAAGGACATGAAGCGGGGTAAGGTGGGAGCAAGGGAGGGATGGGAGGTTATAGGAGGATTAGGCAGCGTGGTTGCAGAAAAGGTGATAGAAGAAGGAGAGGTGGGGGTAGTTAGGGGTAAAAATGGCAAAATGAAGTGAAGTTATTGTTTTGGGTAGTTTTGTAAACCCAAACAGCAACTGGGTAGTTCGGTAATGAGAAACCCAAATGTGAGTAATCAGGTAGTTCTCTCTCTCTCTCTCTCTCTCTGGTAAAGACACATGAGTTAAAGATGTGCGTGCATAATAGGACTCAACCCCTTTACCTCAATATACAAGGAGGGCAGATACTCTTATAGACCATGACCTCCTGCAACAATCTCACACGATCCATTGGGTGTGACCACTGTTAGTTAAAACGCGTTTTAAACTCGTTCGCGTTTTTTTACCGTTTAAAACGCGTTTTGCCGTATGCTTCCATACAATGCGGGAAAAAATGGGTACGGCAGTATAAAACGTTTAAAACACGTTTTAAACACACGTTTAAAACACGTTTTAAACACACGTTTAAAACGCGTATACATTTTGCAAGGGCAAAATAGGAATTTTGTCATACTATTTAAAAGAAAAAAAAAAAAAACCCAAAACTGAAGAAAATGTTTTACGATTTCTGAATTCTGATTTCTTCCCCAAATCCCTTCCATTCGTTTTCTTCCCCAAATCCCTAATTCTGAATTTCTGATTTCTGAAATCACATCCCGTAGCTGTAGTCCGGTGAGTCCGTGACTCCCGTAATCTCTCCCTTCTTCTCCGTTGGTCAGAATCTGAACCCTTCTTCTCCGTTTGTCAATCGAAGAAAACTCAGAGCAAAAGAGGAAGAACAGGTCGTCGGAAGTCGAGAAAGGTTAATCCCAGGTTGTCGGAGGTTGGAGGTTGGAGGTCGTCGGAAGTCGGGCTCGGGCATCGACAGTAGCAAGAACTCAGAAGACTCTCAAGTCCGGTGACTCCGGTCCCCGTAGACTTACAGTCATCGCTTGTGAAAGAAAGGAAGGAGCCAGTACCAATTAACCGGAAATTGGAGGTAGAGAATCGGAGGAAAGGAAGGAGCCAGTACCAATCTGCGGCAGTGTGTCTTTGTCGAGTAGCTATTGTAGAGGTTCAAAGAGATCGAAGGTACTTTCTCTCTCTCTCTACTATTCTTCTTCCTCTTGTTCTGTAATATAGCATCTGCTAGATGCGATTTTGGGTAAAAACAAAAAAAATATGGAAAAACCTAAACCATGGGTTCTGAAAATTTCAATTTCAGTTTTGTCCCAACTTAATGGGTTCAGCTAATCGATTCGATCTTTATCTATTTTATGTAATTTAAGTCATGCAAATGATTCATTTTTCAATGACTGTATGGTCTTGTGAATTTTTCCTAATTTGTTAACCTATTCATTCAGTTCATTAATTGTTAAATGCAAAATTACATTCTACATAAAGTTAGCTTGCTGTGACACTATGTTCCATTCAATGATTGCTGAGAGAATGCTCCTAGTTGAATGACCTATTCTTTCCCTTACTCTTATCTTTTTCCTTTCTCCTTCATTGATCAAGTATGTAAAACCTTGTTTTCTGTAACTTCGGTATTAATTGATAAGGAGATCTGAACAGAAGATCAACCTTATATTGTAAAAAGTTTTTCATCATCCTAAGGAAGACCTTCCATACCTACTGCTGATCTGGAGATAATTAATATCTCCCTATTCTGCCCTTTGTGCTTCCAGATTTGATTTCCTTCTATTCTAATTGCTGAATCGATTTACTTACTTGTGTTGGGTTATTATTGCTGAGATCTAAATTATTATATCAGTTTTGATTGGGTATTATAATTCTATTTTCTGATTACTAATCCGATTTGGCATTTTACATCCCTTTTTCTTTTCATTTACTAATCTATGATTTAATTTTTTTGAAAGGAATTTACTCATCGTTCATTCGTTATACGTTATTTATTCTATTTGTTGAGATTGGAAAGGATGTTTTATTATATTATGTAGGTATTTCAAAGTTGAGCTACCTGAGCTTAAGCAAAATGGTGAGACCTAAGGATAAATTTTGGGAACATGTAGAGCAACGTGGTTTGGGCCGTTTCACATGTAACTATTGTGGACTTAATTATTCCGGGAGTGTTTCACGAGTGAAGGCTCATTTAGCTTGTCAACCTGGATATGATGTTCAAATTTGCACCTAAGTTCCTGAGCACATTCAAGCTGATGCCCTGGCAGAATTTAATTTGAGTATATCTGCTAAGAAAATGAGTGATTCTCTTGAAAGTGGAATGGGTTCCACAAGTAGCACACCTTCTATGCCTCATGTTAGGGTTGCACATCAACCCACAATGCTAGAGATGGCTGCTAAGCAAGACAAGAAATCATTGGACATGTTGGTAACTGATTTTTTTGTCAATAATAACATTTCCTTCAATGTTATTCAGACAAATTCTTTTATTGAGATGCTAAGGGGTGCATGTGCTTATGGTACAAGTTATGTTGTACCTAGTTATAGCAATCTTCGGACCAGTTTGATTCCTGGAAAAAAAGCGGAAATCATGCAATATGTTAGCAGTATAAAGGCGACATGGGATATCACAGGTTGCACAATTATGTCTGATTCTTGGATTGACATAAAGAAGAGGTCATGGGTTAATGTGATTGCTTACTCTCCTGGGGGTGCTGTGTTTTTGAAATGTATTGAGTGCGGTATAAATAGATTAACTTCCACATTTCTTTTCAATGAAATTTCTGATGTCATTGAAAAAGTTGGACCAAAGAATGTTGTGCAATTTATTTCAGATAATGGTTCTAACTTTTGTTCTTGTGGTGATATGTTGTCTGGAAAATGGCGTCATATATATAGAACAAATTGTGCTGCTCATGGGATTAATCTGCTTTTGAAAGATATTCACAAAAAAGTTAAATGGGTGAGGGAAGTTATAGAAGATGGAAAACTTGTAGTGGATTATATTCACAGGCACACAGGTATTGTAGCATTGATGAGAAAATTCACCAACAATAGAGATATCAAGCAGCCTTGCAAGACAAGGTTTGGTACTTATTTTTTTATGCTGCAGTCTCTTATTGTTGTTGAGAATGAGTTGAGGCTTTTTGTTGCATCATCTGAGTGGAGAGCCTTTCAATTTAATAAAGCTGAAATGGCAGTGAGAACTGTTGGAATAATTCAATCAGAGACATTTTGGGAGGGGGCAAAGGAAGTTGTTGCTTTCATGGAGCCACTTATTCGTATTCTTCGCCTTGTTGATTCAGATGGTTCTACTGCAGGTTACTTATATGAAGCAACAGAAAGGGCAAAAGAAACATTGAGAAAATTTGTGGAGAAGGATGGAGGGAAGTATTTAGCCATAATGGATTTGTTTCAATTTAGGTTAGAGAAGAACATTATTCATCATGTTCATCTCTTTGGTGTACTTTTGAATCCTTCTATTATGTTTGGTGGTCGACTTGATATTGATGGAACTAAATTTATGAATGCACAAGAATTTATTATGGATATCATGGTTCCTTTAGAAGATCGTGAGCAATTCATGCAAGAAGTCATTGATTATCGCATGAAAAGTCCATTGTTGTTCAATATGACAGGGCAGACAATGATGAAAACTAATCATCCAAGTAAGTGACTTTGTTAATTAGTTTATTATTGTATTTTTTTAATTAAATATAGCATTCTTATATTTGTTTACTTATGTTGATTTGTAGGGATTTGGTGGCAATTTGTTGGTAGTGCATTTCCTGTGCTTCTAAATATTGCTTGTAGAATCTTGAGTCAGCCTTGTAGTTCCTCTCCTTGTGAGTGTAATTGGAGTGCTTGGGATGCAGCACAAACAAAGAAAAGAAATAGATTAGCCCCAGAGATGCTAGAGGATTTGGTGTACATCAGGATGAACTCTATGATGAGGGAGAACTATGAAAGCCAACTACATAAAGATTCAAGGCCTATTGATTTAGACAATCTTGGTGACTTACCTATAGTAGACTTTGAGCTTGAAATGAAGAGGCTTGAGCAGACGTACGAGGAACCTGAACCATCTGACACTGGAGCTGATGGAGGATCTACTTCATGTAGTTTAATGTCTCCTCATTGATCTTTGGACCTGTTATAATGATACTGAGTTCTTTAGACATCTTGGATGATATGGATGGATGGTTTTTTTTTTTTTTTTTATATATTTTGGACATGTCTTTTTAATATGGTGTATTAAGTTTTAATTTGGAATTTACATTGGATGCTATATTTTGGATGATATATGCATGAATGTTTGATGTTGATGTAGTTTAGAACATGAGATGCAGGTATACAAGCAATAATCTCTCAAATTATATGATGATATATTGCCCTTTTTTTGGTTTCATTTTTTTGAAAACTACACATTTAATACTCGTACCGTTCGTTTCCGTCCGTTTGACATTTCCTGTTTTTTTGACCGTACCGTTTATCATTTTTATCTGTTTAAAACACGTACCGTATGTCTCTGTTTTTTTACCGTTCCCGTTTTAACTAACAATGGGTGTGACCTCCTTTAACAATCTCACCCATTTAGTAGAAAATCATGATGGTGTGAGATCATTACAGGAGGTCATGATCCAAAAGAGGATCTAGAAACATATGTAAAATATAGGATTTACTGAAAGGACCAATCTCCCTACACTCATAGTGAATCGAGTGACTAGAGCCACTCGAGGGGGGGGGAGCAAGATTTTCGGACCCTTGGACTGTGCGGTGAATCATGCGGCGTGCGATGAAGGGAAACTTTGTCCTTACTGAAATATATATGTAATATGAACATGGGTTTCTACTTAAAAATAAAAATAATAATGAGACATGAACAAGGATTATCCACTCCAATGGATAATAATACTAGTCAAATACAATATGGTGCCATGGTGGACAATTGAGCTCCTCAGTTGGTTAAGGGCCTGCTTGCCGTAGCAGCTTGGGCCTTGGTCTCGAGTTTGAGTCCTCCCACCCACCCACCCACTCTCTGGTATTTGTAATGCTTGATTTTTTTTTTTTTTTTCAGCAAAAGAAAAGCATACATTAGTTTATAGGAGTCAAGTTACATGCTGGATTATACCTAGATATAGGTAGTCTAGTAGTTATAGTTTCATAAGCTAAAGACTTAATGGAAGCTAGAGACGGGTGTCTAGATATAGGTAGTCTAGTAGTTATAGTTTTTTTTATAGGATGAGTTTCCATTTCATGGCATAGCATAACTAGTGTTCTAGGCCATAACTCCAAAAGTTTTTGGAGCAGCTTTGTAAAGAGAAGACCGATCTCCACCGCATCACTCCATACTTGATCCACGACCCAATTGTTCATTCTTGCCCGTTCCATCCCTTGGTGGAGTCCTAGGGCCTCCGCCTCACTACTTTTTCCTGTCAACACATAATTTGCTTCTCATAAGATATCGCTGTTTTAATATATAAACTCATAAGCCCATGCAAACAGTTTGGATTTTTCATCCCTGAAACTTGTGATGATAAGAATATTTGAGGTAGTTGGCAAAGGTGAGAAGCTTGATAGAGGAGCTAACAGAGGAGTTGGAGTTGATATCACCTGGGCCTCTGAATTTTTGTTTTTGATACCGTTCGCGATCCAAAATTCAATTTCCTTAAAGATCCTTGAGACATCGGGTTTATGAGTGGGGAACAAAGTTTTATATCTGTGGTTCCAAATGAAATAACATGTAATTATTAGTGCAGAAAAAAACCATTTCAGTTCTTTTTTTGGGATGAAACCCAATGATAAACAAAAGGAAACTAACTCCTTGATGGAGTTGCATGGGAGACGGTTTGGTTTGAAACCGAGGGTCCCTGATGCCCAGACCTTTTATGATAGTTCACACTCAAACAAAATATGGAAAATAGATTCTCTCTGAGAGAGACAAAAACAACAAAGAGGGTCAATATCCACCCATTGTGACAAAATATCCTTTGTCGGGAGTCTTCATTGATCGTTCTATGGAAGAATAACTTAAACTTCAGGTGGATATTGATTCTCCAAAAAAATCACCATCATCGAGAGCAAGGAGAAGAGCAACAACTCCTGGGAATAAACTGTCTATGCATATAACATAAATGTAGATCAAACCAAGATAATACAAAGCTCAAGAGAACACAGGAAAAAAAAAACATGAAAGATAAATGGAATTTGGATGGAAACAGTGAATAATGATTACCCGATCTCGATTGGTGTTTGCCACCTCCCTCTCATATGATGCTTCCCCAGCTTTAGAATTTGTATCATCCTTGTCACTAGTGTCATCAACAGTCTGGGTATTAGCGTGAACATTGGATCCATCCCTCCCCTTGAGCCGATCAAGTAATTGGGTCATAAAGCGGTTTGGGCCATCGGTTTGTGCCATAGCTTCCGCTACCAAGTCACATACACTCTCTACAAGAGGTTGTTCCCAGATGTCCAATTGTGGCCTTTTGCAAGGCCTGGTTCGAGAGGATCCCTTCCCAAAGGTGTTGAAGGCATTAATGGGACTAGGGTTCTGTGGTGTAGGTGGGTTAAAAACATACTGGATTGTGATATTTTAGCCTTTGTGAATTGACACATGGGATTGTTTCTGCTTGGGTTGATGGTGGAAGGGTTGAGTTCCTCTGTGGGATAGGGGTGTTTGTGGTATGGAGGTACGGGTTGCATCAGATGTAAAAGGGGGCAAGCCCAGTCCGTGGATGGTTGATGTGGTATTGGGGTTTATTCTAGTGAACTCGGCAAATGGGACAATACACCTGATTGGGGCAGGGAGAAGTGGAGTGTTAAGCATGTTCATAAAGGGATTAGGAGGGATGCCAGGTTTTGGGTCCATGGAGAAGAGCTGCTGCAACAGTAATAGCTCATCAGGTGTAAGATTTTGAAGGGGGTAAAACAGGGTTACCATCGGATGAGGGGTAGTTTTTTGGGAAGGGTAGGTCCACCATCATTGGAGTACAAACATTTTTTTGTGTGGATCCATAGTCTGCAGTCAATGGTCCCAATTGATTTTGTGACAGGATGCCACCAATGGGAACCATTGAAACATGGATCACTGTAGGTGGTGGATATGCAAAAGGATCAGTGGCTATGCAGATCTTTCGATTGTTTATGAATAGAGGCCGAGTGGCAGCATCTTTGTAAGGGAGTTGGATCGGAGACTCTTGAAGCTGGAGCAGGTTAGGGCATAAATCAACCAGGTGTGTGACACGTCCACAAAGAGCGTAGAGAGTTGTCAGCTCAAATTTGAAGAAGGCTTCGATCAGTTCTCCATCCATCAGATGAATTCTTGGGTTCAAACATACTGATCTGTTTTTCTTTACTGCAACCTTTACTCGTGCCGTACCAAGCGAAAGCCCATTCTCAAGGAGTTTAAATAAGTTAAGACTGATATCCAAGACACGGCCCATGCAAAAGATTGCCGATCGGACGTTGAGGAAGGAAAATTCTTCTATTAGAATGTTGTATACATGGATCCAGACATGAACAATATCAAGCTCTCTGTTAGAAGCATCGGTGTCCAGAGGAAAGGCACTCAGTTTCAGGAAGTGGTCACCACACCACCAAGATGAGTAAGCCATAACAGATTTCTTGGAATCCACTGACAAAAATCAACATAAAAGGAACCTCTATCAATGCAGCAGACGAAGATCGCACCCCTAGGATCCTAAAGCAACACAAGTCGGTCTCGCAAGTCATCGGATGAGGGAAAAGGTTTGTTAACAACCATTTAGACCATCGACGTGGCCAAAAGATTGCATGGATGGGAGGTGATGTCCTCGCCAGAGTTCACAGAGGGTGCGCCCCAAAATGACTTCATGATCGGTGGCTGGGTGTGGTTAGTGGGTGTAGGTGGGGTTGGTTGTTTTCGCAGGTACTTCAGGGGAATGTGATGGCCGTGGGAAGGACACCTCTCATGCAGTTTGTGAAATGTGAAGATTTGGCGAGATGGATGTTTGCTTTTGGAAGATGGGAAGGAGGGATATTTGTCTCGGTTACATTTGGGTTTCATTGGGGAATTGTAGAATTTATGGTGGGAGTTGACAATTGGTCACAAGAGTTATGATAATATTAGGTTTCTCAAGTGGGAGGAAGTTTCGTTTTAAATGAGGTAAGATGACGGGATGTTTAGCAGTGAGGGGAGGGTACAGTGAACTAGAGAGGGTGTGATTAGGTCTAGCTGGATGAAGTTTTTTGCTCGGAAAGGTTGAGGTGGGGAGGGGAAAGTGCAATTGAGTTAGGGGAGAAGGTGATGATCAGCGATGGATCATCAGAATGGATTCATGTTCTATGATATCAGGACAGTTAGCATCCCACTCGAACTCAAATCTCTAGAGTTATACTCACACTCAACATCTCCTACATTGTGGGCATTTCAATGGGCACAAACTCTAGAGACTGACTTGCAGTCTAAGACTACCTTATGAGACAGCAGAGTTGGAATATGACTCTCACATGTGATAATTGACTTTCAGTCCATTACTCACATATGTTAACAGAGTCCTACCCTATTACTATTAGAGTTTGAGTCTCCCACATGTGATCATAGAGTTTGTTTATAACTCAATAACTGCAATCTCTATATAAGATCACCATTGTACACTCATTAAAGTTAATGTCAATACACTACTTCAACATGGTATCAAGAGCATCATAAGCTCCACCGAGCACCTCCCTCATCCCCACGCAGTCCTCTCTATCTCCCACAACCCACGACCTCTTTGTCTTCCCTTTCAAGAAAAAAAAACCCAAAGAGACCAACGTCCCTTTCTCCATCTCCCACTTCCCTTTTATTTCCCAACAACCCACGTTCTCTCCCTCTTCCCTTTCAAACACAACCACAAACAAAAAAAAAAAAAAAAAAAAAAAAACAAAAACAAAACAGCACACCCAAACCCAACCCACTCCCCTTTTCTCCTCTATTCTCATAAAAATAAAAAAAAAGCAAGCCCAAAACCCCAACCCACGTTTCTCCCCTTTTCCCCTCACATACATTTTCTATACTCCAATCCCTAATGACTGAACCATCCCCACCTCCCACATCCCACTCTGGTGCTCATCATATGATATCTCTAAAGCTCACATCTAAGAACTATGTTTATTGGCGCACACAGGTAGTACCCTATCTCACTGGCCAACGCCTATTCGACTTTGTCACTGGTGACTATCGTTGCTCTCAAGACTCTATCAAAGCCAAGGCATGGCGTGAACAAGATGCTTCTATTATGAGCATTCTCATCGCCTCTCTCTCTGAAGAGGCCTTTTCATTAGCATTCAGATAGACCACTAGCAAAGAGATCTATGATGCACTCCATACTGCATTCAGTTCTCCGTCTACATCTAGGATTCTATCTCTCAACGTCTCCCTTCAAAATCTGGTTCACAAACCAGATGAGACCATTACTCAGCTTCTCCATCAAGCCAAGCTTCTCTCCGATGAGCTAGCAGCTGCAGAGAAGCCCCTCCCATCGGAAGACTTTAACATCCACATCTTTCGGGCCCTACGCACTGAATATCGAGCCCTTGCTTCCATTATGATGGCACAAAAGGAGCCCATCTCCTACACCGACATGCATGGTCTCCTTATGAGTCACGAGAACCTTCTCTACTCACACCTTCCCATTGTTGATCCTGCTATCGTTGCATCAGCCAATGTCACTCACTAAGGTCGTGGTCCTCCTTCCACTGATGGTCGTGGTACAGGCTTCTCCCAAGGCCATGATCGTGGCCATGTTAGTGGATTTGGTCACTCTAATGCCTTCGTTCACAATCCATGCACAATCTGTGGACGCACTAATCATCAAACAGACACTTGTTACTACCACCCACAGGGACCGACCAGAGCCGACATTCTACCTACCCCTCCCCATTCCTACAATCAGCCACCACCTCAACCCAACACCTACCATACTACACCCTTCCCTACCCCTCTACCCCCTACCATCGCGCCCTCACCCCATCACCCCACACCTCCACAATCCTTCACCACCTTTTGGATCTCTGATACGGGGGCCACCCACCATTCCGCCCCTGACTTAACCCAATTTTCCACCTATGATCCATACACAGGTAATAACCAACTCATGGTTAGTAATGGTAAGGGCCTTCCTATATATCTCACATAAGCACTGCTTCCATCTCTTCTCTCTCTCGTTCCTTTTATCTTTCTAATGTTTTACATGTTCCCACTCTCACATGTTCTTTGTTATCTGTTCAACGGTTTTGCTGTGACAATAATGTTTACTTTGAGTTTCACTCTTCTTTTTTCTCTATGAAGGATCTGAAGATCAAACAAACCCTCTTCACTGGACACAGTAAAAATGGTCTCTATTCCGTTCCAGCATCACATTATGCCAATCTAGCCTCTGCCTCATCTTTTAGTCGTTGGCATCATCGTTTGAGGCAACCTCATGAATGTGTGCTTCGTCTTATGTTACCTGATCATCAACTCGTGAAGTCTCCTTCTTTATGTTCTGTTTGTCAAATGGGCAAAGCTAGTAGATTGTCACTACGTGAAACTAGTTCTCGTAGTTCCTCTCCTTTGGATTTGATTTTTAGTGATGTATGGGGCCCCCACCCCACAGTTTCTTCAAATGAGAATCGTTATTTTATTATATTTGTTGATGACCATATCAAATATATTTGGTTTACTGCATTAAAGTTGAAGTCTGATGTTTACTCTGCCTTTCGTACTTTTCAGGCCTTGGTGGAACGTCAGTTCTCTAGCTCCATCAAGGCCATTCAAACTGATTTGGGGGAGAATTCCGTACTTTCCCATCTTACTTTGCCAAGTTGGACATTCAACACAGGTTATCTTACCCTCATACTCATGAGTAACAGGGAACAGTTGAACACTAATAGGCACATTGCTGAAATGGGATTACCCTACTATCCCATGCAGCTGTTCCCCAGGCTTACTGGGATTATGCCTTTGAAACCACGGTCTTTCTCGTCAATCACATGCCCTCCTCTATCACAGGTAACAAATCTCCCCATCAGTTAGTTACGGGAAATTCTCCGGACTACTCTTTTCTAAAAGTCTTTGGATGCTTTTTTTATTCATAGCTCCATCCTTACAATCATCCCAAGGTTGAACCCCGTTTTGCCTTATGTGTTTTCTTAGGATACAACCATTTCCATCATGGTTATCATTGTATGGATCTCATCACCAGTCGTATCTACATATCTCGCCACGTTAGATTTGACGAATCTACTTTCCCATTTCATACTGCACCACCATCCTCCTCAACCCAACGCCCTCCTACTACCCCTCCCCCATGGGGCATTGCACCTAACATACCTACCCCTCAACCTCACCCTACTGCTCTACCGACCCTCCCAAACCCACCCATCCCTCTCCCTGCCACCCCAGAACCGCCCCTTCCTAAACCACCCTCTCCTATATCCCCTCCTTTCTCACCTCACCCCACCCTAACCGGCCCTAACCCTGACTCCTGTACCACCCCACCCCATCGCACCAGAACCCTATACGATCTCTATGCCGACCCCTTAACCATCTCTATCACCACCTCACCTGACTCGACCAAACCTACATGCTTCTCCCAGGCTCATAAGGTTCCTCATTGGCGATCTGCTATGTCTGATGAATTTAATGCTTTATTACGTAATGGTACTTGGTCTCTTGTGCCTTACAGGGAAACTATGAATCTGGTTGGCTGCAAGTGGGTGTACCGCATCAAACGAAAGGCAGATGGCTCCCTTGAGTGATATAAGGTCCGTTTAGTTGTTAAAGGATTTCATCAACAACTTGGTCTTGACTACCATGAGACCTTTAGCCCTGTCATCAAACCTACTACCATACGGACGGTCCTCTCCTTGGTCATATCTAATGGATGGGATGTTCATCAACTTGATGTTTAGAATGCGTTCTTACATGGTATTCTCTCTGAGGAAGTCTACATGGCTTAACCTCAGGATTTTGAAGATGCCCTGTGCCCTAATCATGTCTATCACCTCTATGAGTCCCTCTATGGGCTCAAACAAGCTCCTAGGGCTTGGTTTCACAGGTTATCTAAGTTCTTCACTTGCTCAGGTTTTCGGTCATCCCAAACCGACACATCACTGTTTATCTACATGGATGGCTCTGTTGTCACATATGTCCTTGTCTACGTAGATGACATCTCGATTACAGGGAACCAACCAACTCATGTTCAAACTCTCCTTCATCAGATTATTTCAGAATTCTCTATAAAGGATCTTGGTCGTCTCAGCTTTTTCCTTGGTATTGAAGCCCTATATCGGTCTGATGGTGTCCTCCTCTCTAAAGACTCGTACATAATTGATCTCCTACAGAGGGCTGGCATGACTAACTGTAAGCCAGTCACTACTCCCATGGCCACCACCTTTGCAGCATCTTCCATAGGGGGTGTCCTTTCAGACCCCACCAGGTATCGCTCCATTGTCGGTGCTCTCCAATACATCACCCTCACCAGGTCTGATGTAGCTTATTCAGTGAACCGTGCCTTCCAGTTCATGCATGCCCCCTCCGAAGACCATTAAACACTAGTCAAACGGATTCTACGCTATCTCCAAGGTACCAAAGATCACGGGTTGTTCATCTCTAAATCTAGTTCCCTCCAATTACAATCATTCTTCGATGCTGACTGGGCTAGTGACAGTGTGGATCGTAAATCCACAGGAGGCTATGCCATCTATATGGGTCCTAATATGATCTCATGGGCCTCTAAGAAGCTAAAGACAGTTGCACGCCCCTCCGAGTATGAGTACAAAATAGTGGTTGATGCCTGCACCGAATTCACTTGGCTTCGCTCTCTCTTTGAGGAATTAGGGATCCCTATTCCCATTGCACCCATTCTTTGGTTTGACAACATTGGGGCCACTTACCTTTCTGTCAATCCGCTCTTTCATGCTTATACCAAGCACATTGAAATTGATTTCCACTTCATTCGTGATAAAGTTGCCTCCAAGGACCTTCAAGTGCAGTTCATTTCAACACATGACCAGATAGTCGATATCCTTACCAAAGCTCTCAGCTCTACACAGTTCTCCTTTCTACGAGACAAGCTACTGATTTGACCTTTCAAATCCCCACCTTGAGGGGGTGTATCAGGACAATTAGTGTCTCACTCAAACTCAACCTCTAGAGTCATACTCACATTCAACAACATCTCCTACATTGTAAGCATTTTCAGTGAGCACAAACTCTAGAGACTAACTTGCAGTCCAAGACTACCTCATGAGACAGCAGAGTTGGAATAGGACTCTCACATGTAATAATAGACTTTCAGTCCATTGCTCACATATGTTAATAGAGTCCTACCCTATTACTAATAGAGTTTGAGTCTCCCACATGTGATCATTGAGTTTGTCTATAACTCAATAACTGTAATCTCTATATAAGAGCATCATTGTACACTTATTAAAGTTAATGTCAATACACTACTTCAACATATGAGAGATAGCTGTCACTGTTCAAGACAAAATGAAAAAAATGGAAAGGTGGAGAGGAGATTTGGAGGAGAGAAAGGTGTGTGATGAAAATAGCTTAGTGGAGTTCCGTTAAAGGTGCCAGGCATGAGTGGAAGGAGAGAGGAAGAAATAGCAGTAGCAGCTCATCATGATATACGTTAGGCTCAATAAAAATGTGACTACATATTCCAAAATGTTTTTTTCTTTTTTCTTTTTTTTTTTTGTAGACAAAATGTTTTAGAAGGGTAACTAAATATTATAACGAAAATTTGTTATCATAACACCTTTGTGTAGATTCATGTGCACATTTACTCACATCTCACTCTTGGAGCCCACACACTCCTCTCCTTAGTATTACCCTTTATTGGATGATTTAGTTTCCCACACCCTTGTTGGTGAAAAAATGCATTCTATTGGAATCATAAACTATATATTGCAATGTCAGAATAAACATTATGTACGTAATGATCCATATGAACCATAATTATCTCAAGTAGATGTTTGTAGGCATCTCATTTTGTCATCCTGGAAGTTGCTTTGACGATGATGAGTATCTCTCAAGATTAAGGGGGTGTTATTGCTATGAATTTGGGTAATTCTTCCATGTTCTCTGACACAACTGTAAGTTGCTCACATAAAATGACCAAAACCATGAAGGGTAAATTATAATAGAATGCAGTTATTTGACCCAACCCTGGATGGGCTTGCCCGAACCCTTCATTTCGAGCTAGCACTATTCAAAATAGCCGTTTTTTACATTTGACACTCAATGGCAAGTTTGCCATTTAAGAGCTCGATTCGTCATTGAAAGCACGGCGGTCAATGTGCTTTCAATGTCGAATAGATTCCATTAATTATCAAGTTTGTTAGATCCACCTATTGACAAACTCGAAACATTGTTGGACATTTAAATAAAAAAACATGGTTAAGAACTCTATGCAACCATTTTTTGTTGAATAGAGAATAAATTATCGGCGGTAGCATATAGTATCACCTCCCTAAGTCTATCTCTCTCCTACTCCTATGAATGGGAGAGATAGACTCAAGGAAGCACTAATGAACACTCACTAAAACAAAATACACTTGTAGCTACGGATATTTAACTGCGGTTTCAAAATCTGTAGCTATAAATGTCCTATAACTATGGTTTTTCTGTGTGTATAGGGGCTATATATTGCTGCGATATTTCAAAATCACAGTAATAGAGGACCCTGTAATTGCTGAAACAAAATCGCATCTATAAATCGCAGTAATATGGTATACTTGTTATTGGGGAATTTAAAACCGTAGTAACAGAAATCTTATAACTACGGAAACAAATTACAATAAAAAACCGCAATAACCAAAAATCTTGTAACTACGGAAAAAAAACCACCATTAGAAAAAAACATAATAATATGTGCTACTTATTGCTGTAGTAGTTAAGGGCCTCTTTGGTATCATTTTTCTTTTTGATTTTTACCTATTTAAGAAAAATCATTAATAAAAACCATTTTTTGTAAAAGCTAAAAACTGTTTGGTAACAACTAGACAAATTGTTTGTAGAATAAGAAATAGGTTTGGTATGCCAATGGGCGTAATGATTTCTATAACTTTAAAAATTATGTGGGAAAATGACTATATCTGAAAATGTGGTGTCAGTGTCATACACAAGATGGGTGAAATGATTGCCCTGCCCAAATGAACGCAAGAAATCACGCCTAATTAGTGCTTTGGCATACACTCCCATCGGTTGTCCATCTATAGAATTTGTTTCGAAGAAATTGATAAAACCAAAGTATACAAAGTAGGTCCCACTGATTGATAAAGCACACAATAAACAAAAATATCTATTATGAATTATTTTCATATTATTTTCAAGTTATGAATTTTTCTGCTTGTGACACCATTCTTGATGTCTTCATAGATATCTAAGCAAAGATTTCCAACCTTAGAAATAAGGATATCACAGATTCCTAACAAAAGCTGTGAGATTAACTATTATATACGTTTTTTTTTTTTTTTTTTTATAATTAGCATTTATGTTTGTAGAACAATTTATTTTCAATTTATGTAGTAATTTCTTATGCATTCTTGGAATAAATTATAGGTTTAAAATGCATTCTAAAACCCTACTCTTCTCTAGTTTTTTTCATTTTAGAATGCATTCTAGACCTACAATCTCCATTAAGAATGTATACCAAACACAGCCTCAGAAACACTACTCCAACATTTAATTTCAGCCTCTGTATTTCTAGGAATATATAGTGACTTTAGTATACTGGGTTTGTCCATGGAGATTTTAGGTCCAGATTAGGCCTTGGTTTGGGCTCTATTTGCCAATGGAGCACGTTTGGACCATTGGCAGTCATTTTTTATAACAAAAAAGAAATTTTGCATTGTTCCACGCTAGCTTTAACAACCTAAGCGGGAAGCTCTTAGCCTGTAAATACATAAAAGCAGGGATCTTTTTAAAAATCAAACGAGTTAACTGTAGTTCGGTTAACCCAAACGAGTTACAGCCCGGCCCAGAATGAGATTTTTACCCAAAAGGCAACCAACATCTTTTGGGCCTGGTAAAAAGGCTCAATATACTTGCATGGGGCTGGAATCCTAAGCCTGACCTGAACTACTTATCGATGATATGCAAAGGGTGACGGTTCCCCATGATCGCAGTGTGTTGGGGAAGCTTTCACTCCACACCATTGACGACATTGAAAACGGTATCATTCACATAAGACCCACAAAACCCCATGTGAAATGATAATGGTAACTTAACGTCATGGAAAATTTTTCCTAAATTTTAAAAAAAATAATTCTTCTTTTCTCTTTCCTCTTGGGAGGGGATGAGAAGGGGTTCTTCTTTTTTTTTTTTTTTTCAATGACGAAAGATCCTTAATGAATTTGGAAGCGATGTATTTTTCTTCCTTTACCGCCCTTGGGTCAAAGGCACCAATGTTTTAAAACTTGGAATTGAAAAAAAGGGTCTCCATTGCTTCGAATTCAAATCATAATGAGGGAGCTTCAACCTACATGAACCAAGTGGTCGCGGGCCTCTGCTTGATGGCAATTTTGTTTCGTTGTGTCCTAATTGTCGGGGTTCGAGTCAGGAGACAGTTTCTCTATGAAACGAAAGTAAGGTTATGTACATTATCACCCTCCCCAAACTCAGCAATGACAAGAGCCTCGTGCACTAACTTGAAAGCATAATCTGATTTCCCCGAATATCCAATAAACATTGACTAAGAGCTCCTCCGCCCCCACCCCACCCTGGTCTATAAGAAAAGTTTAGTAAATTGATAAAGAAAAAGTTTTACTAGACGTGTCAAGAACTTTTCATGAATGCTCACTAAAATGTAAAAACACACAAATTTGCCAAGGATTTGAATTGGTTCAGGAGCAGGTGGACACTGGTACTTGCTTCTCTCTACATTTGAGTTTGACCATGAAATTTAATCATCCATTTACATTGCAGAACTACTGCACCCATCAAGAAGTTCCTCTCAATGATTGAAGAACCATTTTGCCTTCTAATGAAAATTTGGGAGTTTGGATGAGTCATTTCATCCTTTCTTTTGGAGTTAAAAGTTTGATCTAGAAGATTGATGTGAAGCACCACTCTACAAAGGAAAGCTCGCAATGGTAAAAGTTTTCCTTCACCATGGTTGTACTATTTATGCATAAACGTGGGGTCGTAATTACTCTTACCCTTACTAAACAAAGGTCCAAAATGTGACTCATTATTCCCACTCCCATTTAACAGTCGGTGAGGGATTGATGAAGAAAATCTCTATTCTTTGCAGGTGATGGAAAACAATACATGGTTAAAATTCGAATGAGAACTTCTTTTCACCTACATTGAAGAGAATCAATGGTAGAATTCCCCCCTCCCACTAGAAGTCCAAAAATATCCATGTAGTAGGTGAATAATTATATCCCATTATGAACAACCACTACTTGGCGTAATTGGTGAGTTGTGGTGTGCGAAAATTCCATCTCAAGTTCGAGCCTCCTGGCTGTTATCTACTTCCTTCCGCTGCCAAAAAAAAAAAAAAAATCCTATCCCACTATAATGACAGGTGGAGGAAGAGAAACTCGGTCCAGATGGCAGCACCCCCAACCATCAGATGCACATTTGGCACACTGGAGATTGGAGACGATCCTGCTTTTATTGTTAATTTTGAGTGGCAACGTTGAGAATCTGATTTGATTCTTATTCGGATTATTTGGAATGGGTCGGATTTGGTTGAAACCGAGTCATTTCAACTAAACTCAACCTAATTCGATCAAACTTAGTACACATGGAATCAAGATTAATCAGAATCAATCTCAATCAATTTTGAGTTGAATCGAACAATTCAATCGATTATGGCCAGAATAAGGCCACGTATTTTATCCATTGATGATCTGAATTGACTATTGAAAGGAAAGCCAAGATCAAATTATTTCTCACCATCTGATTTATCATGTATATATAATTTTTAGATACATCGAATTTTTTTTAAAGAATTCCTGCATCATGGGCATCATTATTGTCAGATGCCCAAAAAAGAGATAGTAGTGGATGGGAATTTGCAATGGAGCAAGAATCTCATCAATTGGTCACACACATCATTTGGTGTCACACACCCAATGACAAGGGATTCTTCTTCATCCATTGGTGAATGAAAACTCTTTGTTGAATTGTCTGCTGAATTCCCATTCATCATAATCCGACAAAACCATGAGAGAATAGTATAATTGTCTTACTTCTTTTTCACTTCATATTCTTCGTAGCTACACTTTAAAATGTGCGCAAGAATCGATGAAAAGATGTGTGAAATCAAATTCCAGTGAGTTCCATGAGAGAATATTGTGATTGTCTTATTTTGTTTTTCACTTCATAATCTTTGCACAATTTTAACATGTGTGCAAGAATTGATGGAAAGATGTATAACACAAAAGAGGCTTCACTCAAATTCTAGTGAGTACTTTTTACCAAAAAAAAATTCTAGTGAGTTCCAAGAGATAAAAAAGCTTCCATGGTTCCGGCTATGTTTGGACATGAAATTATGAAAATAATACCAAAAAATTTTTTTTTAATAAGATAAAAATCATAATAAAATAATCATTGATTTATATGTCTATTTCTCTCCTTAAGTTTTCACTTTCAAACAAAGTAGATTGACCCTAATTTTCATGAATATGATTCCTCTTCATAGAGCCCAGGGACTAGAGAATGATCTCACAGTTGGAGTGACCTTGGGACATGTATCTAGGTCTTCTCAGCTGTGGGATCGCTCTTTGGTTCCTGGGCACTAGGAGCCAAACCCAATCTTCATTGACTACACTACCGAAAGAAAAGAAAAAAAAAAAGCATTGTAAACATCAGAAATTTGTTAGATCCTAACTTCTTAATAATTTGAAGGAAAAATGTTTCATATACCATCGGTGTGTGGATCCTTTTTTATGTTTTGTCACAAAAATATGGACCCTACATATGTATTTTGTTTTTATTATTTTATCTATTTTAAAAATGTGGTATCTACCTGAATTGTTACCTTTTTCAAGCCACTAAAGTGGTGATTATGTATAAATTCATTCTCAAGCTGACAGCATAGGAAACACTTTCTCTAATCTCAATCATTAATTTTTAAATAACTTGTCAATACATTGATTAAGAAATCAGCCACAAAAAGCTCCGAGAACTTTGGCAATTATACAGACTAAGGATGCCTTGATGTGCCATCACAATCAATCACTAAGACATAACCTGATAAGCTATGTCGTGGGCTTTTCTAAAGGGCCTAGAGAACCTCAATTATTGATCAATCATACAATATATAAATCTGAAAAAAAAAAAAGAAAAATCAGTAGTCAAAACAAACATTTGTATCAGGAGAAATGATTTTTGTAAAGAGGATGACGGTGGCACTTAGACATATAAAGAGTGATGTAATCGGCCATCTGGTATGAAATGGAAAATGATATCTCTATTGATGAATTTTTGTATGATAATTTTACACATAAAAATTATGTTTTCTCAAAAAAAAAAAAAAAAAAAACTTTTTCTTTATATTATTAAATTGATAGAAGTCAATAGCAGGTTTTCAATAAAAATTTTCTAAATCACATCAATTAAGGAGACTGGATGTGACTTCTTTCCAAACCTTTCTCTCTCGGCAGGTGTTTAATTAAGAGACAAGGAGAGTGATTCCAAGAGAGAAAACAACCAAGAAATTGATTATTTGCATCAACAGCTAGCACTCAATGATAGATGAGAAATAATAAGTATTCAGTAATGTTAACCAATTCAACACGTACTGTTTTCTAAAAACGAACGGAAAATATATATTATTAATTATTTATTACTTGATGACTGGAGAAGGTATTAAGACAGTAATAAAAGGTTTCTCCATGCGATAAAAGATGGTGAAAAAAGAGTGGTGGGCAGCTGATGAAGTTTGGACTTTGGAGTCATGATGAACACCTAGCAAGATCGATAGCTGGAAAACCTACGAACTTTTGGCCTTGGTTTACTTTTCTTCTTTGGTTGGAATTGGAGGATTTTTTTTTGTTGATACCTAATTTTTTATTAAAGTTAACAATTTAATTTTTTTTTAGCTCAAACACATCACACGGGCTATTCGTAACAAAATTATGGTTTGGAGCACTAATGTTTTGTATGATCTGGATGGAACTCTCTGGTTGTTAATTTTCTTTCAATTAAAAACTAAATAAATAAATAATCAACATGTTCTTCTAGTTGATATTTTATTGGATCAATTCAAGATAGAAACTTTAGTGTGATGATCCCAAGAAATTAGGTGCAACGGTAAATGTTTGATCATGAGACCTCACTTTTTGAGGTAGAGTACCATTTCTCTTCCAAATCAACTACACTAACCCTCATCGATGCTAAGTGGGATAATTCTTTTTCAAGTTCTACAACTTAAGAACAATCACGGCTGATACTATTCTGGAACAGACTGAATCAAACCATATAAAAAAATCTACCCCTATTTAAAAGAAAAAAAAAAAATTATTATGATTTTACCCTTCAAACATACATGTTGAATGTGATCAAAAAGGTCAAGATTGGGGATCTGCAAGGCTGATACCATTCGATTTCCTTTTTATCTTCTGTAAACAAATGCCTCATGGTCACAAAAGGGTCTGCCTAGGCCACCACAGAATAAATGCTCCTTCATTCTATGCTTAAAGGAGTTTTGTTTTATTCTATTTTTTTCTGTGGATACAGTTCTCTTCTAGATATTCTAATAGATCATGGTCCTAGTTTCAGCAAAAGTGTCAGCTTCACTCACTAGCCAAAAGGCTTAATAAGAATATATGAAAGGACATGATGGAAGACACCCAGAAGGTCAGAAGGTTCTAGTCTTCTCTTTTGAAACCTTTTTCTCTTGTTTGTATTGCCATTACCAACCAAATGCCCTTCTCATGGCTAAAATGAGCTTTCTTCTCTAACTTGTAGGATTTGTCCATCTCTTGATGTTAAGGTTTTTTCTCCTTTAATGGTGAAGAGAGATTCTCTTCATTCACATTGATTTTACTCAATTGGACTCTTTGAATAGTAAATGTCATCGCTAACTTCTACTCTTAATTATACAAAATTGAAAATATCCAATCAAACCACCATATATAGTTGAAGAGATTTTCTCCTCACCTAGGTGAAGAGAAACTGGGTCACCTCCAATAGTCCTAATTTTCTAGGTATTGTTATAATTATTCCATATGTTGCATGAAAGGCTAGGAAATTTCAGCCACAGTGGTGAGAACTAAGGCTATGTTTGAAAGCTAAGAACAGAAAATAAAACAAAACATAAAATAAAAAATAAAAATTTTAAATTTTGAATTTGAGAAAAGAGATAGATGTAATCATGATTTTTGTCATATTACATCATTTATACTCTTATCTTTCTTTTCTCGGTTGCCAAACATAGCCTCAGTTTCATCTCCATGTAACAATCAAAAAGAGAAGAACTTTCGAGAAGGTACTAGTAATACTCATTGCCGAAGGAAAATACCAGAAAGAGATAATGCGTGATAGCGACCAAGGTTGATAGCATTTTCTACCACTAAATAAAGTGATTATCCCCTCAAAATTAGAGATGAGAGTGAGAGTAACTCATCAACACCTCAGTTACCTTCAACTATTAGAGGTTTAGTGAAGATCAAGATTAACTGGATGAGTATACAAAATCGACTTGGGATTATCGGCCACCTCTGATCCAGATCCGAGTTGATCTGGAATTGATTGAAATTGATATGAGTTCTAGAAATTGGAATCAAGCAGAAGAAGCAAAGTTTTTTCTTAATCAATGATTTTTGGATTCTTTTATTCAATAAACTTGAGAATCTTAATAGTAACTGCAGTAAATAATCCTATGCTTATCAAGAGGTCTCGAGTTTCAATTGCAATTATCAAAACCATAGTAAATCAAAGTTTGAATAAGAATCACCACTTCCATTTTTTTTTTTTTTTTTTTTTTGGGTAGGACCACTTCCGTTAAAGGAAAGAAAAAAAAAACCCTCTGATCCCTCTTCTTTCAATGACCCAGATTAAATCTTCTCAGGCATGCTTATGACCTTATCCTTCACGGGCTGCTAACCACTTGTGCACGGACTTCGTTTGCTTCCCGCCAGATTTTATTTTCACAAACCGATGAGTTGGACTCCTGAATTCCAGAACACATCACATTTGTCTGTCGGAGTGTCTCTATATATACCTCTCCTTCTCCTTCAACATCTTCTTAAGTTTGGATTGAGGTTCTAAGCCTGTGGTCCTCTTCTCTCTGGTCCCTTTTAATCCAATCATTCACCTTTAACACCTTTGTGAATTCGTATTGAGGACTTGTGGTTGGGTCCTCTTCACCTTTAACACCTTTGTGAATTCGTATTGAGGACTTGTGGTTGGGTCCTCTTCCCTTTTGTCCTATATCATCTCTCTCTTCTCTCTGTCCCTGTTCCTTGATTTCAAGTCTTAATTATAGAACTTTTCCCACCTCTGTTCTTCTTTTTCTAATTAATTACAAGATGACTGTTGGGTCAGGAATCTCTGTTTCTGATGGGAAATTAATGGTGTCTGGAAACTGCATCCTCTCTGATGTTCATCAAGACATTGTTATAACTCCAGCAAGAGGCGACGGTTTGATCAATGGAGCATTCATTGGTGTCTTGTCTGATCACAAAGGAAGTCATCTTGTATTCCCTGTGGGCAAGCTTGAGTAAGTTCACAAAACCTTCTTCATTAGCTCTGTTATTGATAATTAATGTTTCTTCAAAAATTTGGTTGGTTTGATTTCCGATCATGGGCTAAAGATTGCTATTTCTGAACTGGGTTCTGTCTCTACTTCTTAGATTGTTCAAGTGAAGTAAGATTCTGAGAATCAATCTACACTGATACTGTGAAATTTGGGATTTTCATTTGGATTCTCTGATTCTGATTACTCTGTTTTGAACAGGGGATTGCGTTTCTTGTCTATTTTCCGATTCAATCTATGGTGGATGACACACAGGATGGGTTCTTCGGGTAAAGAGATCCCATATGAGACACAATGCTTGATTGTGGAGGGAATAGATGGAACCCAACTTAGTAATGAACGTGGAGATGTTTTGGATGACTCTATTATTTATACTGTTTTCTTACCTATTCTGGAAGGAGACTTCAGAGCTGCTCTCCAAGGGAATCCAAATAACGAGTTGGAGATCTGCCTTGAAAGCGGTAAGGGACGTTTGGCTATCCAATCTCTATTTTCCCTTTTTTGAAGGAAAAAAAATTATTTTATTTGAGGGATCGAAGAAGGAGGTCCAAATTTAATGGAAATGGTGATCTGTGAATTGCAGGAGATCCTGCCGTGGACTGGTTTGAAGGTACCCATTTAGTTTTCATGGTGGCTGGACCCGATCCATTTGATGTCATCACAGATGCAGTGAAGTAAGATCATTGATCTCTTCTAGTTTCTGTGCAACATTGTAAGCTATAATCTGTTCATGAGTTTCGGTCAAAGTGGTTTTCTTAGAGCAGAAAATGTAGTATGATCCATGGGAGGATGAAATTCCTATCCTCCAACAAATGAAATGATGCCATGTGTACTTTTAAGCATTGTTATCTACATGGACTGACAGAATGTTCAGACCAATCAGCTCTGGTCCTGGGCTCCTGGCCTGAGTACCCCACCATTAGTCCAGAAAGGAAACAGGGGTTCAACCCGGCTGGGTTTGTGTGAACCATTGAAACAAGTTGTCAACCGGTGCAACTGTTTGCCAAAACTTAGGTTGTGTTCATGGTTTCAAGTATTGGTATTGTATCGGCTGTATCATATTGATATTGGCTGAGACCGATCTCCGATCTTTGACCGACCCTGATTGATTACCCATATCATTTCAGGGATAAAAAAGTAAAAAAATCATACTTTTTCTGAAAACCAAAGTGTCAATACTGACCGATCCTCTCTGATACGGATCCCGATCAGTAGAGATTGGTACCGAGAACTAAATCCTTGGTTGTGTTTGACTTTTGCCATTGTTATATAAACTGATTTTTGATGCCTTTAAGATGGACTCATCATCGGTATGGATCCGGTTCCCTCCAACATGCTGGGTGCCCAACCCCCCATCCGACAGTTGTGAGGACCCAGATATGCACCACTACATATGGACATGTACCACCAGGTCCTCCCAATCATTGGATGAGTCGTTGGATGCATTGGAGAGGATCTTTTTCCTCATCAGTACTGGCTCACTTCTCCAAGAAAATTTTAATGAGGTCATTTAGGCTATGTTTGGTAGCCAAGAGAAGCAAAGAAAAGAAAAAAGAATCTAGAAAAGAAAAGAAAAGAAATGGTGAGAAAATAAAAAGAGTATGTATGTTTGGTTACCGAAAGAAGAAAAGAAAAAAATTCAAAAAAAATTGAATTTTAAGAGAGAGATAGACACATAGGAAATCATTATGTAATTATTCATTTTTTGTCTTATTATGTTTTCATATTTTATAATGTTTTCTTGTGTTTTTGGCAAGAAATTTTTGGGGGGAGCAAAGAAAAATTTTGCAATTCCCAAGGGGAATTTTGAATTTGAAAAGGAGAATCTTCTCATGGGTGAAGCCATACCAAGTGCAAAGAAAAATTCTTAACCCAAGGAAAAAAATACAAAAATTGTACTTTTTTCTTTTCTTCTCCTAGCTACCAAACACAGCCTTAGTTTTTCAGCATATGAGCTCATTTTTTGACTGTTTATTCACAATATGGTGTTTCAGGATTTGGGTTATGCAGAGAGATCTTTTGAAACCAAAATGAAGTGGGTTCAATGCTGCATTAACAATTTGAGAAATTCAAGCTATAAACAGTTTATAATCACAAAACCACAAGATGAACCCACTGCTTTGGTCATTTTAAGATCATTTCTAGTTTTCTGATTCCTTAAAATACATTTTACTTCACTATTTTTCTGTGTGATGGATAATGGTGACCTCTTCTGTGAGTACATCCCCACCCCCTGTTGCTATATGTAGTTCAAAAGTAGGAACAAGAAGAAAATGAACTGCCAACTGGAATCTGAATATTAATCTTACATTCTTATTTCAAGGTCAATTACTGATAGAAAAAAAAATTGTATTTCAAACTACTACAGGGCTGTTGAGAAGCACTTACAGACGTTTTCTCACCGCGAACACAAGAAGGTATTCCCTCTCTCCCATTAAATAGTTTGTTGTTGAAGCACTAAACATAAACTCTCTCATGGTGATATGGATCATTTCTTTGTTTTCTTGGGTTTAGGTACCAGACATGATAAACTGGTTTGGCTGGTGCACATGGGATGCATTCTACACTGATGTGACTGCAGAGGGGGTGAAACAGGGATTAGAAAGGTATCAAACATGTCCTAGTTTCCTTCCATAGTAACATGGTTCCAATATCAGAACATAACAAAATTGGCTGTTGCAGTTTAGAGAAAGGTGGAACTCCACCGAAGTTCGTTATAATTGATGATGGATGGCAAAGAGTTGACATGGATGCCTCTGGGATTTCAATGAATAAAGAAGATGCAGCCAAGTGAGCACCAAACTTTTAACACTTACCTCCCAGTTTGGTTTGCTGACTTTGCTGTC
Organism: Macadamia integrifolia; assembly: GCF_013358625.1. Classification (NCBI taxonomy): domain Eukaryota; kingdom Viridiplantae; phylum Streptophyta; class Magnoliopsida; order Proteales; family Proteaceae; genus Macadamia; species Macadamia integrifolia. Next base: position 30,774,303 of record NC_056570.1, on the reverse strand, counting down.
ACTGGTTAACATTTCCCTCCATTTCTTGTCATCTTCTTGTCTGCAGCTTTGCTAACAGGCTAATCCATATCAAAGAAAACTACAAGTTTCAGAAAAATAGTAAAGACGGCCACAGAATAGAGGATCCTGCAACGGGACTTGCTCATATTATTACTGAGATCAAAGGAAGCCATGCTGTGAAGTAAGATCCATAGATTCTGTCTTTTCTTGTACTAACAGAGTAGATTTTGCCTCTCAGCACTTGGTTTAGGTTTCTACATTCCATGTTAAAAGCATGGCTGCAATTCTTCTAAATATGAAAACCTCAATCCAACTCTTTCCAGGTATGTTTTCCTTTGGCATGCATTAACGGGGTACTGGGCGGATGTAAGCCCTAGCATCACTGAAATGGAACATTATGAATCTAAGGTGATATTCCCTGTTTTATCCCCTGGGCTTCAATGCAACAAGCCATGTGAAGTTTTCAACAACATTGCAGCAAATGGTGTTGGCCTTGTGAACCCTGAGAAAGCTTCAATATTCTATGATGAACTCCATTCATATCTTGCATCAGCTGGTATTGATGGGGTCAAAGTTGATGTTCAGAACTTACTTGAGACACTAGCAGCAGGCCATGGAGGAAGAGTGAACATCACTAGGAAGTTTCATGAGGCATTAGATGCTTCAATTGCAAGAAACTTTCGGGGTAACGGAATTATATCATGTATGAGCCACAACACAGATGGTTTATACAGGTATGCAAATGTGTGACTAGTATATAATCAAGTACAAAATCTTGAAAGTTCCGACTTATTTGTGGTTTCATTTTGTTGGCACAGCTCGAAGCAGACAGCTGTGATGAGGGCATCAGATGATTTCTTCCCCAAAATAGCAGCATCACACACAATTCATATTGCAGCTGTTGCATACAATACCATTTTTATAGGGGAATTCATGCAACCAGATTGGGACATGTTCCATGTAAGTTCCCAGAATATCATTTCCAAATTATTTCTTTACAATTCCAACATTAAAACTTGTTTCATGAGGACAATGTAAATAATGATCTGTTTCAGAGCCTCCATCCAATGGCTGGATACCATGCAGCAGCTCGTGCAGTTGGTGGATGTGCTATTTATGTGAGGTATTAGCATTCATCTACTTACATTATATCTTCCCATTGACAATAGCAAACCAGAGAGGGTATACCTATCTAATGTTGGAAACTCATTTCATGCAGTGACAAACCTGAACACCATGATTTCGATCTATTGAAGAAGCTTGTACTTCCTGATGGTTCTGTTTTGCGGGCCAAACTCCCAGGAAAACCCACAAGGGATTGCCTGTTTTCAGATCCAACCATAGATGGAAAGAGGTAACTAAACCCCTCAATCTCCACACCCCCCCCCCCCAAAAGTAAAAAAGCCCCAACCCAGAGAAAGGAAAAAAAAAAAAAACAAAGGGATAAATTAGCTGTCTAATTCGTTTCTGCTTAACCAACAATTGTTGCCAGTCTTCTGAAGATATGGAATCTAAATGATTTCTCTGGAGTCTTGGGGGTCTTCAACTGCCAAGGAGAAGCCATCTCGGTTGAAGGGATTGTCAGTTCGAAGGATGTTGACTATATATCCAAAGTTGCTGAGCATGGATGGAATGGAGATGCTATCATTTATTCCCATCTGGGTGGTATGTATTGCCTGACAACCATATATTCCAAAAATTGTCTATCATATCTATTAAGTTTGTCTTGAATTCTTGACCCGTTTTGAAGATTGACCCGATCCAACATATTTTGGTGGCAACCCAAATGGGAAGTTTTCTAAGATCTGTGATGGAAGCAGAGGGGTTGGGCCAATAGGCCCAAGCCCGGAGCCCATCACTGATCTCGTATGGGGATCATGCCCCCGTGGTATGGTTTGACCAGATTGACTGCGACCGATGGGTCGACCCGTGACTTGGAGTATATATAATGTACTATTGTCTTGTTGAGAAAGTCATTGTATTTGGGGGTTTATCGAGCTAGGGTTTCAGGGCGAGTTTTCTCACCGCTGCTTGGGTGTAATCTCTCTTCTGCATAGTGAAACATCTTCTTCTTCGCCCGAGGACATAGCACACCACACTGATGTGTGAACCTCGTTATATCTCTATGTCGTGCGGATCTTTTGTCTATTTTATTTTTGTGTTTCTTGGTGTTTGATCTAACAATATCTATGTTCTTGGATCTAGCCAAATATGGACAACTTAAATTCTTTAAGGTTTTTTTTTATGGATATGCATTAGAAATAATAAAAACAAACTTATTTGGTTTCATTAATGAAATTACCATAATAATGTGCAGGAAATGTGGTTTATCAACCAAAGAACATTTCTCTTCCAATTAAACTAAAGTCACGAGAATACGAAGTTTTTACAGTGGTTCCTGTTAAAGAACTGTCCAACGGAGCTAATATTGCACCAATTGGACTAACTCAGATGTTCAATTCTGGAGGAGCCATTAAAGAGTTGACATATGAATCAGAAAGATGCTCAACAGTTGTCATGAAAGTCCGGGGTTGCGGAGTGTTCGGAGCCTATTCATCTGCCAAGCCCCGGAGGATAACAGTTGATGAAGAGGAAGTGGAATTTACGTATGATGAAAAGTCTCATCTAGTAACCCTTACTTTGAGAATTCCAGAACAAGAGTTGTACCAATGGCACATAACCATAGAACTCTAAATTTATTTATATCATCTAAGTCCGCGTAGCTTAAGTATGACGATAGCTCTAACCCTTGCTTTGAGAATTCCAGAACAAGAGTTGTACTAATGTCACATAACTGTAGAACTCTAAATGCTATTAGATGAATCTGGGTTTCTCAATGTTACTATGGTCAGCACAATAAACTACTTCTTGCTTAAATTAATTTTAGTTTACATAACATAAGGAAATCTGGCTTGGTGTTTCCATAATCAAGGTGAGTTTACCTAGGTGCTTGAGAATTTTACTACAGATAGGTCACAAGGGCACTCACTCTAAAATTGGATGGTCAGGTAGCTTTTTGAGCAAACGCTCAATGCGAATAGGGAGTTGCCAAGGTTCATCATTTGGCTACTGATTTGCTCAGATATATTTTTCTCAGTGGGTGACTTCCCAATTTTGTTATAACTTGGTCAACAGCAAAGCTACCAGCAATGTCTATAACATATGTTCAGTTGGGGTTTTCTTTCTGAACACTGAATATTCTCAAATTTCAAAACTTTTGAAACAACCCCCCCCCCCCAAAAAAAAAATAAATAAATAAAAACAGAAGCCCAGGTTTCAAGGTTAAAAATTTTAATGAATTTTCAATAATGTCAAACTAATCCAAAATAAAACTAATCAGCATTGTGACATTCTACAAATTTCAACTTGGTTTGGTATGAACTTTCCAAAAAATTTGGCAAGAGTACAATTTTTTTTCCAACTATGAGGACTCAAACATGTGGAGCTTAGAGATTAATACACAACAGCGAAGCCATATCCCAACTTAATGGGTCAGCTACATGGATCAAAACAAGGACAAGAAAAATAAAAAGTAAAAGTGAAAGGAAACAACAGATGACAAAAATAGTAGCGACATAGTACCTAGCTATTTGGGGTCCGCTACCAGGATCTTAGCCCTCCAGTCCACTCTATTCAAGGCCATACTTGGGACAAGGCCTAAACCGTGCATGTCTTTCCTCACAACCTCTCCTATGGTCATTCTTGGCTGCCCTTAACTATTTTGGATCCTTCTATCTAGATCAGATCACTCCTCCTTACTAGGGCATTTGACGGCCTACGTTGAACATATCCATACTCAAATGACTTTCTCGGAGCTTATCATTTATTGGGACAACTCCCAAATTTGCAGCTTAGAGATTAATGCTGTTGCTAAAATTAGTGTGATGGCTTTCTTTGTGCACATTCTGAAAATGACGATAAGAGCATCTTGAAATGAGCCAGATATTCTAGTCTTATCCTTTCACTTCTCGCTAAAAAGACACTTTAGTGGTCATTAAAAGTGTGATTTGACTAAAATAATGAGGAAGAAACCATATCAACCTGGACATGAAATTTGCTAAGATTCCATGAGGGGGGAAAATGCATGAGCCTGGTTAGATTGTCTATTATATACATCACATGTCTATGACGACCATGTTTAGAAGAAGGAAAGCAAAAAAGAGAGCTACAGAACTTTCAGTTCATTCCTTATATGTGTGTGTTTCAACTCCTCCTAAGAAATGCCACTCCACCACACCCCCCCCCCCCCCCCCCAAAAAAAAAAAAAAAATTGAACAATATCAAAAAATCAAGGGCTGCTAATGATGAACTAGCAAAAGGGTAAATGTGATGTAGCTTAGTAGCTTCACAGTGTGACGAACAAATTCCAGATCAAGATAAATACATCCATCAAGCTACAAGCTATAAGATTCCAAATTACAAGGAATCATAATTCACAAATAAACAGAAGTCGTCTCCTAAAAATCATATAATTTTGGACAATATCAAGAAATCTTGCATGAAACAATAAACAGGTGTCATATTTAACCTCAGAAGAACTGCAGGCATATAATTGCATCATAAAATCTAACCTTGATTATCTGCTAAATGCATGCTGACAACAACTTTTTCCTAAGACTTAGAATCTAATCTGATGACACCCAAGATCTTCCAACAGCAGGAAGCAATCAACAAGGACCCGGCAACAACCAACACAGTTAAGTTCAAATAAAAGACAACAACAGCATGATTTTTGTCAGTGTGTATAGCTGTGCTCTCAAACACTAACTCAGTGCTGGGAGCATGAGACTCATCATGATCTAACCAACGTTTTCACTTAATTAAAATATGACAATATTTGTATAGAGAAATCCATCCATGTCATAAGAAATTGTAGCATTGGAAAAACAGAATTTCTGCTTTTTACTTATACAATATCTTTATTAGCGTTCCTCATAATCAAATTAATTTTTCCCAAACGACTTGGATAGCAGTTGAAGCAATCCCATTCAGTCACTATACCACAAACTTTGGCTTTCTAATAATCAAGCATATTTCTTTCAACTAAATTTGACACAATGAATAAAATGAAAGATGAAGAGAACTGATGAATACAGTAGTCGGGGTTCCAGACAAACACTATAATACTGCCCCTTAAAAAGAAAAGGAAAAGCATATTTGATTCCCCAAACTCAAAACTCAACAGTGCTCAGCAACTAAGAACACATGAATGTTGTTGCTGTACAGTATTGCAATTCTCTGTCACAGAACCAAAAGTCCGAAAGAAAAAAAAACTCGTGCTAATTGATTATTAGGGTTATCCTATTCTCTAATGTAGTTGTTTATGATGGTACAGTGTACATATATTAAAGTAGGAGTCTACAATTATTAGTCTGATATAATGTCATGTGGGTAATCTCTAACTCCTTTCATTACCTTTTCTGTATTGCCTCCACCAATTTGTTGGAATAGTTTTGTGGGTTAGATATTAGAAAGCTTTATTTGGTTAGAACATTTTTAAATTATTATAATTCTATCAGTTATCTCTTTTTGAACTCATCTAGAAAAAAAAAAAAAAAAGAAATCTATCAATACTCTTTCTTCCCCCACTCCCCATTAACTTTTTAACATCCCTTCTGGTTGATTTCAGATTTTATCCAATTGATTATTGTTTGTCTTTCCTGTTGCTGATTGGCCCCAGGATTCTTGTATTCCCTTTGAGGATTTTATGAACTCTCTTTTTTCCTCTCAATACATCTGCTATTCAAATCCCTTGCCACCAGGATTTTTTTTTTTTTTGGACATTTTCTTAGGTTTCTGTGAATCCTATTATGGAATTGGGGGATTGGGTAGGAAACTACGATCACCGCTGGACACATCTTGCCAACATTGTATTCAGAATCAGGACAACCCTATAGAAAAATTGTCCTATGGACTGCCTTGACCTTGAATGGGGAATACAATCAAGGGACATGAAAGGTTCCCTAATCCCCAGCGTTTCACTTGAACAGAATGTGGAGAAGATAAATATTGAGTTTGAACAACCAGATAGAAAGGAATCCCTGATTAACATCATATAGGACTGTCTAAAAGCAAGCATCTCCTTCATGCAGGTTAAGCCCCCTACCACACACTGGTGAAAGTGAAGGGGTGTTAGGTTAACTGATAGGATATACGAGGGAAATACAAGGTTATGACACTTATTTTCTGGTAGATAAAGCCAAAGGCTTCTTCTTCTTCTTCTTCTTCTTCCATTTTTTTTTACCAAGTTACTCTCCTACGAGAGTATGTTTGCAACAGAATTAAGAGGATTCTTCCAGTGAGCAGCAACGATGTGATAATTAAACAGTGAATAAGAAAGTTTATGAGCATACTTATTCTGAACATGTGGCTTGGAGCACATCTGAATGAGATTATCACGGGCAAAAATAATCTGCAGTCCTTGTCACATAATGAATTCTTCAAGGAGCCACAGGTAGAGTCTTGCAGATTAAGCACAATTCAGCAAGCATCAGGTTTACTTGTCATTTCCACAAGAGAGAATTTCCAGAAGGGCATCATTTCTGCCTCCTCCAGCAGGCAACAAAGTTTTCCCACTGAACAGCAATGTTGGAAAACTGATTGGAATGTAATGCACCAACAAACTAATTTCCATATCCACTAAGTGGAGCTCACCACCTACTTTGCTTAACCTATTTAACAATCTAACTGGTAACATTCTCAGCAAGCAAGCCACAGTTCGCTGAAGTGATATTTGCCCAGTTAATGATCTATACTGGCCTGATTTAAACTTGATCAAAATCAAGAGAGCTTTCAGCCTTCAATAAATAACAAAGTACAATGGAGACATAGCATGATGCAGAAACATCTATAGAGTTGCTAGCTCTAGGATGAGAGAACCAGTCCCCCAAGGATATGTCCAAGGGAGTAGCATGAAATACATCCTGGAAGTGTCATTTGGCTGGAGGAGCCCTCTTTTAACTGATTTAGGATAAGGAAATAAAATTTGCAGATTACGATCATCAATAAAAAGGAGGGAGAATGCAGATTATTGGTTTCCATCCACAATTGACAGACTCAAAAGTATTCTTATTCTCTTCAGACGCAGCCAAGAGAATAAATGGTTAGTTTTCCTCAAAATCAAGAGAGCTTTCAGAAAAATGGTTAGTTTTCCTCAAAATTCGATATTTTCAGGCCTCCAACTGACTAGAGTAGACCTGGTTCCTAATTCATCAGGATAAACTAATAGTCACTTTCTTCCAGGTACTGTTCTCTACCTTAGTAGATCAACCTAAGAAAGTCAACACTGGTGAATTTCTAGATGGAACAAAGGAGCAGGAATTAAGCAGTTCATCCATTACCCATCTTTTAATCCCTTCTACTCCACATTCTGGAACTTTTTCCTTGGCCTTCTAAGTGTTACATGGTCCTTTCCTTACTTTTTCACTGTTGGTAATCTAATTTGTTTGCACAAAGGGAAAACCATTTGCGTAGTAGTACAATAAGGGGAGCTTGGATCATCTGGGTTTAGCACCAGGAAGGGGAAAAAACAATTTTTAAACAGAAAAGTAATCATCACTCACTCAGAATGCTATTGTTTTATCCATTCCTGGATTTCTATGATCTCTTTCTTCTTTCAAGTATTAATGAAGTGATTAAAGAAAGGATGGAAATAACAGAAGCAATATAGGTGGTGGGAAGACTCATTTGCAATACCAAACAGTGGGCATATATCATCAACAGATAGGTTTTGAAAATGGCACATACCGTTGGTATAGAATCAAATAAACATCTCTGTAGGAAAATCTGCAACAATGAATGCAAGTAATTTCAAACATCAAATATGCTTTCAAATCCAATCATCCACCACTGTAGCATTGGAGAATCATAAAGCAGATTTTCTTTAAAAGAAAAAAATCATTATATCCATGTTTGAATATCCAATCCCATGTATAACATTCTTAACAAGCGATTAAAGCTGAAAAGGAACTAACTGCTAAGAGCAGATATTAACACAATACAACAAGTTTCAAGAACACAAACAGATAAACTATGCCGAAAACTTAACACCTTCATCGTCCGCAGAAGAACCCTTGAACATTGCAACTTTACCCTTCTGCTCTAGCAATTTCAAAGCCCGCATCAGCACTATGCGGTCCATCCCATGAAGCTCAGTTCCACGCGACTCGATGCCAGACCGTATTTCCTCAACCGTCATAACACCATCTTCCAACCCATTATCCTTCACAAACCTCAAAATACAATCAGCCCAATCTTGAATACGAAGCCAAAGAATCAAACATTTCTTATGCCCTTTATCCATCCACTCTGCACGACCATCTGTAACCAAGGCGGAAAGGAATACATCTCGAGCTTCATGACTGAGAGATCTTTCAATTGCCGAATTAGAGAAAAGTGGGAAATCTTCATTGACTCCAATCACAAATATCTTCTTGGTTCTGCAGTAATCGAGTATCAGTTCCTTCCAGAGTAGGATCTGCTTCTCTCGAGTATCCTTAACTGGTTGCAGGGTGAAGTAAGGTGGGTAATTGAAGAAATGGGGTAGCTTGAAATCGCCCAATTTCTGCATCTCTCTACTGCTCAAGAACCAACTAATCTAGAATTTCCTGTTTCTGAATTTGTGATGTTCTGGTCTTTGGCGTGCAAGGTCTTGTTTTGCGAAAAAAAAAGGTGCCTGATCGCATGGTCTCTATGCGCAGACACAAGGGGATGTAAAATTACCATCCACCCTTCTCAAATAAAAAAAAATCATATTCAGGTTGATACCCAAGTATGTGCTCTGATTTAAGGGTGTCAATCCTGAACCTGCATCGGTGACCCGACTAGCTTAAGGTCCATCTTGGACCAGACCCTTTAATAAATGTGCAGGCTTAAATGGGTGTTTACAGTGCAGGCTACTAGCCCGTTAGGTGCCCGACTAACCCGACTCACATGAGAGGCCTGCTTGAACCAAGCCTTTTAGCCTAACAGACCCAGCCCCCTTCAAAACTGTCAAAATACATATTTTACCACTACTAATAAAAAAATAACAGTAAAGCCTATACAGTAGTCACCCTGTATAGTAAGAAATGCAACATTTTAAAAAATAAAATAACAGTAAAGATTTACACCGTTCAAATTAACGGTAAGGGTAATTTACTGCACCACCCCTAGAGAATACCACTATTAGAGAGGCACTCTTGTATAATACCAAATTATGCTCATATCCCTTGCTGTTAGTCTCTGTTAAGGAATATACTTTAAATGCTAACATCAATTGGTATATTTTTTTTTAAATACCAAAATACCCTTTCAAAAATAAAATACCAAATATACCATCTCTTAGCCCCCAAACCCAACAACAACTACTTAGCGTAGTTGATGAACTATGATGTACAAAAAATCTCTCATGCTCACTAGGAGGTCTCGAGTTTGAACCTCCTGGCTATTATCTACTTTTCTCCCTCCGAGAAGGCATAGCTATGCCACCAAATCCAACCAGGGTCGTCAAAACCCCTGGTGGAAAGCTCGTCTACCAGACCTCTAAGAAGAGGGCTAGTGGGCCCAAGTGTCCTATTACCGGAATGATTTGTTTTAAGATGCTTGTGTTTTTGCTGGGACATCTGTGTTTTATTTTTCTGAATTGCTCTTTGATGATAAAAAAGAATTGTTCAACCGCAATATGCAGAAACTTGTGTTAGAGAAAAGCAGATGTAATGATCGACCAAATGAAATCACGAAAAGGGCTTCTGCTGTTAAGTTTGAGGCTAAGTAGCTTGCTAAAATGTATGAGGAGAAGCGTAAGCATGTTTCAGATGTAGACTCTCAATTAACCATTGCAGAGGACACTCTTCATGATCTTTTACGAGATGAAAAAGAAATTATTTCAGAAAAATTTCGAAAATGGAGCCGGAGGATGGTGGTTTTGCGAAACCATGGTGAAGGTGAGGGGTATTGAGGGGTTTGTTTAAAATAGGATCGGTTATGCGTTTTAATAAAAAAAGGTAAAATCGACATTTCAAAGTCTCATTTAACAGAGACTGACGGTAGGGGTTATAAGCGTAATTTGGTATTATACAGGGGTGTCTCTTTAATAGTGTCATTCTTCAGGGAGTGACGCTGTAAATTACCCTAATAGTAAATCACCCATGCTTTTTCTAAGTCTCTGTTCATCCATTTTGTAGGATGTAGTCTTTACTTATTTTGGTATACATGTTGATACTTTTGCAGAAGAGATGTTTTCTAACATGTTTTTAAAGGGATATTTGATTGATAAATTGATGGGGGATGTACTGTGAAGGGTTTTTTTGATGAATTATGGATGTTCTTGTTTCTAAATATGTGGATTGTGCCATGTATCATGTGCATGAAATAGGATTTTATTTTTTTACTCTTTGCTTTGTAATAGGATTTGGTTTAATATTATTATATTTTGTAAGTTGTAATTGTCATAATCTCTCTCTCTCTCTCCCTCTCTCTCCCTTTTGTAAGAAACAACCATGTTCTCATATATGATGAACTGTGAAGGGTTTTTGGATGACTTTTACTATGTTCAAATGGAAGATTTCTGGATATTTAATCCACTTAAAAAAGGATTTTAGAACAGGCATGATTAAAAACCGATTATAGCCAATTTAGACTTAAGTAGGTCTATAGCCCATTTAAGGCCGGTATAAGGTAGCTCGATTAAAGCCCGACATTAACCAGCTTGATTACAAATCATATCATGCCCCAAACTTAGGCCCGTTTACTTCAATGGGCGTTTACAGTGCAAGGGTTTTAAATGGCAAGCCCAATTAGGTCCAACCGAGACTGGCCTGGCTCGACTGTTGACACACCTACTCTCATTGACTCCCACACTAGTGTAGGGGCCACGCGATCGGACAACGATCTCTTACCCTACAATTATAGAGTAATTTCCCGATTTACCCTAAAAATGTAAATTGTATTTTTCGGATTTTCGGATTTTCGGATTTTCGGATTTCTGAAATAGTAAAATGATCCATGGGGAGTCGTGCTCCTCTCACACTTTTTCTCATCCTCCTCACAGTGTCTCTTCTTCGAGACTCCCAATAATTGTATCCCAACTCCGATCCTCTCTGCGTTCCTGGCATTCCACCCCACATTGCTCAATGCTATAATTATGAAAAAGTTAATTTTATCCATGTAACAGTGGAAGGGACGTTTCTGAAAATCATAAGATAAATTTGAGCCATTCGTGTTTACATTTTTTTATTTAATCCAATCGTGAATAATAAGACAAAAAAAAAAATATTTTGAAAATAATAATTCAACCAGATTGCAAAGTGAAACAGGAAGATTTTCTTTAGATTTTTATGCTCAATGCTGTTTTTTTTAAGATAGTTATCCATATAACAAGGAAAGATCATGTTTAAGAAAATCACAAGATATATATTCCCTCTCAATAGTAACAGACCTTTGTGACAATAATAATCCAAGTTTTTTTTTTTAAATGAAAAGATCCAAATGCTCTTGTTTAAGAAAAATTATACATCATTATATAGAAATATAGGATATTATTTTATCTATTCGATCATCCTATTTATAGAATGGTTAATGGCTCAGGAATGAAGAGTAAACAAAAATTCTATGGTCAATGAATAAATCATGAAAACCTGAAAGATTCTTTGGATCTAGTGATCAAGGATTAAAGTATCGGTATCGATCGTCGTATCGGTCGATCAAAATTAAGATACGTATCGAAGGGTATCGTATCGTATCGGAGACACACTAAGATACGCTAAAGATACGCACATAAATGGATAGGAAACACTTTTTTATACACATTTGCATAAAAAAATAGTTAAAAAAAGTTATATATAACATGTATTATGCATAAACAGTAAATTGAGAGTATCGCACTAAGAATCCAAGGTTTGTAATTGTCCCATAAATGTAAAATCCTTGTTCCCAATCTTGATTTCCACTTTAGTTAGAGAGAAAAATGGTTGGTAGCAACTTTGGAACAAAAACACCTCAAAAAATTATGTTTTTGTAAAAAATTACCCATTTTGGCCATTTTATGACCGTATCGGTATGTATCGGTGTGTATCGGTCGATACATACCGATACGTATCGATACGTACCGATACATATCGAAACGTACATTTCACTTCAATTTTGAATTTTTCATCGAGTATCGGTACGTATCGGTGAGTATCGATGCGTATCGGTGGTGTATCGGTTCGTATCGGTGTGTATCGTAGGATACGTATCGATACATAAGGGTTTTAAAATTTTCATGATACGTATTGGTATGTATCGTGCCGATGCCTACCGATACGGCACGATACGCACCGATACTTAAAACCATGCTAGTGATAATAGAAGCAAAATCATGAACTTATGATTGCCAATAGATGAATTTTTTCACAGTAATTGTAAGCTTGCACCAATTAATACTACTGGTTGTCCAATCAACTCAAGTAAAGAGCAAGCTGGTTGAGTAATATGAATCCCCAGTGATCTGCCATTATGTGTGAAATCCTGGTCATCGATGATCCGAAAATTATGGAACTCAAATTCATTGAAGATCATGATACAACTACACTTCCTGCTATTCAATTTTATTCATCATAAATTTCATTTTTGTATCCATGGGTTACATCTTATGCTTGGACTGTACAGCTGAGGAACTGATGGACTCCTTTGCTTCTTTACAATGACCAGAAAAGGGAGAAGGGTGGGGGGGTGAGATAGAAGTACTGGGAAATTATGATGGATTTTCTAAGAGCTCAGAATTTTTCTAAGATTTGTACAGCTGTATCAACTCTCTACATTTGATACTTCAGTCTTGCATTTTCATGTTGTGAAGTTGTATTTAATGTCATAATGCTAATCCATAACTTGCCATGCACTGGCTCATCGGAGTGTCGATGATACGTGACCATATCCATTGTGTGTCATCTATTCGCAGCAATTCCGCCAACTGTCATCATATAGAGGTGTTAGCAGTTATTTTGGGTAAAAGAAAGTGATATGGTAATGTCAAATTTTATGCATCAGAATTCTTGTCAATACTAACTGATCAGCTGATGTGAGGATTCTTTGACTTCTTTCAAGGAGATTTTATGCAAGTTCACATATTTTATGTTCCAACTCTATCAAGGTTCAGTTTGCTTCCAGGTAAAAACCAGAAAAAATGATAATCTGAAGGTTTTTATCTGGAAAAAGATGGAGGGGTCTATTTCATTTCATGTTGAATCTTCCATTTCATTCCTGGATAAGTTATCTAATGAGACTTAAATGGAACTTCAACTTCTTCTAAGCATCTTAAGGAAATTATAGAAGTTTACAAACAGGATTTGATTGCTTACTCTGCCATCTTGCAACTCAAAGATCACTGAATACTCAGAAAATGGAATTGGTCGTATCGGTGCTACCTACATAAGATAAAGAGATAACAGATTAGTGATTTAGATATTGTGTGCGCAGATTGCTAATGAGATCAGCCCCATATAAAGAGATTTCTATGTACATACCTTAGCATCACAGCTTTTGGTGAGATCATATATACCTTCTGCATTATTCTCGAAACCAGCCACAATTTCTTCATCAACACAAATATCATCTCTTACATCTTTTTCTCCTGGTAGTGTTTGACCTCTAACAACTTCCTCCTCTGTAGGTGGGAAACCATAGTTTCTCCATTTCCATGTTGTTTGGTCCATATACCTGAGGTAAACTTCACCATCTGAACCTATAAGGAACAATTCATTGCCTTCAAAGCAGGGCCCCGGTGAACTAACCAAATTTACACTCTTAGATGGTGTTCCATGTTCCACCCAACTCCATCCATCCAATGGGTTCCATTGATATTCAACAAGTCCACCATCTTCTGAAACCATAAATAGGGAGCCGGTTAGTGATGAAGATGATGGTCTCATAGAAGTTCCAGGGGATCTTGAAAGAACCAAATGTGGGGACTGATAATGCTCGTGCCATAATTCAGTCACTTTGTTATACTGATAAAGCCGACCATTCCTTCCAATGACAAAAACTATGTTAGTCCGGAGCACTTCTTGATCAACTATACATGCAACTCTGGTATTTCGGGGGTGTCGGCAGTTTTTCCACTTGAATTTTCGCAAGGCAACCTAAAATAGTAAGTAGAATTTGTTAGTATAAAGCTAAATGAAAGGTTGTCCTCATGTTAAAATTAAATGTTTTTTACCCTCCAAAAATTTGCAGTACTATAACATTATTTTTAGCAATTACTGTGCCAGTAGATATACTCTTTAGTTTAGTGTTTCTCAACTTACTGCAAATTGAAGTAATCTTCCATTTTTGCTCACAAAGAAAAGTGCATCTTCTGCTGTAACCTTCAAAGATTTACCGGGTATTTTATCCCATGGGGGACCTCCGATCACTTGGGTACCCTTTCTCATGGCAGTACAATTTATCCATGCTAGCTCATTGCTGCTTCTTTCTCTGATAAGTAAGTTCCCTACTATGTCAACAACAAACAAACTTCCATTGTAGTTTCCAACAACACCTTTCATAATTGTAGGATGCTCATGTCTCAGCCACAACCATACATTCTCATTATTCAGATGCTCAAAAGTCTCCCCACTGTCTGTCACAAGAAAAAATGACATCCCTTTGTGCATTACTCGCATGCGGAAATTTGTCCTTGTAATGTCTACCTGGAAGTTATTTTTGTCAGGAGTCATAGCTCCAATGTTTTCTGTTGCACGAGGGACCAGGTAACTTTGATGTGATTGACTCAGCTTTCGCCTTCTTGTTGGTCTTGCAATTCCAGAGTCATTTGGTCCATCTTTTATGCCTGTGATGCAATTTGAGGGCCCCCTTTCTTCAGTGCAGTACTCTGCATTCCATCCCTCTGTTTCTGGAGCTTCTAGGATTGACCATTTGTACTTAAATGATGCTTTTCTTCGCACATTCACCTGTTGAGTTGGGCCTGATCCTTCACCACCAATGCCAAATAAATGCAGCTCTGCTAGTCTACCATCATCCAGAGGGAACAATATCCTTCCAACTTGACACTGAAGACCTGCAATACCTCTTGCGGCTTTTGAATGCAGCGGATGCATGTGATTTACCCATTTCTCGGGCATTTGGTTTCCCTGAGCACCACCTGTTTTCCATGAAAAGTTGCAATTAGGGCAAAAGTTCACTTGCTTGTTTTCAGAAATGTAGCCTAGATGTTTCACTAATGGGAGTTGTCAGAAATCAAACTAGGAAATATTTGAAGCCAATACATCATCGTCACATTCATTTCTTTCTTCTTTTTATTTTATTTTATTGGTTAACTTTGGTCCGAATGCTAGAATTCTAACATATGGCTTACACTGTTTCTTTGAGATAAAATTACAGTTATGTTCATTTTCGCTCCTATTGAAAAACATATGGAAAATCAGAAACAGTACTTCCATCATCTTTGGGATGCACATTTCACGCATAATTTAAAATGATGAACTTTGGGGTTGCCACATGTGACTTCTGGTAAGAACAGTGGTGAGTGAGATATGACGGTCCCATCCAATATATAAATTCTGTCTCTTAGCTTCTAAATTGATAATTATAAGCAATGTAGTCCTTGTCCCTCCATGAATATGATCAAATTTCAAATATTTGTGAAGTTAGGAAACAAAAGAAATTGTGCTTTATAATTAATAGTCTGAGGTACTGGCAGTCGTATCAGTATCTTCTGTCATCGAATGGGAATGCTATGCATGTTGAAGTATTTTCAAGTTCAAGTCAAAGGCCACAACATTAATTCAATTTAGACTAAGATGTTAAGTTTCTTATCCACTTATAGAAAAGCTTGTAACCAAAAGACCAAAAGGTATCATACAGGTCTAAGGCAGAGGAAGCATAAGTGTTTGACACAAAAAATTAGATGGAAAAGTGTCAAATGTTTGACAAAATATATCACCCATTTCAAATCTGGGTCATGTAAACTGGTCATGGGATTTCCTGTCATCCTCAAACAGACCCTCCTCTGAATGGAAAGCATGGGGTTAACTGCTTAGGTAGGATAGTGTTTCTACAAGGAAAACTACTTCCAAAGAAAAAGATTAAAGGATACCAATCATAGTGTGACATAGGCTCACCCCTTTATAAGTGCTTTATAAGAAGGAAATATAATTAAAGCTGTCAGTAATTCTAAACTTCAGAAGACTAAGGAAGCTATACGATAGTAAGAGATATCCTTAGGACTAACTATAGCTACCCGTAGTTTAGTAACTAAGAAAATATGTCATTCCCTGGTCATAGGGTTTGGTTAAAATGGAAGAAAAAACACAGGAATATAGGAGGGAAAATGAGGGAAATTAAAGAAATGTAGGAATCAGCAAAGCTACTTTACAAGCTTCACATTAGTGCAGCTTAGGATGCACTTTGTCTCTCACACAGTAATATCCACAAAGCATGTTATGGTAGGTAAAAAGGTAAATAGAAACACTATACAGTAGCTATCATGTGCCTAGAAACAGTCAAATTTTCCCAGATATACACTAGAGCTTTTCGAGATAGAACCCTAATCACATTGAAGTAAGAAGTAAGTTGCTTTAGGTCTCAAAAAAGTTAATAAGAATAATAAAAGC
>NC_056570.1:30734952-30757715 GCF_013358625.1 Macadamia integrifolia | reverse complement strand
ACTTTACCCTTCTGCTCTAGCAATTTCAAAGCCCGCATCAGCACTATGCGGTCCATCCCATGAAGCTCAGTTCCACGCGACTCGATCCCAGACCGTATTTCCTCAACCGTCATAACACCATCTTCCAACCCATTATCCTTCACAAACCTCAAAATACAATCAGCCCAATCCTGAATACGAAGCCAAAGAATCAAACATTTCTTATGCCCTTTATCCATCCACTCTGCACGACCATCTGTAACCAAGGCGGAAAGGAATACATCTCGAGCTTCATGACTGAGAGATCTTTCAATTGCCGAATTAGAGAAAAGTGGGAAATCTTCATTGACTCCAATCACAAATATCTTCTTGGTTCTGCAGTAATCGAGTATCAGTTCCTTCCAGAGTAGGATCTGCTTCTCTCGAGTATCCTTAACTGGTTGCAAGGTGAAGTAAGGTGGGTAATTGAAGAAATGGGGTAGCTTGAAATCGCCCAATTTCTGCATCTCTCTACTGCTCAAGAACCAACTAATCTAGCCTTTCCTGTTTCTGAATTTGTGATGTTCTGGTCTTTGGCGTGCAAGGTCTTGTTTTGCGAAAAAAAAAAAAGGTGCCTGATCGCATGGTCTCTATGCCCAGACCATCCACCCTTCTCAAAGGTTGATACCCCAATATGCGCTCTGATGTAGGGGTGTCAATCCTGAACCTACATCGGTAGACCTGACTAGCTTAAGGTCCATCTTGGACCAGACCTTTTAATAAATGTGCTAGGCTTAAATGGATGTTTACGGTGTAGGCTATTAGCTTAAATGGGTGTTTACGGTGTAGGCTACTAGCCCGTTAGGTGCCCGACTGACCTGACTCACATAAGAGGCCTACTTGAATCGAGCCTTTTAACCTAACCAACCCTACCCCATTCAAAATTGCCAAAATACATATTTTACCACTACTAATAAAAAGTAACAGTAAAGTATATACAGTAGTCGCCCTGTACAGTAAGAAATATAACATTTTAAAAAATAAAATAACAATAAAGATTTACAACGTTCAAAATAACGATAAAGGTAATTTACTACGCCACCCCCTAGAGAATGCCACTATTAGAGAGGTACCCTTGTATATTACCAAATTATACTCACATCCCTTGCCGTTAGTCTCTGTTAAGAAATATACTTTAAATGCTAACATCAGTTGGTATATTTTTTTCTAAATACCAAAATATCCTTTCAAAAATAAAATACCTAATATACCATCTCTTAGTCCTAAACCCAACAACAACTACTTAGCATAGTTGATGAGCTGTGATGTACAAAAAATTTCATGCTCACTGGGAAATCTCGAGTTTGAGCCTTCTGACTATTATCTACTTTCCTCCCTACCCCAAGGCATAGCTATGCCACCAAATCCCGTCAAAACCCCTGGTGGAAAGCTCGTCTACCAGACCTCTAGGAAGAGGGCTAGTGGGCCCAGGTGTCCTATTACCGGAAAGATTTGTTTTAAGATGCTTGTTTTTTGCTGGGACATCTGTGATTTGTTTTTCTGAATTGCTCTTTGATAATAAAAATGAATTGTTCAACCGCAATATGCAGAAACTTGTGTTAGAGAAAGTAGATGTAATGATCGACTAAATGAAATCACGAAAAGGGCTTCTGCTGTTAAGTTTGAGGCTAAGTAACTTACTAAAATGTATGAGGAGAAGCGTAAACATGCTTCAGATGTAGACTCTCAATTAACCATTGCAGAGGACACTCTTCATGATCTTCAGGAGATGAAAAATAAATTATTTCAGAAAATTTTCGAAATGGAGCAGGAGGATAGTGGTTTTGCGAAACCATGGTGAACGTGAGGGGTATTGAGGGATTTGTATAAAATAGGATGGGTTATGTGTTTTAATCAAAAAGGTAAAATCGACATTTCAAAATCTCACTTAACAGAGACTGACGTTAGGGGATACAGCGTAATTTGGTATTATACTGGGGTGTCTCTCTAATAGTGTCATTCTCCAGGGGGTGGCACTGTAAATTACCCAAACAGTAAAAATTTAACAGTAAGTCACCCATGCTTTTTCTAAGTCTATGTTCATCCATTTGGTAGGATTTAGTCTTTACTTATTTTGGTATACATGTTGATACTTTTGCAAAAGAGATGTTTTCTAACAGGTTTTTAAAGGGATATTTGATTGATAAATTGATGGGGGGATGAACAGTGAAGGGTTTTTTTGATGAATTTTGGATGTTCTTGTTTCTAAATATGTGGATTGTGCCAAGTATCATGTGGATGAAATAGGATTTGATTTTTTTACTCTTTGCTTTGTAATAGGATTTGGTTTAATTTTGTTATGTTTTGTAAGTTGTAATTGTCATAATCTCTCTCTCTCTCTCTCTCTCTCTCTCTCTCTTGTAAGAAACAACCATGTTCTCATATATGATGAACTGTGGAGGGTTTTTGGATGACTTTTATTATGTTCAAATGGAAGATTTCTGGACATTTAATCCACTTAAAAAAGGATTTTAGAGCAGACATGATTAGAAACCGATTATAGCCAATTTAGACTTAAGTAGGTCTATAGCCCATTTAAGGCCGGTATAAGGTAGCTCGATTAAAGCCCGACATTGACCAGCTTGATTACAAACCATACCATGCCCCCAAACTTAGGCTCGTTTACTTCAATGGGCGTTTATGGTGCAAGGGTTTTAAATGGCAAGCCCAATTAGGTCCAACCGAGACTGGCCTGGCTCGGCTGTTGACACCCCTACTCTCATTGACTCCCACACTAGTGTAGGGGCCACGCGATCGGGCATCGATCTCTTACCCTACAATTATAGAGTAATTTCCCGACTTACCCTAAAAATGTAAATTGTATTTTTCGGATTTCTGAAATAGTAAAATGATCCATGGGGAGTCATGCTCCTCTCACACTTTTTCTCATCCTCCTCACAGTCTCTCTTCTTCCAGACTCCCAATAATTGTATCCCAACTCCGATCCTCTCTGCGTTCCTTTTGACCGTGCTTGGCATTCCACCCCACATTGCTCAATGCTATAATTATGAAAAAGTTAATTTTATCCATGTAACAGTGGAAGGGACGTTTCTGAAAATCATAAGATAAATTTGAGCCATTCGTGTTTACATTTTTTTATTTAATCCAATTGTGAATAATAAGACAAAAAAAAAAAATTGAAAATAATAATAATTCAACCAGATTGCAAAGTGAAACAGGAAGATTTTCTTTAGATTTTTATGCTCAATGCTGTTTTTTTTAATATAGTTATCCATATAACAAGGAAAGATCATGTTTAAGAAAATCACAAGATATATATTCCCTCTCAATAGTAACAGACCTTTGTGACAATAATAATCCAAGTTTTTTTTTTTAAATGAAAAGATCCAAATGCTCTTGTTTAAGAAAAATTATACATCATTATATAGAAATATAGGATATTATTTTATCTATTCGATCATCCTATTTATAGAATGGTTAATGGCTCATGAATGAAGAGTAAACAAAATTCTATGGTCAATGAATAAATCATGAAAACCTGAAAGGTTCTTTGGATCTAGTGATAATAGAAGCAAAATCACGAACTTATGATTGCCAATAGATGAATTTTTTCACAGTAATTGTAAGCTTGCACCAATTAGTACTACTGGTTGTCCAACCAACTCAAGTAAAGAGCAAGCTGGTTGAGTAATATGAATCCCCAGTGATCTGCCATTATGTGTGAAATCCTGGTCATCGATGATCCGAAAATTATGGAACTCAAATTCATTGAAGATCATGATACAACTACACTTCCTGCTATTCAATTTTATTCATCATAAATTTCATTTTTGTATCCATGGGTTACATCTTATGCTTGGACTGTACAGCTGAGGAACTGATGGACTCCTTTGCTTCTTTACAATGACCAGAAAAGGGAGAAGGGTGGGGGGGTGAGATAGAAGTACTGGGAAATTATGATGGATTTTCTAAGAGCTCAGAATTTTTCTAAGATTTGTACAGCTGTATCAACTCTCTACATTTGATACTTCAGTCTTGCATTTTCATGTTGTGAAGTTGTATTTAATGTCATAATGCTAATCCATAACTTGCCATGCACTGGCTCATCGGAGTGTCGATGATACGTGACCATATCCATTGTGTGTCATCTATTCGCAGCAATTCCGCCAACTGTCATCATATAGAGGTGTTAGCAGTTATTTTGGGTAAAAGAAAGTGATATGGTAATGTCAAATTTTATGCATCAGAATTCTTGTCAATACTAACTGATCAGCTGATGTGAGGATTCTTTGACTTCTTTCAAGGAGATTTTATGCAAGTTCACATATTTTATGTTCCAACTCTATCAAGGTTCAGTTTGCTTCCAGGTAAAAACCAGAAAAAATGATAATCTGAAGATTTTTATCTGGAAAAAGATGGAGGGGTCTATTTCATTTCATGTTGAATCTTCCATTTCATTCCTGGATAAGTTATCTAATGAGACTTAAATGGAACTTCAACTTCTTCTGAGCATCTTAAGGAAATTATAGAAGTTTACAAACAGGATTTGATTGCTTACTCTGCCATCTTGCAACTCAAAAATCACTGAATACTCAGAAAATGGAATTGGTCGTATCGGTGCTACCTACATAAGATAAAGAGATAACAGATTAGTGATTTAGATATTGTATCCGCAGATTGCTAATGAGATCAGCCCCATATAAAGAGATTTCTATGTACATACCTTAGCATCACAGCTTTTGGTGAGATCATATATACCTTCTGCATTATTCTCGAAACCAGCCACAATTTCTTCATCAACACAAATATCATCTCTTACATCTTTTTCTCCTGGTAGTGTTTGACCTCTAACAACTTCCTCCTCTGTAGGTGGGAAACCATAGTTTCTCCATTTCCATGTTGTTTGGTCCATATACCTGAGGTAAACTTCACCATCTGAACCTATAAGGAACAATTCATTGCCTTCAAAGCAGGGCCCTGGTGAACTAACCAAATTTACACTCTTAGATGGTGTTCCATGTTCCACCCAACTCCATCCATCCAATGGGTTCCATTGATATTCAACAAGTCCACCATCTTCTGAAACCATAAATAGGGAGCCGGTTAGTGATGAAGATGATGGTCTCATAGAAGTTCCAGGGGATCTTGAAAGAACCAAATGTGGGGACTGATAATGCTCGTGCCATAATTCAGTCACTTTGTTATACTGATAAAGCCGACCATTCCTTCCAATGACAAAAACTATGTTAGTCCGGAGCACTTCTTGATCAACTATACATGCAACTCTGGTATTTCGGGGGTGTCGGCAGTTTTTCCACTTGAATTTTCGCAAGGCAACCTAAAATAGTAAGTAGAATTTGTTAGTATAAAGCTAAATGAAAGGTTGTCCTCATGTTAAAATTAAATGCTTTTTACCCTCCAAAAATTTGCAGTACTATATCATTATTTTTAGCAATTATTGTTCCAGTAGATATACTCTTTAGTTTAGTGTTTCTCAACTTACTGTAAATTGAAGTAATCTTCCATTTTTGCTCACAAAGAAAAGTGCATCTTCTGCTGTAACCTTCAAAGATTTACCGGGTATTTTATCCCATGGGGGACCTCCGATCACTTGGGTACCCTTTCTCATGGCAGTACAATTTATCCATGCTAGCTCATTGCTGCTTCTTTCTCTGATTAGTAAGTTCCCTACTATGTCAACAACAAACAAACTTCCATTGTAGTTTCCAACAACACCTTTCATAATTGTAGGATGCTCATGTCTCAGCCACAACCATACATTCTCATTATTCAGATGCTCAAAAGTCTCCCCACTGTCTGTCACAAGAAAAAATGACATCCCTTTGTGCATTACTCGCATGCGGAAATTTGTCCTTGTAATGTCTACCTGGAAGTTATTTTTGTCAGGAGTCATAGCTCCAATGTTTTCTGTTGCACGAGGGACCAGGTAACTTTGATGTGATTGACTCAGCTTTCGCCTTCTTCTTGTTGGTCTTGCAATTCCAGAGTCATTTGGTCCATCTTTTATACCTGTGATGCAATTTGAGGGCCCCCTTTCTTCAGTGCAGTACTCTGCATTCCATCCCTCTGTTTCTGGAGCTTCTAGGATTGACCATTTGTACTTAAATGATGCTTT
The DNA here is from genome assembly GCF_013358625.1 of Macadamia integrifolia. NCBI lineage: Eukaryota > Viridiplantae > Streptophyta > Magnoliopsida > Proteales > Proteaceae > Macadamia > Macadamia integrifolia. Next base: position 30,751,600 of record NC_056570.1, on the reverse strand, counting down.
TCTTCGCACATTCACCTGTTGAGTTGGGCCTGATCCTTCACCACCAATGCCAAATAAATGCAGCTCTGCTAGTCTACCATCATCCAGAGGGAACAATATCCTTCCAACTTGACACTGAAGACCTGCAATACCTCTTGCGGCTTTTGAATGCAGCGGATGCATGTGATTTACCCATTTCTCGGGCATTTGGTTTCCCTGAGCACCACCTGTTTTCCATGAAAAGTTGCAATTAGGGCAAAAGTTCGCTTGCTTGTTTTCAGAAATGTAGCCTAGATGTTTCACTAATGGGAGTTGTCAGAAATCAAACTAGGAAATATTTGAAGCCAATACATCATCGTCACATTCATTTCTTTCTTCTTTTTATTTTATTTTATTGGTTAACTTTGGTCCGAATGCTAGAATTCTAACATATGGCTTACACTGTTTCTTTGAGATAAAATTACAGTTATGTTCATTTTCACTCCTATTGAAAAACATATGGAAAATCAGAAACAGTACTTCCATCATCTTTGGGATGCACATTTCACGCATAATTTAAAATGATGAACTTTGGGGTTGCCACATGTGACTTCTGGTAAGAACAGTGGTGAGTGAGATATGACGGTCCCATCCAATATATAAATTCTGTCTCTTAGCTTCTAAATTGATAATTATAAGCAATGTAGTCCTTGTCCCTCCATGAATATGATCAAATTTCAAATATTTGTGAAGTTAGGAAACAAAAGAAATTGTGCTTTATAATTAATAGTCTGAGGTACTGGCAGTCGTATCAGTATCTTCTGTCATCGAATGGGAATGCTATGCATGTTGAAGTATTTTCAAGTTCAAGTCAAAGGCCACAACATTAATTCAATTTAGACTAAGATGTTAAGTTTCTTATCCACTTATAGAAAAGCTTGTAACCAAAAGACCAAAAGGTATCATACAGGTCTAAGGCAGAGGAAGCATAAGTGTTTGACACAAAAAATTAGATGGAAAAGTGTCAAATGTTTGACAAAATATATCACCCATTTCAAATCTGGGTCATGTAAACTGGTCATGGGATTTCCTGTCATCCTCAAACAGACCCTCCTCTGAATGGAAAGCATGGGGTTAACTGCTTAGGTAGGATAGTGTTTCTACAAGGAAAACTACTTCCAAAGAAAAAGATTAAAGGATACCAATCATAGTGTGACATAGGCTCACCCCTTTATAAGTGCTTTATAAGAAGGAAATATAATTAAAGCTGTCGGTAATTCTAAATTTCAGAAGACTAAGGAAGCTATACGACAGTAAGAGATATCCTTAGGACTAACTATAGCTACCCGTAGTTTAGTAACTAAGAAAATATGTCATTCCCTGGTCATAGGGTTTGGTTAAAATGGAAGAAAAAACACAGGAATATAGGAGGGAAAATGAGGGAAATTAAAGAAATGTAGGAATCAGCAAAGCTACTTTACAAGCTTCACATTAGTGCAGCTTAGGATGCACTTTGTCTCTCACACAGTAATATCCACAAAGCATGTTATGGTAGGTAAAAAGGTAAATAGAAACACTATACAGTAGCTATCATGTGCCTAGAAACAGTCAAATTTTCCCAGATATACACTAGAGCTTTTCGAGATAGAACCCTAATCACATTGAAGTAAGAAGTAAGTTGCTTTAGGTCTCAAAAAAGTTAATAAGAATAATAAAAGCAACCTTGGCAGCATGATTCATTTAAAACAGAACAACTGGTCATATTATCTGGAAAAACAAGATGAATTTTCTTCTAACTTTCCCCCCACCCCCACCACCAAAAAAAAAGAGATAATAAAAGATGAGTGTTTATTTTCTATACAAGTGTAAATTGACAGTCACCTGAATTTCTAGGAAGTTGATATTCGAAAATGGATCCAACAGCTGTAGTAAAGAACAATGAGAATATCTTCTCATCTAACTCATCTTGTGCAACTGGTGTGATAGATGTCAGGTGTTGGTTTTTTGGACTTTCATGGACTATCCATCCCCACTTCCTTTGATGCAGCCGCCTTTCAACCAGATTGCCATCCTGCAGAGCTATGAACTCTTATAAGACAAGCATAATGCAAGGTCGGGATATATACTATTAATAAATAAAGCATTTTAGCAAGTAAAAATTTTAAATTGGACATCCTGGACAGGTCCCATGGTGCACTTCACATTGTTCATTCATAGCAAGGATGCCCAAGGTACCAACATTGAGGCCACGTTTGGTTAGATCTGTAGGGAAGTAAAATAAAATTTTCATTGGCGAAGTGGAATAAGTCGATGCAAGTAAGTCAAAATAGCCAAAAGGAGAACAAAATCAATACATCCTACTGATTATTTTCTTTTATATTTTTGTTTCAATTCCATTTTACTTCATTTCATTTCACATTTGACAAAATGGAGTTGAGCCGAATTAGAAGAGTGACTCTAGTGAAATCCTTGTCGGTGATAATTATGGAAATCTATGGATTGTTATTTATTTGATATCATATCTAATGGTATCAGATTCATTACCTCGTACAAGTTATAGAGTTATGTAATCGTTCCTTTGTGGTTATTTTATGTTCCTGCAGTGGCTATTCATTCATATAAATGATGGTTCAGAATAATACCTTAGTTAAAAGGAACAAGGAAATAGAATGAGTTCCGATCAAGCCATGCATAATACACCCCGCTGATGGTGTCAAGGTTATTTCTTTCTTGAATCTTTTGCTCCATATATGTTTTTTCCATGATGGCTTTGAGTTCCTATCTAGTTCATAAAGATCCCCCATGGAACTGCACTGAAAGATTTTGCGTTTAGCATCCATTTTGATTTTCCAAATGAGAAAGAAATCATGCTATGTGTCATAAAATAAAATGAATTTATTCACCCAAAAAAAAAATGAATGAATTTGTTACTTCTATATAGATGCGAATCTAATAAGTTCTCCATCAGTAGTCTTTCTTTACCAAGAATTGATTGTATGAAGGGGATCTACCTCACTGTAAATACTACATCTGGTCTAATGGTGGCAGCATCAGCTATGGCAGCAACATCTGCACCAGGGGGTCTGCCATGATATATCCACCTGCTCACCAAAATCATTTCAAATCTAAGCAGCCCCTGGACTCTGTTTTTGAATAGATTCAATTAAAATTTTGCAGTAATAAATAATATTCTTACCTCCAAGGCTCAACTTCACTAAGTTCCAACAATGATCCATCCATTGTGGAAAAGTAAACTTTCCTGAAGTGAAATCATGATAGAAAGATGCCACTATGCTTTAGAATGGTGAGTTTCTATTACAGTTGGACTTGAGTTTGCATGGTCATGAAATAACAAAGTTCAAGGGATTAACTATAAACAACCAAAGTATAGTAATCCACATCTACTCACCCTTTGTCATATGAAACAACCCCAGACTTGATTAGGATAGAATTTGGTTCTGTTTCCATAGTATTTGGATTTTGCTCAAGTGTAGGAGTACATTCAATCCAAATTGGCTGTGAACTTTCACTGAGTTGCATCTGGAAAAAAAAATGACTTCGGTATTCTTTACTATTTATTAATAGGCATATACAGATCAGTGTTCATTTGTAAGGTCTACAAATAACTAGTGTGTGGTTCTCCGACTTACAGAAAGGAGGAAACATTTTATCAAAATGATGTTTACCATGATTATAGTTCCATATCTGAAATTGGAAGCACCAAACCACCTTGTGATCTAAAGAGGAACAGTGGATACAGAGCTCTACCTGATACAGACTGCCTGCTTCAGAGAGAGCCAGGATAGTCTGATTCACAATAAAAACTGAAACTGCAGGACCTGCAGATGTTGGTAAATCATGGGGTGCAATTACCCACTGCACACCATTCCAGAACCTTTCATATGTGGAACCACTTTCTCCTGTAACCCAAATAGATGTTTCAGACATCTTAGTCAGTGAAATTCTCCTTCTCTCAGGCAAAAAGACCTGATCAGAACTCTTCTCTTCTAACTTTCTCTCATTAGACATGGTTTTTGAATTCTCCCTTTGTCCAGGAGCATCAAATCCTTCTTCCAATAGATCTTCTTTCTTCCTTGGCTGAGAAATAGAACCCACTTGAGTACAGTTCCCATTGATGCAAGAAACCAAATCGAAAGGTAAACCCACTTCAACCCAACTATTGGATTTCTCATCAAACTCCCAGAACCTATCTGTTTTCTGTTGGAATGTTGGATTGGTTTTCTGTCTGGAAAAGTGATATGGGAAACAAGAAGAAGAACCAAACACAACAAAACTGCTCACAGGTAATAAGAAGACACAGATGAAGGACTTAAAAAACCACTCAACCATGGTGTCTATCAAGTCTGCTTATCGTAGAGAACCAGATATAACGGGGCCATAGGGAAGATTTGTTGGTTTGTACCTTTTAGGTGAACCCTGCTGGGCCATTGCAGAAAAAAGGGAAACGACGAAAGATTGAAGACTCTAATAATCTCGGGAGAGCTAACTTGCAGTTTTGGAAAACAATAGCTTTCTTAAGAACAAACCCTGTACTTGCAGTACCGAGGTTGGGGTCCATTGGGCAACATAAAAACTTCTTCTGATGAAACTCCTATCTCGTCAACTCCCTTAAGAGCAGGGAAGAGAGCAGGGGAGCACATTTGACCCTATCACTACCAGCCACTTCTTTCTATATTTTTCATTTTTCTTTGATAGAGTCTTAGATGCTAATGCTTTAATTTCCACAAATAATTGTAAAAACCTTTGGTCTCTGTAATTCTTAATTTTCCCAGTCTCAAATAAAATATATATATATGAAAAAAAAAAAGAAGGTGAGGATATTTTTTTTTTAGATAAAAAGGATTTGTTCATCTCCTATAAATTTATAAAGTTACCTTTAATTGATATCTATTCATCATATTCACTTTTGAATTCTAAAAATATGCCATAGATTGGATTTTATGTTCATCTTCCAAATGGAACCCATCAAATGATTGATCACTATGCACCAGATGTGATAGTGATAATCTGGTTCTCAGTTCTCATCACGCTTTCAAGTATCGGTCTCATATTGGATTGGTATCGGCTGAGATCGATCCCTGAACCTTGACCTATCCAAATCGGTGATCCATATCATTTAAGGGGTAAAATAGGAAAAATTTAGTACTTTTGAAAAAAAAGTAGGGGCAAATTGACCAATACTCACTGATCCGATCTGATTTAGATCAGTATCAACAGATACTGATACCATCCCCTAATTCCTTGGTTCTCATGGATTTATTTTTTTCTTTCTCTTTCTCTTTCTGATTATAAAGGTCGAAGTTTCTACGATACTAGAGTGAAAATTGCACTAATGAGAATGCGATATATGGAGTTCTAGGGCGGTATGGTTTTACATATCCATATTGGTATTTGGATTTGTATCGGCTCCACTATATTAGCCTCATTTTTTTTTTTCAAAATTTCATTTTTTGAACAGTGCTTATTCCAAGCTGTCACACTGATACGGTATTAATAATATCAACTATTGGTATCAGTCTTAATTAATATGATATCAATATTTCGAGGGTAGACCATGACGCAGTGATAAGGTTGTTCTATTACGATCTTGTAAATATAAATTCTAGTCAAGAGTGAAGTGGGAGTAAGACTTTGTGCATTATGACTCTACCCAGTCCTTGCAAAGGCGAAAGCCTTATACATTGGATACATCTTTTTTTTTTTTTTTTTTTTTTCTATGTATGATTCATATTTTGTATGAGAAGAAAGTATCCACGTGAGTCTCATGGCTCATTATATGAGTGTGAAAAAGGAATTCCCATTCCCCATTCCCCACTCAAAGGTTGTCTCAATTAATTTTTTTTTCTATTTATGAGAGCTGAGACTTTAACATAAAATTGTTTTATAAGGTATGAATTATTTGAGAGGGTTCACCAAAATATATATATATATATATATTATTTGAGACGGGATTGGTAACTATCACACGAAGTAAGATCTGTTAACTTCATTATTAAAGTCACTGTGGAAAGAAAGTGACAAACCCAAGTGGATTCCTAATGTCCATTAGAAAAATATCAGGTACCTACAACAAAGCCGCAAATTCCATGATCCGCTATGGTCTTTCATCATATCCATCCAAGCGTCTCCGATTATCTTAAAAACTCATGTACAAGTGAGAGATCTGAGCCAGAGTTAGGTTAAAGGAGAAAAAAGATTAAAAGAGAGAAGTACAAGATCAAAGTAAATTTTGTGCTAAGACACTACTTTACCTAATTTATTATGTTTCTAAAGTCATATCCAACGCCAACTACTTTACAGATTAGTCGTTGGATTTTATTACAAAATTTACATCTTTCATTTATGGATTTTGGGTCATTCTTGATTGGGTTCTCCGTCCAATTGGGATGTAATCATCTTTCCTGATTTTATTAAAGGTGAAAGGAAAAGAGGGAGGGGCAGGGGCGAAAAGTATACCATTTGATCACGTGGACCTATGTTTAGATTAGAGAAGGGGTGGAATAACGATCCCATCATGTGAAACACAAAAAATGATACAAGAGTCATGCGATTAAGCATAGTTCTTCCCAAAAAATATAAAGAGCAAAAAATGTACGATCAACCTACTTGGTTATTGAGCAAATATACGAACCAAAGAAAGCCTAAACGGAGGCATCTTCAATGCACGTGAGATAGCTTAGTCTTTTCATACACAACTGTATTTGGGCGTAGAGCGTACACGCACCCCACAAAATCATCTATTCTGGAGGATTAGCAAAGTAGGGGTTTAAGCATTAGGTATGAGAGGTGAGGATTTATTGAAGATGATGGACAAGAGATACGCCTTATTTTCCACTGTCTGATTTTTATTACTTGTTTATGACGACGTGCTAAGCTGAGCGTTGACCAAAGTTCCTATGTATGTGAAGAATCTCTACAGTGGGACCCGTTTGATCACGAAATTGATGGAATCTAGAGATGGGGGCCACTGGCCACCTCATTGCGCCTCGAAGGGCTGAAAAGAGTATTCTTTTTTCTTTAATATGTGAAATTGTGGCTTCCAAGATTCCAGGTTTCTGGCTTCAAAATTTATAAACGAATCTCCTTTCCAAATTTGAACGGCTATTGATATCCTTCGAATCTTAGATATATATATATATATATTTTTTTTTTGTTTTTCTTTTAGGATTGATCTTCGAATCTTTGAACTTTACTTACTTGTGGGTCTGTCTATGGAAAAATAATTCTCTGTTTTTCTCATCCTTGTTTTTCCTTGTTTTGCTATCTGCAGAACGCGACATGTGGACAATTTTAAGGCCAATGCACCGGATGTAATAATCCTCACCCAATCTTGACCGTTGATCTCCTTATTGTCCACGTGTCGCGTTCTGCAAGTAGCAAAACAAGGAAAAACATGGATGAGAAAAACAGAGGATTTTGATCCCTGTCTGTGACTATGCATATATAACGGCTACAATGGTCGTTATAAAGATTTTAAAAAAAAATTTTTTTTTCCGATTGTATGCATAAAATAACATTCAAATTAATTCATTCAATTAATTCAATCATATGGTTGATGATTTGCCAACTTGTATTCGTTTATGTCTCTGTACTTAGGATCAAGTTTTTCTTAAGTCATAGCGAAGGGGAATCCCTTGACTCACGGTTTCAAATGCTTGTACGAGGGTGTAGAAGGATATCGAGAGGGTTTTTCGAGGAATCCCTTGACTAGGGTTTTCGACTCTCATTGAATATTGATCACATTTTGATTCCAATGAAACAAATGAAGAAGGAAATCAAACATGATATTTACAGTTTCGAGTGAGGATCAATGCAATGCCGCAATCGAGATTGAGAATGTCCTCTCCTTCAGGTTTGAGATTCTAAATTCTTCTCGATCCCAAGAAAGAGAACAAACAGCCTAGTTACGAGCAAACCAACAAGTTGAGAAGGAAAGTGAGTCTCATTGTTTTGCCTTTGAGCTTCTTTAGAGAAAGCAAGCTTTTCTGGTGAGAGAGAGAGAGAGAGAGAGAGAGAGAGAGAGAGAGAGAGAGAGAGAGAGAGAGAGAGAGAGAGAGAGTAGGGTTTTAATTTTTCTTCACATTTTGGTTTGGGATATAAAAAAGGAAAATTTTATTGTACAAGTAAACTTTTTTTCACATGTAAAATATATTTCCCTTGCAATCAACATTTAAACTTATCTGTCTTGTAAGAAAAAAAAAATTCACTTCACATAAAATATTTTGTATGCCCCTTGCAACCAAACAAAGCCGCAGAGATTTTATGAACCGAATGATAGTGTGGTAAACCTTCCTGAGTTGCGGATGAAAACTTTCTCCTTTTAAAATATTGGGAAAACAAGATCCTAATATGGAGGCGCGCTTCTACTCTTAGACATAAGGATGGAGAAAGACCAACCGTGTTGACATAGTGACCATAGAACTAGGTAGGTGATCCCCAGCTCCTATATTTTACATCCTTGTTCCGTTTAAAAAATTTACATTGAGTTCAAATTCATGGAAGATACACAATGATAGGGTCTACTTGTGAGCCAAATTTTATAGCCAAGTGGTATTAGTTAGGTCGTTCTGTTAAGCTTATCAACACCTCTATATTGCTATCACCTGTCATTTTTTACTCATAAACTATGGTATTGCTATAAAAGATATATATATATATATATATATATTTTTTTAATCAAGGTTTCTGGCCAGCTTACGCGCATCTCAACTAATTCTTGGGGAGACTAGCTCAGTAATCCACCAACATAGTCTCCATTTAAATCGTAGATACACATATGAGGAATCGAGCCTTGAACTGTGCTTTTATCCACACAAAAGATAGTTTCATTGATTTTCCACTATTTTACTATATACTAAAGAAGAAATAATCGTGAAAAAGAGTATAAAACATGAAACTGGGGAGATTGAAAGGAATGTTCATAGAAGTTATAAGAATTGGGATCGAATGCCACCAATTTCAATTCAAATTAGTTGATTCACCCAATCCTATTACGTTTACTTGAACCCATAGTGTTTATTAATACCAAAAAGGGGGAAAAGGGGCGAGGCTTTCCTAGATGGACACTTTTTGATGAAATTTAGCTGTTGTCCGGGTTGCAGCCAAGTAACTCCGTGGCAGTCAAAGAAATGGAATATAAAAGAGCATTTTAGAAAATACTGTAACCTAGAAGGGTATTTGTGAACCCTAAGGGGAAGTGAATATTCCATTTTTTTTGCTGCCAGTAGGGACTAGCTGTAACCCGGGTAGCAGTCAAATTTTTTTCAACACTTTTGGGGGTATTGGTCTAATGGGAAGGAGATGTCCAAAAAGATGTTAAATATAAATCGAAACCGTTTAGTGAAACTGAACTATGCTTGAAAATGTGCAGCCATTTAATAAATAGTTTGGTTCAATTTTAATGATCTACAAATCATTAAATCGATTATATTTAACCTGGCTAGACTGTTTACACCAAGTCTCCACATTTTGGTAGTTGCACTTAGAATTTAGAACCATCAAACTGTTTGAGGATAGTATTACGAACTCATAACCTCAAAACAATAACAAAATAGAGATCGGACCATCTAAAACTGAGAAATAGAAACTGAATTTACCAAAAAAAGAAGGGGGAAATAGGGATAAAAATCCTCGGCAATACCCATATCGTACAATACTGTACAATACTCCTTGTAGAGGTCGACATGTGGACAAAGCAGAATGAATGGCTCAGATTAATCTTCCATTGAAACAATCCCAACTAGTTGTTCTCCAGTTTAAATCGAGCCGTATCAGGTATTCAAACCGAACCGGTTCAAGTTTTGAATTAAAAGAGATTTCTATCACATTCCCCTTCCCTCTTATCTCTCTGTCTCTCTCTGTTACATCTCTCCCTCTCTCTGCTGTTACTCGCACGAAGCTCCCTGCTCCCTGCTCTCTCACTCTCTCTCTTTGTGTTACGTCTCTCTCCCTCACTGCCCTAACTCACTATAATGCTTTCGAGTACGACGGCAATTGATTTGAGTTGGTTAGTTTTTATAGTTCTCAAATTTCTGCTTATATTTTTCGTCGTCGATTGTTCTTGCACTTTCGTGAAGTTTATTAGGGTTTTACGTTCACATTTTCGTCATGCAATGTTAGTTTTTGGAATTATTTATAATTTCTGGGGAGAAGCATAATGTTTCTTCGTCTTAGTTGATTTTTTTTTCTGCTTAAATACTCAGTTTCGGACATAAGTGATCAATTGGTAGTAATTTATGACCTCTGTTTCTGTTAGAGTGTGACGTTTCCTTTTAGAAGACTTGAAAATATTCCTTTGAAAGTGTTGGTCTGCGTCTGAATCGATTTTCGTACGTAAGAGGAAATAAGTGTTCTTGAAGTTCGTCTACTTCACACATCCTCTTCATTTGGTTCGTTGATTAGTCTTTAAATTTACGATTGAAATTTAGGATTGCTAAGTAGAGTATAAAGGTGGAAAGAGGGGAATCCTGGACAGGGACGTAACAGAGAGAGCAGGGGTTTCGTGCGAGTTAGGGCAGAGAGAGATCTCAGGATTGAATACCTTAAGCTGGAGAACCATTGGTTTGGGGTTGTTTTAATGGAGGATTAATCTGAGCCATTCATTCAACTTTGTCCATGTGTCAACCTTTGGAGGGGGTTATTGCATGATATGGGAATTGCTGAGGATTTTTATTCGAGAAATAAAAATTGGGAAACCAAAACCGATTAATGAATGATTTTTCACTAATTTGATTGATTTATTTATTTTTATTTATTTTTAAATAAAATGGTTCAGTTTTGATTTTTGTTTACCACACTCTAAACTAAACTAAACCAAACCAAACAGAATCGTTTACCTGAAATCAAACTTTTTAGGCTTTAACACCTTTAGATTTACATATTTCCAATGTGTAATGGAATCCTGACCTGAACTAATGTGGTTCACAAAAGGGGGCATCTTATGGTTCATCGTCATAGAGCTCACATATGAGGAAGGAGAGTGTCAAAAAGTGAGAGATAAAGAGACTACATTTATTTATTTATTTTATAGGTAGAGTACATCCATTTTTATAGTCTATTTGACACTGGATAGAGGTATTTCACATTTACTAGGGTAAGCTCTATTATGGTCATTGGTAAGTGGGTAATATTGACATGTCCAACACATGTACATTTAAGTGAAGAAAAATTTTTGGGTGAATAAATTAAGTGAAGATCCCTGGGCGATTAGATTTGAATCTAAATTCCTATTGACAAGCATCCTTGGACTTTCATGTTTGGCAGCTTAGTTGGTTTTCAAATTTATAGGTTTTTACTAATGTGCAAGTTTCAAGCAAAATGCAATACACCACATGACACAATGAATTGTTCAATTTTGATATAAATATAGAACTTTTGATGATTGATGATAATTCATATGAAAACAAAGACATTTTTTTTTTCAAACCCACCAAACCATATGATTGTTTTGGCAATGGAATTCAAAAAATGATTGATCCATATGGTCCATTATGTATAAATAATAAAAAGAAAAAAAGTTTTCCAACCAACCAATGTACTGTATGCCATCTTAAATGTGTGTGCGTGTGTTTTTTTAAATTTAATCTCTCTCCTCTATGATCATGTGATCTTATGTAGGTAATACTATTTTTTCGCATCACCATTGAAGTGTCTTGGGAGATTTTCCTCACACTGACAGCATAAGAAGCGCTCTCCCTAATTGTTATTTATTTATTTATTTTTGATAATTACCTTTTACGTAATTGATACTTAATTATCTATCCAAAAATTAGTTTGATCATATCATGACTTCCGCAATTTCCAAAAGGGTTAGGTTAGATTATTCTCTCCCGACCTTTGCATAGCATGCATGGGAAGAATCGTGCTACTGCCTAATTAAACAACTCTTAAAATATTTAAAATGAGGAATAATTAAATATATATAATTGAGGAGAGACGTGGATCATGCATGCTCAAATTTCACATCACCTTTTTTTTGGTACAATCACGTCTCTTTCTGGTAACTATTGAGGACCACTATCATTTGTTTTCTGTTTGGTATTAGGAACTTTATGAGAAGTTTTTCTAGTTTTTAAGAATATTGAGATACACCAATGTAAAAAACACTGAATTATTGGGGAAAAGTTTTATGATTAATTAGTGCGGGGCTAATGGGAATATATGTGAAAGTATAAATAGGTAAGCATCACCCCTATGTGTCTAGGTGCAGCCCTCACACTCCTCAAGAGAGTCATTTCTCCCTTAATTTCAATAAAGATTGCTATCCAAACCTTTTGTATTTTTGGGAATTGATAGAGATGCCTAGTGAGTCTATGTCTATAGTTAAGCAATTATTGGAATGAAATATTTCCATGTTTTGTAGCCTCAATCTATCCTAGAAAAGTAAAACGAAGAATAATTTTCAATTATTGTCGATTGAACCAATTCTATTCTTCCATGAGCATGAGAAATTGGTTCATAGTAGGTCCACTTGAAACCAATATCGTAATTTATAAATAAAGGAAAAGGTTCTCCCGGAGTTTGGTATGGTGGTACCTCTATCTCTCCTCTCTCTCATTTTCACATGAACTGACCATACTACCTTCTCATATATGATACCGTTTTACCGCACTTTATTGGTGTGCTCCCCTTTGCCGCTTGCTTAGAGAATCATCTGCCATTATGAGAAAAGATCCTCACGTCGATGATGTGGGGATATTTTCCCACGATCTCTCGTATCCTGATGCGGTAGACTTACACTAACACTCTTTCATACCTAACCATGTGGATCCCACGACCGACGAAACTCATGGTCAGGTCGAGCCCGCCACTAGGCAGGCCCCCAGCTGGAATACTGATCCTGAAAATAGATCGGTCATGCTTCCTTATGCCTAACCCAGCCCACAAGCTTAGAAGCCCATATATATCTGTGGCCTGGCGTGGAAGAACATCATGGGCCTTCACATGAGAGTAACAATAGAAAACGTGATGATATCCGATGGGTATCTAATTATCTATAGCAAGGCAGAGCTGTGAATCCCCCAATTGAGTTCAGATTTCAGAAGTGCTCAGGGAGATCAGACCACTCTCCTCCACTCTAGAAGGCCTCGCTCCTTCATCCCCTGCGGCAGATTTACAAGGTTTTCCTCATTTCTTAAACTGTTACTCCTATAGTACAACTAGTATATATCAAACAAAATTAACTCTCTAAAGTGGGAAAAATTCTTTTAAATGGTCCCATGTGTAGAGGTTTTCCTAAATGATCCATCGTGTTAAAGCCACAAAGATGGCTTATTTTAATTACTTAAATCGTTGATCATATGGACCACCAGCTCGGGAGTTTCATGATCTATCTCAATTATATGGCTCACAATTTAGTTGATTTTCGCATTCTATTGTTCCACATATGAGAGATAAGACTAAAATTACCTTTGGCAAATTTTTTCTAAATTGGCCCCAGTTAGATAGGTTTTCTAAGTAGGTCACCGATTTCAGCCACTTGGAGGGTGCTGTTGCAATTTCGACTCTTGTATGTATAGAGAACGGCAAAAAATGGATCGGTCAAATCAGATTGGAATCAACCTTGACCAATCCTGATTCTTGGTAGATACTGTATCGGTGGATCGGTGTGGACAAAGGGTAAAATAGTCTAAAAATGATTTTTAAATTAAAAGTAGGGTATTTTTATCCAATCTTGTCTGACAAAATCAATATCAGATTAGTATCGGCCTTGATCAATCATGTTCCCAATACCAACCTTGCTCTAGAGTTCAATACTCAACTTACACATCTTTGGCCATAAGATGGACATAAAGTGGAAAATTTGGGTGAACACTTCTCCCACGTTATAGGAAAATTTTCTCCAATCTTAAAAGGATATATATGAAGACTCTTTCTTACCATCCCTTTTAATGAAAGGATATAGATTTTGTATGAACTCACTCAACATATACAAATTGAGCTACTGATGTGCAAAGGATTTGGTGAAAGAAGAACTGAATACTAAACCTCGGTTGGTGAGAGTGATCAATGACTTTTGACATCTTCCTTCTTCCCTTTTCTTTCCTCTCTCCATGGGAGGAAAATGGATAGCCATTTTCATCCACGGTTGGAAAAGAGAAAGCTTCATTTGCTTGATTAGAAGAAAGAAACAACTTTTGCCTTTGGTACAAGCAAGAAACAACTTCTGCGTTTGGTCTTTCTGGATAGATGTTTGGATTAAGAAAGAAGTAGATACCTCTGATTCAATAGAGGTTTTTAAAGCTCTTTCTATGGCATGTTTTAGGCTATGTTTGGTAGCTAAGAGAATGAAAGAGAAGAAAAGAAAAAATTACACTTTTTGTACTTTTTTCTTTGGGTTAAGAATTTTTCTTTGCACTTGGTATGTCTTCATCCAAGAGAAGATTCTCCTTTTCAAATTCAAAATTCCCCTTGGGAATTGTAAAATTTTTTTAAATTCAATTTTTTTTAAAATTTTTAATTTTATTTTCTTTTCTTCTCTAGGTAACCAAATATACATACTCTTTTTATTTTCTCACCATAAATCTTCTCTTTTCTTCTCTTTCATTTTCTTTCATTTTCTTTTCTTTTCTTTTCTAGATTCTTTTTTCTTTTCTTTTCTTTTCTAGATTCTTTTTTCTTTTAAAGAAAAGAAAAGAGTATGTATGTTTGGTTACCGAGAGAAGAAAAGAAAAAAATTGAATTTTAAGAAAGAGATAGACACATAGGAAATCATTGTGTAATCATTCATTTTTTGTCTTATAATGTTTTCATATTTTCTCATGTTTTCTTGTGTTTTTGGCAGGAAAATTTTTAGGAGAGCAAAAGAAAATTTTACAATTCCCAAGGGGAATTTTGAATTTGAAAAGGAAAATCTACTCATGGTGAAGACATATCAAGTGCAAAGAAAAATTCTTAACCCAAAGAAAAAAGTACAAAAATTGTATCTTTTTTCTTTTCTTTTCTTTTCTTTTCTTTTCTTTTCTTCTCGTGGCTACCAAACAGCCTTAGTGTTTTAAGTCTCTTACTATGGCATGCTTTAGTGTTTTGAGATATGATATTTTACCGTCTTAACTGATCATATATGGTTCAAATCATTATGTGCCTACTTTCCTTTATAGCTCTTTGTATTACTCTTCCTTGTTTATTCTTTCACAGGAGAGTAGCTCGAGACAAGAATGTCAAATGGCCAACTTTGGGTTTCTTGGGACTGATCCCGCTTTTAAAATCTCCCCCAACCCTTACTCCAGAAAGAAGAAAAAAATAAAAATATAAACGCTTGTACAAAATATATATAGATGTAAACCATAGATGATGAGCCCCACAAAGATAGAACAATACCAATAACAATTCACTTAAGCTTCACACTCAGACCTAAACTTAAAAGATGATTTAAGCATCACCATCCTCCATGATTGAAGTTTAGAAACATGGAATCGGGTATAGGATAAATCTCTATCAATTACAATTCCCTTGATCCCAGAATTGACTGAAACCGACCATAAATCAGCCAACACAAATCAATCAGAATCAAAATCAAGGCCAATTAATTGCAATTTGAACCAGTCAATTCCATTCATTCCGAGCAGATGCAGTCTTTTCAAACTCACTGTCTTGGTGCGGGTATACGCCAAGAGATAGCGTTCTTTCTTGCTTTACTTTTTCACCACTTTAATTCATATCAATGGATCGATCGATATGAAATTGGCCAAAAATCAATATCCGATATGAATTAGATGGATTAAACCATTGCATACCAATTACTTGAACCAAGATCAGGTTCACTTGTTCTCCAGAGACACCATTCATGCCGGTCATCAAGCCTATAAAAGATCTTTGCTTCAAGCCAAATCCAACCCAAATAACTGGAAAACTGGAAGGAATTAAATAGGCCAAACTTTCAACTCTAGACGTCTCCCATTTATAATAATCCATGATGAAATAGACTTGTAAAACTGTGCAACATCTTCTCATTCAAATCTCAAGTCTTAGGAAAATTTTTAAAGAAAGAAAGCTCTAAGAGGACAACAAATGCAAATTCCAAAGTTGTGAGCTGTAAAACCTTGATACAAGCAAGAACATAATTCCTTTGCCCGAGGCCACCTGCTAGAGACACTCTTCTTGTGCCTCTCAAGTTGGAGCCTTGTAGCTATCCTTAATTCCTTATCACTTATCACACCCAGCTCCCTATGCTTTTATTATATTAAAATTCCCTTTTGTCCCTATTCTCCACTTCTCCAAAAAAGCTATTTTTCTTGGAGTGTGTTTAGGGGTACTTCCAAATCTTTCGTTTTTCAACAATGAAGGACAACAGTTAAACGCCAACATTCTTTCCTTTCCAGCTTTTACCTCTTTGTTCTGGATTTGATTTTTATCCAGTAAATACCTTACTACATTTTTGCATAAATCTGTTCTTGTAACTAAACAATGCTAAACCATTCCATAGATGTGAAGGATAATTTTTTTTTGGGCAAAAGATAGACGTGAAAGGACCAGTGTTATCAATTCGGCCGAATAATTCGTGAATTATTCGACGAATCTAATTTTTCTGAATTTAATAAAAAATTCTGACCGAATCCGAATTAAAAATAAAATTCGATAAAATTCGTGATTTTTTCAAAAGTGAATATAAAACCCGAATAATTCGGACCGAACCGAATTAAACCTAATTATTCGGTCCACTTAAACAGTA
>NC_056570.1:30729368-30734932 GCF_013358625.1 Macadamia integrifolia | reverse complement strand
TGTTCTTGTAACCAAACAATCCTAAACCATTCCATAGATGTGAAGGATAATATTTTTTTTTTTTCTGGTGATCTTGCATATTCATTTGCTGAACATCCTATAATTGTTTTAAGATTCTGAAAGATTGTAATAATTATTGTATCAGTTGAATATGTCACATTGAATCTTCCCATGTACCTATCAATAAATAATAATAATTAGTTTATATTTTTCTAAATAAAATTTGATGTTTATTAAGTAAATGATCTAAGCTTCTTACTTTTGTGTACATTTGGTATCATCAGTGTCACATTTGTCATATCTTGCGCTATCTCCCTTTAATTGTACATTTTTGTTACATGCTTTGCAGGCATTGTACCATGGTATCTCATTTTCTAAATTTATGATTTTTCTTTCAATTGAATAATATTGATTTTGTAAATTTGTGTTAGATGTGTAAAAATTATATTAAAATTATATTTTTTTTATTTAAATAAATTAAAGAATTATATTCGCTTACCAGAGTAGTTTTGTATTGTCTTTTTGTTAAATCTTTCATTACAACATATTCATATTTTTTGAATTTCTCTTCTTTTGACTTGTTGAGTTTTTTTCTCTCTCGCCCATCTTTTGATTTGAACCTGCAAAATAATATAAATACATTAAATATATAAAATAATTAAACAATATGTGTAATTATTTGATTAATTCTAATATTTATCATTGCTTTAAATCTTTGTTTCTAAAAATCTTTGGATTTATTTCAATTGATGTAAATCTTATTGTGTCAAGTGAGCCACCTATCAATTATAGAATGTAGTTAGATTATTGGAATCATTCATTAATTTTTATAATTAAGATTATATATACATTACTTTCGTATTCTCCTTGGGAAATTGCTGAAAAAGCAATTATAGGATTTTGTGATGCAATGTCCATCAATTTGTTCCCTTCATTTGTTGCATAATTTTTTCATAATGTCAGCAATATCGGAGTAGACCTATTAATCATTACAATTGAGTAATATATTTAGTAAATATGTTAGATATTACTATAAAGTGATTAAAATTGTGAAAAACTTACTCTTTGTCCATTATTTTTATTTCTCTTTTATTATTTTTTTACATTAAATCTTGTTGTTATGGAGAACGCGTTTTGAACTTGTACAAGTATTCCAATAACATTTGCATTAATTTTTATTTTTTGACATATCTGTTTGTATAGCTTGACAAACCAGGATCAATAGACAAAACCCTGTCCACGAATGAAAATTGATTTAATGCAGATGTTGTTAATTAGAAAAATGAATGAAATTGAAATAGTCTCGATGGCTGCTACTATGAGTAATCAATTTTCAGACCAATTGCTCTAAGTAACCAACTTTCATTCATTTTTCTTCTATTTCTTTTAGTCGCATTATATCATGGACGTTGATTTTCAGAAAGTATTTGTTTTGGTGGCATAGTAATCTAGAAAAGATAAGACATAAAAAATAAATACGCAAATTGAACTTATAAAAATGGATCAAAAGATTCAAAACCAATATAACTTGATAAGAAACTAATATTAACCTAATATTAATCCAATTGGTGAAATAGTCTCGATTGCTGTTATTGAAACAATAACTAGATCAGTTAATATCTAATTAATATTTTTTATTATTGTCGCACCAAAACCAAACCAAACCAAACCAAACCGATTAAAACCCTAACAATATTAGGTTATTTTCATCTATTCATATTTCGAGGCACGCACCTACCCTAGAAAAGCATACTTCTTGTTTGGCTTTTGTACCTTCCAAGGACAAACCTAATTGGTCAAATAGTCTCGATGGCTATTATTGAAGAAGTAGTTGGGTCGGTTAATATCCAATTAATATTTTTTATTCAATCACCAATACTCTTTAATGGGTCTACCCCGAGTAGGGTAGAGTCCAATAATGGTCACAAAATGGCTCTCTTTTGGTAAAGATTTATTGAATGATGCTTTTGTGATGTGATGGTGTTGATAGGGTATGTCTTGTTCTATATGTATGTGTGATAGATTTATTGCTCTGACTTTTTTATGCTACCTGATTAATGATGCAAATCGAAAGTAGGATCTGCTGGAGGTGGTCTTGCTTAAATCTCGAGGAATTTCGATGAACGGATAATCATATTGTCAAACCGTTCTATAAAGATACTAATAGAATATAGATTACCAGATTTAAAAATTTAACTTTAGAATCAGTGAGCAACTTTTGACGAAATAAGAGAGAGGATTGTGGGGGTAGAGAAAACGGGAAAACAAAATTGTGGGGAAGGGAGAGGAGAGAAAGAAGAGATCACATGGATGGCTAATGTGATACCCTACTTTCAAAACATGGTTTAATTACACGGTTAACCCGGTTTAAACATGCAGGACCCAAACCTGAGAGGGTTAAGGCGGGTTCCCTATGGACCATGATGGCAAGGGTGACTTTGAACATAGGTTGGCCAGACAAGTCCGAGTTAGTGCCAGAGGAGACGGGTGTACCCAAGCCGTGTACATGCACTTATCATAAGGTCATGTATGGGTAATGCGGGTATGTAGCCGTATCCTAAAGTGTATATATATTATATATCTCGTATCGAGAGTGAGATACATGCCGAGAGTCTAATTCCATCGAAATCTCAATTGTTTGGCTAAGTTCGCCCTCACAGGTGGGCGGTCACAGACGGGTAAACCCGCCCACCTGTGTGATCCATCCATGTGGTTACTAGATATTCTCTAAGTATAAATAGTACTTATTGTGTTTTTTCCTTTTCCCATTTAATGCATTAAAGAGTTGGTGAGAAGAGTAAAGAGGAGAGAGAAAAGAAAGGAAGAAAGAGAACGAAGAAGAAGAAAGGGAAAGAAAGAGGAGGAAAAAATGATTTTAAGCGACGCCGAGGTTTGATTTTCTCATTCCGGCATCGGAAAAATGATCTCCAACACGAGACCTACGATTTGAGGTGAGCGAAAGCTATACTTCTTAAACTTTCACCAAACCCCAAGTGAAACCCTTGATTTGGGTAGAGTTCATTGAGATCTTGTAAATCCCACTTGAGATGATGAATCTAAGGTTTAATAGATGGTCTATGTGTTAATTTTAAAGGTTTAAAGAAGTGTTTACAAGATTTGAGAAGCATTGGTGATTTCTTGAATTAAGAGGTGATTTTGAGGTTTTGGAAGAGTTTTTGAGCAAATAAGGTAAGATTGTTTTTCAATCCTTAAATCTAACTTAGATCTAGATTAGAATCATCTTATAAGACTTTAGATGTGTGGAAAATGTGATTGGAATAGCCCCATTTGGTTTCTCCAAGGTTGTGAAACTTTTCAAGGAAGAAGACAAATTTTTGCCCCTATAGGTGGGCGAAGACCGGCGGGAGAAGCCCCCCACCTGAGGGGGCAGCCCCTCGGTCCCCACCGGCGGGCGAAGCTGCCCGCCTGAGGGGGGCAGCCCCTCGATCCCCACCGGTGAGAGGGGACCGGCGGGTGAAGCCACCCGCCTGAGGGGGGCCCACCGGTTCAATCGAGGGGCTATCCTGCCCACCTGTGAAGACTGACGGGCGATGACAGGTGGGCTGCCTTTAAGGATTAGTTACAAACAATTGAGATTTCCCTCGGTCCCCACTGGTGCATGACCACCGCATTTAAGGATTTGTTACAAATGCCAAATGCCTAAAGATCATGTTTCACTCTGAAGGAAGAGAGAGAGAGAGAGAGAGATAGAGAGGTGCCTATCCCTACACTGGATCTGGTTCCTCTCCATAGAGCCTAGGGATTAGAGAGTGATCTTAAGGCTGGGGTGATTCAGGCATTGCCCTAGAATCACTGTTTGGTCCTTGGGCTTTATGGAGAGGAATCTTATCACTGAAATTGATGCCCTATCGTAAAGGCCTAACAAGGAGAGATAATTTTTGAGATGCTTTCTACCATAGATTGTAAGTTTGGGAATGACAATGATAGAGGAATGGATATGTACAGTAATTGAATGGGTTAGAAGGCAATAAAATATGTTTAGTAAAATTCAGCATCATAAAACATGTACAAAAATGATACGTTACATATAACATGATCGATCTGTAAGTAAAAAAATACAGATATATATTTACCGTGAAACATATATGTACTTAGGATTTTTAAGCCAAAAAAGAACTTAAAAAATCCTCTTTATGATTAGTTGAACTAAGTATTAGGGCAAAGAATCATATGAAGAGTATTCCTCCATCCCTCTCTTTAGGTTTGGATTTTCGATCGGAAAGGGATTTTGGGTTTTGATTTTTATTCATTTATTTTTTAAATAAAAAATACTGTCAAATCAATAATATGAAAAATATGGAAAAAAATACAAAAAATGCGTGTTTAATTTGACATCTCTTACTAAACACATATTTTTTCGTATCTAAAAATTTATATGTAAAAATATGAATTCAACAATCAAACATTCGAATACAATAAATATTTTATATGCGTATTTATTAACTATGTTCTGAACAACTATGATAATAAATCCAGTGTAGGCGCTGAAGCCCACAAGCCCATGTTTAGGATGTTCAGAAGAAATGTGATTGCCTTTATTATGACATTCTGGGCCAAGAGGTTGTTGGTGGCCTTGTGGCCATTAGAATAGAAATTAAATTTTGTAAACAAGTATCCCTCAACGTCCCTTGCTCACATGCAATTCGATCAATTGAATAAAGAAATGAAAAATCATGGACTACTGAAAGGGTGAACGTATGGGGTGTAAAAAGTTGGTTTGCTCCGATAAACCCGACTTCAATCAACCCGTTGAAGCCCGACACAGGTCGAACTGAGACAGAGTCGATGGCCTGATGGTCACCCAACCGAATACTATAGTTGAGCGATAGTCAACTGTTTATAGCCCAATGACCCCATTTTGACATATTTAGCTTGATTATAGCCTGTTTAAGGGGTTCATAACCCATTTAGTTAATAAGACCATTAAATTTCAATTATTAGCCCAATTATCTTGAGTCCAATTATGGACTAAAAACTGATTGACCAAATAGAAATGTGCCTATGCCCCATTACTTTTGAGGTTTATGCATCGATTTACTGACGAGATGAGATGAGATGTGTGCGATCAAAAGACAAATGAACACACTCTCTCTCTCTCTCTCAAAAGCTAGTTAGGTTGCAGACTTGCAGTTGCACCCGGTGAGTGTTGTTTTTTAGGATTTCTTGGGCTTCAAGTCAGCCCTAAATATGGTCAGGATATACTTATGATAAGTGCTACCTGAAAATATGAACACAATGGTCATACATAGATTGAATGATAACTATCACAACTCGTAACTCAGAAAGAGAAAAATATAATAACAAGAAATAGTATTCTTTCTAACAAGAATTTCTCAACATGCATGTCATGCTAATATGATCTACCAAAAATTACAAATAATGATTACCTTGAAGATCGAAATGCAGCGATCTAAGAAAATGTTCTCAACTTGTAGCGTTTATTTGACGCTAACATATAAGAGACAGAGATGCTGGATATGCAGATGAAGCCCACGTAACATGTCTGGCCCACCTTGAGCTCCAAGTCACCTTTTTTTTTTTTT
>NC_056570.1:30716804-30729348 GCF_013358625.1 Macadamia integrifolia | reverse complement strand
AAAAAAAAAAACCCAATAAATTTTTTTGACCACTTTTTTGACCGAATCTTTAAATTAATCAATCGAATTATTCTGAATAATTCTCCGCCCGAATAATTCCCAAATCCGAATTTGCTAACTATGGAAAGGACACGTAGTGTTAGAATTACAAACCTTCAATAATCATGGAGTAGAATTTTATCAAATTATTGAGTAACAATACTTTCTTAACTAGGGAGTTAGCCATCGTGATAATCTCTCTAATTTTTTTCTTTTAAACAAAGACAACAACAACAGTCAAAACTTTGTCCACCACCAGACATTCCACGCAGTCTGATAGAGACCAGATGCCTGGAATATGGTAGCTGATTCCAAAGCCAGACCATATCATAATTGGCCGGGACCAATCCAGGTCTGGAAAACTCTGGTTACCAACCATGGCATCCTGTATATCCCACCTGCCAAGTTCTGCCAAGTAGTGATCGTGCACGGAAGTCTCTCAGTATTGGCAAGAGTTCTTATTTTATTTTACTTTTATAAATATAGGCCACTACAATTAACTTAATCCAAGTGTCAAACAGAGAAAATTATGCTTATCTGTCAGCAATATTTTATATAACCATGAAAGAATAGATGAGGAAGCTTCAGACATACTCAGGAAATGTATCTCAGATTGGTTCTAAGAGTTAAAATCAAGGGAAAGCATGGTTTGGATTAAATGAAAACAATTTGATCATACAAATTGAGATGAATCAGCTTTGGATTAATGAAAAGTGAAAACAAATGGGAAATTGGATCAACAATTTGTAGGAGGGACATGAGAGATGATGTTCCCTGTAATTCAAATGATAATATGAACATTGAAAAAAGTACAAACAGATGAACAAACTGCTTACTGTTCTACTTGTGGATTCATTACGAGAGTTCCTTTCCATCAAATCCAGGAGGAACTATACAGGGTTTGCTGCTTCTGCAATAATTGCTCTGCTATTGACACAACTAATTCTCTGCCTCAACCTTCCTCCAACAGAGAGGTTTCTACTCAATTGGAAGACACCATCCCTATCATAATTGGTACCAACAGAGCGGGATCTCCTCTGACCAAACAATCCTTGAATTGAAGATGAAGATGAAGATGAAAGCTCAACACCATCTGCCTCATCCCGGAAGCTGGAGTTTCCATCTGTTCCAGCCATGAGATCCATCAAATTGCTCTTAAATGTAAAACCCAGATCAGAATAAACTCTACTTGAGTTCCTCAATGGCACAGAACTTCTATAGTCTCCATTCTCTCCCACTGGATGTCTAAGCTTTGAATTCAAATGGGTATTTTCAGATTCTACAAGGCGGCCTACTGCCTCTATCATCAAACATGGATTACTAACAGATAAACCATTCCAGGAGTGAAGAGGTACCATCTTACTAAGAACCCTAAGGCACTCGACAATGTCCTTCATCGATGGCCTTCGCTCCCTGCAAGACCTCACACACTTGGCTGCAATTACTGATAATTGCTTCCTCACCATTGGATCCTTCGGAGGTGGAATTCTGGGATCGTAGACACTCAAAAGCTTACCTTTCCTTATAAGCGGAATAGCCCAATCGACAATTGAAGGGGGTGAATGCCCAACATCGATTGCTTTCCTCCCACTGAGGATCTCTAACAGAAGAATTCCAAAACTGAACACATCAGTCTTTGTGCTCAGATTATCCGGCGTAAGATACCCAGGATCGAGGTACCCAATTGTCCCCGCCGGTGGAGTCGATCGGAGCCGGAAATCATCGATGTGGCACTGCAATGCGAGCCCAAAATCACCCAATCTGGCATTGGAATCCCGATCAATCAAGACATTTGCAGACTTGATGTCTCTATGGATTACAGGAGGAATTGAGGAGTGAAGAGTATCAATTGCCTTAGCAGTCTGAAGGGCAAATCTGATTCTTCGACCCCAATTGGGCGGTCGAGGCCTGTTGTGAAGAACTTCGTAAAGGGTTCCATTACTCATAAATTCGACAACCAGAAGACGATCTCTGGAGTCATTGGTGAAGCCCAACAAGTTCACAAGCCGAGGACTGTGGATTTTGGAGAGGATATCAATCTCATTGTCAACTTCGTTGCTGGTGTCGACAGAAGACGCGGCACGAGGTACGGCGCTGCGACCTCTGGAGGGTTTCTTGACGGCGACGAGACGGCCGCCGCTGAGGACACCCTTGTAGACCCAACCATGGCTACCTCTGCCCAATAGTTTCTGATCTGAGAAACCATTGGTAGCGGCTTCAAGGTCACTGTACTCGAATTGTTGGATCTTGATGGGTTCTTCTCTGTGATTCTTTTTCTTGGGTTTTTGGGCAGAGGAAGCAGAGCCGGTTTTGGTGGTGCCGTGGGAGTTGGAGGTTAAGATAGAGGATTCAGTTCTGCAGGAAAGAAATCCCATCAAATTTGAATGAAGAGGACTGATGAGAAGAGAGAGACCATTACATCAAATTTCTAGATTTCATGAAGCCCGTGAGCTTTGAAGATTGATAATAACTCACTTATGGAAGGCATCAGAGAGAGAGAGAGAGAGAGAGAGAGAGAGGTGGATTGGGAATTTGGGATTGGAATATTGGAATAAATGGGGACCACACATTACCTAAGTTTATATACAACACCACTTTGACTTGTCCAGACAAATCGTAACCGTCCACAACATCTACTTATGCTTCTGAAATGGGAAAAAAATCCTCTGCAATTCCGATCTCGTACAATTCCGTGCAATACCACCTTTAGGGGGTGACACGTGTATTGATACCAATGCAATGATCCAGATCTGATTTAAATGTCTCTTCACTGATTTAATGTTTTATTAGTTGTACCAGATCTGGATCATTGTATTGGTATCAATACACGTGTCATCACCTGAAGGTGGCATTGCATGGAATTGTACGAGATCGGAATTATAGAGGATTTCAACCCTCTGAAATGTCAATGGTTGGAAGGAGCGGGAATATATAGATCAATAATCAAGAAATGGTTATTTCTTGGGGAAAAGTTCTAAAATTTCAGCTTTCACATAATTGGATCAATCATGGAGTGAAATGAGGCCAAGATGGTTGAAATCGAATGGACATGTCTCTCCTTCGGAAAAAAATCGTCTGCAATTCCGATCTCGTACAATTCCGTGCAATACCACCTTCAAGGGGTGACACGTGTATTGATACCAATGTAATGGTCCAGATCTGATTTAAATGCCTCTTCACTGATTTAATGTTTTATTAGTTGTACCAGATCTTGACCATTGTATTGGTATCAATACACGTGTCACCGCTTGAAGGTGGTATTGCACGGAATTGTACGAGATCGGAATTGCAGACGATTTCAACTCCTCTCCTTCGAGGGGTATCGGCACAAACACCATCATTAACAACCCTTGAAACCTAGCCATAAGAGCAGATAATAGGGCCTTACATAGCTTCCTAATTTCTTCAATAATAGAAGAAATGCTGAGTGGGATGCTTTTGGACAAGTCGGATAAAATGTGAATCACTTATTGGCAGTCACAGATTCCACATGGAAGTTGTAGTAACCTATGAAAATGGCATCTAAGTTGGATTTTATTAGCGATAAAAGAAAAAGATTTGGGTGAGCATAAAACTTATTTTAAGCACGTATAATATGACCTAAAAAAGCCTACGTCACCGGGTAGAGACCTCCTAACTGTTATCTACTTTTCCTCTTTACCTATAAAAGAAAATATAATACTACCACCTCGAATTTCAGATTCTAAAAAGTGATGGTTACCCAAGTTCTTTGAAGTCTTTAATATTAAATACCAAAACACCATCGTGCCTGCCAATCCCACACGGCGAATGGAATTCCCCTTCACGATGGTTGTGGGGTAACTCAATCAAAATTTAAAAACTTGAATCAATTTGTAACTGTTTCCAGTTCGAATTGATATGAATTGCCCTGACTCGCCATAACCCAGTTAGAGCCGTTAATCATAGATTCAGAGTTACAACAACGATTTAGTATTTTCAGGATATATATATATATATATATATATATTGGAGGCTAGGTGTGTGGTGCATGACCATTGCAATTTGAGTATCAGTTATAAATGCCAAATGCCTAAAGATCATGTTTCACTTTGAAGGAAGAGAGAGAGATAGAGAGGTGCCTAACCCTGCATTGGATCTGGTTCCTCTCCATAGAGCCCAGGGACCAAAGAGTGATCTTAAGGCTGGGGTGACCTGGGCATTTTCCTAGGATCACTCTTCGATCCTTGGGCTCTATGGAGAGGAATCCTATCCTTGCACTTAAGGCCCTATCGTAAGGGCCTAACAAGGAGATAGAATTTTTGAGATGCTTTCTACCATAGATAGTAAGTTCAGGAACAACAATGATAGAGGAATGGATATGTACGGTAATTGAACAGGTTAGAAAGCAATAAAATATATTTAATAAAATTTAGCATAATAAAAAATTTACAAAAATGATATGATACATATAACATGATCGATCAGTAAGTAAAAAATATGGATAAGGCGTGAAACATATATGGACTTAGGATTTTTAAGCCCAAAAAGAACTTAAAAACCCCTCTTTATGATTGATTGAAATAAATATTAAGGCAAAGAGTCATATAAGGAGTATCCCTCTCTTTAGGTTTGGATTTTCTATCAGAAAGGGATTTTGGGTTTTGATTTTTTATTCATTCATTTTTAAAATAACAAATACTGTTAAAATCAATAATATGAAAAATATGGAAAAAATATGAAAAAAATGCATGTTTAATTCAGCATCACTTAATAAACACATATTTATTCTTATCTAAAAATTTATACATAAAAATATGAATATGACAATCAAACATTTGAATACGATAAATATTTAATATACCTATTTATTAACTATGCTTTGCACAACTATGATAAAAAGTCCCGTGTAGGCGCTGAAGCCCAAGCCCAAGCCCAAGTTTAATAGATTCAGAAGAAATGTGACTGCCGTTATGGCATTAACCCTCTCCAGAGTCCAGACTGAGAGCTGCTGCCTGTTGGTGGACCTGCGAAGCTTTTGGAGGAGCTTCCCGTTTTCCGCATAGAGATATTTAGAGTAAAAATTCAATTTTGTAGGCAATTATACCTCAAGGTCTCTTGTTCACATGCAATTCAAACCAATTGAATAAATAAATAAAAAATCAAGGACCACAGAAAAGGTGAATATAGAGGGTGTAACAAGTTGATCGTACATTCTTATTAGTAGTTGGACTTGAATCAACTCATTGAAGCCCGACACAGTTTCGACTGAGACAAGATAAGTGGCCCAATGGTCATCTAATTGAATACTATAATTGAGTGATAATCAATTGTTTATAGCCCGATACCTCATTTTAGCATACTTGGAATATTGGAATAAATGGATTGGGAATTTGGGATTGGAATATTGGAATAAATGGAGACCACTCATCATACCCACACCAAATTGGTTTGGGGTATCATATGCTAATTAATGCTTAGGATTCTTACAATACCAAAGCTACTGTACCTAAGTTTATATGCAATACTTTGTTGACTTGTCAAGACAAATCGTAACCGTCCATCTACTGATGCTTCTGAAATGTTAATGGTTGGGAGGTGAGGGAATATATAGATCAATAATCAAGAAATGACTATTTCTTGGCAAAAAGTTCAAGATGTCCATTTTCACATAATTGGATCAATCAAGGAGTGGAATGACGTAAAGATGTTCGAAATCGAATGGACATGTCTCTCCTAATGAGGGTATCAGCACAAGCACAATCATTAAACCTTGAAACATAGCCATAAGAGCAAATTATAAGGGCATTACACAGCTTCCTAATTTCTTCACTAATAGAAGAAATGCTAAGTGGGGATGCTTTTGGACAAGTCGGATAAAATGGGAATCACTTATTGACAATCAGATTCCACATGGAAGTTGTATTATTGTATTAACCTTCAAAAATGCCGCCTAAGTTGAATTTTATTAGTAGTTAAAGAAAAAGATTTGGGTGAGCATAAAAACGCTTTTTAAGCATATATAATATGACCTTAAAAAGCCTATGCTCACTGGGGAGAGACCTAACTGTTATTTACTTTCCCTCCTTACCTAATATATATATATATATATATATATACTAGTAAATATCCACGTTCAAATGCACGTGTAGCGAAATATTTTCCTAAAGTGTGTGGCATAACATTGATAATTAGTGTGTGTGTGTATGTGGTTAGAGAAATATGAAATTAAATTGAAATGTAATATCTAGCTAAGTATTTAAGCTTTTTTTATTTATAACATAAATTTAAATTTTAAAAGCATCTTAAATCTACGATCCAAATATGAACAAAAGATAATGATTGTTTAAGGATAGTGAATAAAAAACATTGCTCAATCTTTCTCTATTTTTATTTTTTTAATTTTTTTGTCTTCATATTCTTCAACATCTATGATCCTTTTTGTATCGGCATTTCCTTCCTTCATGGTATCCGCAACAATTTGTCTTGTTATTCAACTTGCATCATTTCTTGCATACATTTTGAAGTAGAAACAACATTGTTTGGATAGACATGAATGTATAATCTGTGAGTACTGCAATATATAGAAAAAAAAAAAAGAGATAGAATTTAGTATATCTTTGTATTTAACATATTTTGAATGTGTATTTTTTTTATCTTTTCTGGTGATCTTGCATATTCATTTGCTGAACATCCTGTAATTGTTTTAAGATTCTCAAAGATTGTAATAATTATTGTATCAGTTGAATAGTAATTAGTTTATATTTTTCTAAATAAAATTTAAGGTTTTAAGTAAATGATCTAAGCTTCTTACTTTTGTGTACATTTGGTATCATTAGTGTTACATTTGTCATATCTTGCGCTATCTCCCTTTAATTGTACATTTTTGTTACATGCTTTGCAGGCAATGTACCATGTTATCTCATTTTCTCAATTTATGATTTTTTCTTTCAATTGAATAATATTGATTTTGTAAATTTGTGTTAGATGTGTAAAAATTATACTAAAATTGTATTTTTTTAATTTAAATAAATTAAAGAATTATATTCGCTTACCAGAGTAGTTTTGTATTGTCTTTTTGTTAAATATTTCATTACAACATATTCATATTTTTTGAATTTCTCTTCTTTTGACTTGTTGAGTTTTTTTCTCTCTCGCCTATCTTTTGATTTGAACCTGCAAAATAATATAAATACATTAAATATATAAAATAATTAAACAATATGTGTAATTATTTGATTAATTCTAATATTTATCATTGCTTTAAATCTTTGTTTCTAAAAATCTTTGGATTTATTTCAATTGATGTAAATCTTATTGTGTCAAGTGAGCCACCTATCAATTATAGAATGTAGTTAGATTATTGGAATCATTCGTTAATTTTTATAATTAAGATTATATATACATTACTTTGATATTCTCCTTGGGAAATTGCTGAAAAAACAATTATAGGATTTTGTGATGCAATGTCCATCAATTTGTTCCCTTCATTTGTTGCATAATTTTTTCATAATGTCAGCAATATCTGAGTAGACCTATTAATCATTACAATTGAGTAATATAGTTAGTAAATATGTTAGATATTACTATAAAGTGATTAAAATTGTGAAAAACTTACTCTTTGTCGATTATTTTTATTCCAATTATTTTTATTCCTGTTTTATTATTTTTTTACATTAAATCTTGTTGTTATGGAGAACGCATTTTGAACTTGTACAAGTATTCCAATAACATCTGCATTAATTTTTATTTTTTGACATATCTGTTTGTATAGCTTGATAAACCAGGATCAATAGACAAAACCCTGTCCACGAATGAAAATTGATTTAATGCAGATGTTATTAATTAGAAAAAGGAATGAAAATTGAAATAGTCTCGATGGCTGCTGCTTTGAGTAATCAATTTTCAGACCAATTGCTCTAAGTAACCAACTTTCATTCATCTTTCTTCTATTTCTTTTAGTCGCATTATATCATTGACGTTGATTTTCAGAAAGTATTTGTTTTGGTGGCATAGTAATCTAGAAAAGAAAAGACATAAGAAATAAATATGCAAATTGAACTTATAAAAATGGATCAAAAGATTCAAAACCAATATAACTTGATAAGAAACTAATATTAACCTAATATTAACCCAATTGGTGAAATAATCTCGATTGTTGTTATTGAAACAATAACTAGATCAATTAATATCTAATTAATATTTTTTATTATTGTCGCACCAAAACCAAACCGAACCAAACCGATCAAAACCCTAACAATATTAGGTTATTTTCATCTATTCATATTTCGAGGCATGCACCTACCCTAGAAAAGCATACTTCTTGTTTGGCTTTTGTACCTTCCAAGGACAAACCTAATTGGTCAAATAGTCTCGATGGCTATTATTGAAGAAGTAGCTGGGTCGGTAAATATCCAATTAATATTTTTTATTCAATCACCAATACTCTTTAATGGTTCTACCCCGGGTAGGGTAGAGTCCAAGGTAAAGATTTATTGAATGATGCGTTTGTGATGTGATGGTGCTGATAGTGTATGTCTTGTTTTATATGTATGTGTGATGGATTTATTGCTCTGACTTTTTTATGCTACCTGATTAATGATGCAAATCGAAAGCAGGATCTGCTGGAGGTGGTCTTGCTTAAATCTCGAGGAATTTCGATGAATGGATAATCATATTGTCAAACCGTTCTATAAAGATACTAATAGAATATAAATATACTAATAGAATATAAATTACTAGACTTAAAAATTTAACTTCAGAATCAGTGAGCAACTTTTGACGAAATAAGAGAGAGGATTGTGGGGGTAGAGAAAACGGGAAAACAAAATTGTGGGGAAGGGAGAGGAGAGAAAGAAGAGATCACATGGATGGCTATTGTGATACCCTACTTTCAAAATCTGGTTTAATTACACGGTTGATCCGGTTTAAACTTGTAGGACTCGAACCTGAGAGGGTTAAGGTGGGTTCCCTATGGACCATGATGGCAATGGTGACTTTGAACACAGGTTGGTCAGACAAGTCCGAGTCAGTGCCAGAGGAGACGGGTGTACCCAAGCCGTGTATATGCACTTATCATAAGGCCATGTACGGGTAATGCGGGTATGTAGCCATATCCTAAAGTGTATACATATTATATATCTCGTACCGAGAGTGAGATATATGCCGAGAGTCGAATTCCATCGAAATCTCAATTGTTTGGCTAAGTTCGCCCCCACAGGTGAGTGGTCACAGGCAGGCAAACCCGGCCACCTGTGCGACCCACCCATGTGGTTACTAGATATTCTTTAAGTATAAATAATACTTATTGTGTTTTTCCTTTTCTCATTTAATGCATTAAAGAGTTGGTGAGAAGAGTAAAGAGGAGAGAGAAAAGAAAGGAAGAAAGAGAACGAAAAAGAAGAAAGGGAAAGAAAGAGGAGGAAGAAATGATTTTAAGCGATGTCGAGGTTTGATCTTCTCATTACGGCATCGAAAAAGTGATCCCCAACACGAGACCTACGATTTGAGGTGAGCGAAAGCTATACTTCTTAAACTTTCACCAAACCCCAAGTGAAACCCTTGATTTGGGTAGAGTTCCTTGAGATCTTGTAAACCCCACTTGAGATGATGAATATAAGGTTTAATAGATGGTCTATGTGTTAATTTTGAAGGTTTAAAGAAATGTTTATAAGATTTGAGAAGCATTGGTGATTTCTTGAGTTAAGAGGTGATTTTGAGGTTTTGGAAGAGTTTTTTTAGCAAAGAAGGTAAGATTGCTTTTCAATCCTTAAATCTAACTTAGATCTAGGTTAGAATCATCTTATAAGACCTTAGATGTGTGGAAAATGTGATTCGAATAGCCCCATTTGGTTTTCCCAAGGTTGTGAAACATTTTAAGGAAGAAAACAAATTTTCTCCCCCGCAGGTGGGAAAAGACCAGCGGGCGAAGCCGCCCGCCTGAGGTGGGCCCACCGGTTCAATCGACGGGCTATCCGGCCCACTTGTGAAGACCGGCGGGCAATGACAGGTGGGCAGCCTGGCCCACCGATTGGCCCCCCAGTCGGATTTTTGAGCCCGAATGGGTCCAAAACGGATGGACAACCCTCTTTTATGATTTTAAACATGATTTAAACATCAAACATCATTAATTTTGATTCAAGGTGGTGAAATGCTAACCCCATTCGCTTATGATAGGTTCTACTAGAATTTACGTTTCTCATGCCGGATCTCACCAGTACCGAACGTGAGCTTTTGCACCCAACAAGTAAGTGGGGAGAAGACATTTGAATTTATTTTAAGGCTTGTTTTTGCATCATTAAATTCTATCTACACTATCCATGTCATCATGCAAATTATGTATAGATTAGTCATCCTCGTATGCCGTTCACACGCATTGCTTGTGTATTCTAAATAAATGATTTATGATATGTGTGTTGTGCTTTACGTTGTCAATGCTAAATGATTGATGTGCTTATGTGATGAATGATTGGGTTACTGTGCATGATGCATTATTAGACTAAACGCCGTAGTCGGCTTGAAAACGAGTGCATTGGTGGCCCGTGGTATGGGACGCGGGGGCATTATATAATCGTACTTTGTCATATAGGAGCATGCAGTTTAGGATTATCATTCCCTGTGCTATGACCCTTCCCAACAGGGGTTGAGGTGTTGGGTTATCACTTGGGGGGAAGCAATGGTCGCGGTTGTCGAGTCACTGTGGCGGTTAGACATATGCCCGACTGGTCATTAGGACAGTCGGTAACCTCAGTGGTATATTCAAAAGGGCCAATCGTACTATTTTTAAATTGCTGGGGTCAGCATCTTTACTTTTTTGTCATTTTCTTTTATGTTGAGAGCCGGTAGTCGGCATGCTTTACTTTTCTGAGTACTCACAGTGGGCCTTCTCCGACAACCCTATGGGCGTATCGCGAGATAGAGTTCGCGGCTCGTACCCGGGGCATACGCTCACTGTGGTTGTAAGTAGCACATAACCAAAGACTTAGTAATGTTGTTTAGGTGGATAAGATTTAAAATGAATTGCATAGCATATAGTGCATATGAATGTGATTGTTGTGTGATCTTTCTTTTCACTTACTGAGCTAGTGAGCTCATTGCACGTGCACACTTTTTTTAGATGATTTTGCAGGTCGTCCGCCTGAAGATCAAGAGTCAGGCCCCACAATTGAGTTTCCTAATGAGGATTGGTGGATCCCTGAGGAGTATGAGCACGGTGCTGATTGCATGTGCGAGGGCTGTGCTGCGGCCGTATAGGATTTTGCTTTTTGATTCTTTTGATGACCTCCCTTTTGTGTACTTGATACGTAAATTGTTATTCTTTTTGTGTAAATATCATGCATGCGGGTCCACATATACTTAGCTATATACTACAATTTGGGGTATCAAGTATATTGGAGATATTTACAGGTAATTTAAGTCTTCCGTTGATCTTTTGAACACTTATCTTAGATGTGGGTATGCTGTGGTGGGGTACTGTATCAAATGATCATGGCAGGTTTGGGTTAACCGGAGTTAACCTGTCACCAGTCCGGTTCTGTGTGAACGGTGAATAACAGCTAAGATGGAGTTTCTTGGCCTGACAAGGAAAAAAATAATCTAGAAATTATAATTCAACCGCTAGCGAAGATAAACTCTAGTTTTAAGTCATTTTTCTCTTATTAATCACAGAGAAGAACCTTCAGTGGCAACGGGAAATCATATCTGAAAATTGAACTTATAAAAAGGGATTAAAAGATTCAATGTACCAGTTCATTGATCTTGAATATCAGTTAGAACGTAATTTAACATTCCCAATCACCTCTAAGAACAGTCATTCACCACTTGAAATAAAACTTAGAAATAACAATAAAGGACAAAAAACACACGCTACACGGAGCAACACCTGAATTCAATGAAACCATACACATAGAATACCTAATTAATCAAAAGTGTGTAAACAAATAGCAAGAATATGAGTTTGATGACTGCATGAGATATGGACATTCGTTTCAAAAAGTACCTGTAGTAATTGATGATGAAATACCACTGTTGCAAGATATAAAAGTCCCATACAACAGATTCCATGTAGGAAATTGGTCTACCGATTTCCCAAGGTCTTTCACTTGGGTTCAATCCAGTTCACCACAGTATCAGATTCAATAGATGAAAATCTCAAATCCAGTTCCCCACCGTATCAGATTCAATAGATGAAAATCTCATAGGAAACCTTGAAGATGCCAATAGTTTGGAGATAAATTCTAGCGGGAGAGAGAAGAAAGTATATAGAGGAGGGGAGATCATGCATGGGAGAGTTTGGGAGAGAGAAGGAAATCAACTCTCTCTTTGACTCTAATTATTGGAAAGAGGGGGAGTTTGAGAGAAAGAAGGAGAGTAGAGAAAAATTATTGGAATATAAAAAATAGAAGGGCACCAATAATATTTAATTTAAAAGAATATAAAATAAAACAAAGGGGTAAAGTAGTCCAATGAAAGATTTGCCACTTCGTGCTTTTATATAATAGTATGATAAAATGATATATATATATATATATATACATAGCCTATGCTT
>NC_056570.1:30714140-30716758 GCF_013358625.1 Macadamia integrifolia | reverse complement strand
TAAAAAAAAAAAAGTTAGGTATATATATATATATATATAATACCGTCACTTCGTATTTCATATTCTAAAAAGTGATGGTTAGCCCAAGTTCTTTGAAGTCTTTTATATTAAATACCAAAACACCATCGTGATGCACCCCTCCTGCCACAGGGGCGAATGGGATTCCCCTTCACCATGGTTGTGGGGTAACTCAATCAAAATTTAAAAACTTGAATTGATATGGATTGCCCTGACTCGCCATAACCCGGTTAGAATCGTAATCATAGATTCAGAGTTAATACAACAACAACAATTCAATATTTTCAGGATATGTTTATTTGGAGGCTAGGTATGTGGTGCATGACCACCG
The DNA here is from genome assembly GCF_013358625.1 of Macadamia integrifolia. NCBI lineage: Eukaryota > Viridiplantae > Streptophyta > Magnoliopsida > Proteales > Proteaceae > Macadamia > Macadamia integrifolia. Next base: position 30,716,409 of record NC_056570.1, on the reverse strand, counting down.
CATTTAAGGATTAGTTACAAATGCCAAATGCCTAAAGGTCATGTTTCACTTTGAAGGAAGAGAGAAAGAGAGATAGAGAGGTGCCTATCCCTACACTGGATCTGGTTCCTCTCCATAGAGCCTAGGGATCAGAGAGTGATCTTAAGGCTGGGGTGATTCAGGCATTGCCCTAGAATCATTGTTTGGTCCTTAGGCTTTATGAAGAGGAATCCTATCACTGAAATTGATGCCCTATCGTAAAGGCCTAACAAGGAGAGATAATTTTTTAGATGCTTTCTACCATAGATAGTAAGTTTGGGAACGACAATGATAGAGGAATGGATATCTACGGTAATTGAACGGGTTAGAAGGCAATAAAATATGTTTAGTAAAATTCAGCATCATAAAACGTGTACAAAAATGATACGTTAAATATAACATGATCGATCTGTAAGTAAAAAAATACGGATATATATTTACCGTGAAACATATATGTACTTAGGATTTTTAAGCCAAAAAAGAACTTTAAAAATCCTCTTTATGATTAGTTGAAATAAGTATTAGGGCAAAGAATCATATGAAGAGTGTTCCTCCATCCCTCTCTTTAGGTTTGGATTTTCGATCTGAAAGGGATTTTGGATTTTGATTTTTTATTCATTTATTTTTAAAATAAAAAATACTGTCAAATCAATAATATGAAAAATATGGAAAAAATACAAAAAATTCGTGTTTAATTTGACATCTCTTACTAAACACATATTTTTTTGTATCTAAAAATTTATATGTAAAAATATGAATACAACAATCCAACATTCGAATACGATAAATATTTTATATGCGTATTTATTAACTATGTTCTGTACAACTATGATAATAAATCCAGTGTAGGCGCTGAAGCCCACAAGCCCAAGTTTAGGATGTTCATAAGAAATGTGATTGCCTTTATTATGACATTCCGGGCCAAGAGGTTGTTGGTGGCTTTGTGGCCATTAGAATAGAAATTAAATTTTGTAAACAAGTATCCCTCAAGGTCCCTTGCTCACATGCAATTCGACCAATCGAATAAAGAAATGAAAAATCAAGAACTACTGAAAGGGTGAACATATGGGGTGTAAAAAGTTGGTTTGCTCCGATAAGTCCGACTTCAATCAACCCGTTGAAGCCCGACACAGGCCGAACTGAGACAGAGTCGATGGCCTGATGGTCACCCAACTGAATACTATAGTTGAGCGATAGTCAACTGTTTATAGCCCAATGACCCCATTTTAACATATTTAGCTTGATTATAGCCTGTTTAAGGGGTTTATAACCCATTTAGTTAATAAGACCATTAAATTTCAATTATTAGCCCAATTATCTTGAGTCCAATTATGGATTAAAAACTGATTGACCAAATAGAAATGTCCCTATGCCCCATTACTTTTGAGGTTTATGCATCGATTTACTGACAAGATGAGATGAGATGTGTGCGATCAAAAGACAAATGAACACACTCTCTCTCTCTCAAAAGCTAGTTAGGTTGCAGACTTGCAGTTGCACCCGGTGAGTGCTGTTTTTTAGGATTTCTTGGGCTTCAAGTCAGCCCTAAATATGGTCAGGATATACTTATGATAAGTGCTACCTGAAAATATGAACACAATGGTCATACATAGATTGAATGATAACTATCACAACTCGTAACTCAGAAAGAGAAAAATATAATAACAAGAAATAGTATTCTTTCTAACAAGGATTTCTCAACATGCATGGTTCGCAGAGCAGGTAAGAAGATTAATATCGGCCCTCGGAAGAATAATTCTAACAAAATTTTCTCAACTTGTAGCGTTTATTTGATGTTATCATATCAGAGACAGAGATGCTCGATATGCGGATGAAGCCCACGTAACATGTCTGGCCCACCTTGAGCTCCAAGTCACCTTTTTTTTTTTTTTTCAAAAAGCTTCAGCCCCGTTCGTATATTACCCAAAGAAAAAAAGAAGACACGTGATAAGCGGCGGGTATGACCATGTCAACATCCCAATGACAATTAACGATGCACCTGAATTACCTTTATGGTTGTACGTTATCATTTCCATATTTGACGGTGTCGATGAGATGGAGGGATACATGATCGTTTCCTCCACCAACGATTTCTGGAAACCCAACGCATGTCTGATCTCATGAACCAAAACAGATTCCAAATAAATGGCCGTGGATTACATTGACTTCATAACATCTCCATCCACCAACCACTCTTCATCACCGTCCATATGGAATAATCAACTGATGGAAGAAAGGGTAGGCCAATGTC
>NC_056570.1:30607004-30714040 GCF_013358625.1 Macadamia integrifolia | reverse complement strand
TCCAATTTTCAAATGGCTATTTTGGTCTTGTAAAATAAGCAAAAAATATTTCCTAAAAAGGAGGAATTTTTAAATGTCACAGAAAGTCCTTTCCAAAACTAGACCACTTAAAGATGGTAAAAATTTGCAAGCGATTCACCCACCTGAAATAGGTTTAGATACTAAAGGCATAAAAGCTGCTCCTTATAAGAGTGAATCTAAAAGGACAGACTGACCCATCATAATAGATAGCATAAATCGTGTAATCGAACAGACTAACCATTCAAATTTGTACTGACAATCCCTTGGAAAACAAACAACAGGGATCGAGAGTCACCTTAATCCGAGCCCCAAGTGGAAAAGGTTAAATAATCCATTATACTGAGGAAGAAATCATGAATCTTGAAAATATTTTCAGATCTGGGTAAAATGAGCAGAATCCTATGAAGATACTAAAATGTATTACACTAGGCCTACATCCATAGATTTGCAATTCAAAAGATAATATTTATAATTTTACCCAGTATGATGGTGGATCAATTGTTTAGCGGAATGTTGATAGGATGTGAAAATACCATATAGTAAGCATATGATGATGTATGCTAGAGCCTCAAAAAGTAATCGTCATAGAGATCCCGATATAGCTACAGCCATAATAAGTGGTTTCAGAGGCCAGCTTAGAGCTTGGTGGGATTTTTATTTAAGTGATCAAAGCTAAGGCCCAAACTATAGGTGCTACAAGGCATTATACTGTATGAAAACAAGGATACTCTCATTTATACCATTACCCTACACTTTGTTGGGAGTACAGAGATACAAGCCGATAGAACAAGGCAATTACTTAAAACTTGCGTCATCCTCCGCTCTCCCATTTTAAATGGTTCAAGGATGTATTCTTATCTAAGGTTCTTACCACAACTAATGAAGATTTTTGGAAAGAAAAGTTCTTATCAGGACTGCCAGCCCTATTTGCGCAAAAGGTAAGAAGTTGGCTCCAGAGCAAGCATAATAGCCAAATCCCATATTTTATTTACACTTATGGCAAACAAGCTGTGGAAGTCTGCCCTAAAGGCATATACTTCTGTATGACTAAAAACTTAGAAAAACAATTAGATAGAGAAAAAATGACAGGAAAAAGAGAGTTGGAAGACTTCTGTGAGCAGTTTGACTATACAATAGCACCAAATCCAACTTCCGAGAAAAAGAAGGGACGAGATAAGGCATTATAAGAACAAGTGTAGGACACAAAAATGAAAATTAATGTGCTAAATATAGATGAAGGATTAAATAACAACTTTACCAAGTACCAATAGATAGTTCAGAAGAATCGTAAGGATCTGAAGAAGGTCTGTTACAAATAGCTCCCATCAAGGATGAAGGACTTCTAAGTTTGTCCGTGTTAAATAATTATAAATCCTCTTGTATCCCTTGTTCTACTAATCTATCAAGTGCCCTGAAATTTCTGGTTAATTACCAAATTGAAATTGCCTCCTTATAATTGGGCTATATTTCTTTGGGTGGGCCATAGTGATTCATATCAGATATTTTGGAACCCCATACTGCACTAATTTAGTATCAGAGTACAACCTGACCATGGATCCCTACATTCTCAAGACCAGACTTCGTCTATTTTATTCGTTGATGAGAGGCAAAGAGAAAATTTCATCTACCTGTCTATAGTGGAGATATTATCAAAGACCAACAAAATTATCCATGAATCTGAAAATGAATTTTTTTTTTTTTCCTACTTATTTTCATGGTGCTTATTGTGACTTGTGAGGTGTTTGATTCTTTGAAACACACCATCAAAATTGGTCAAAAATGGTTGGAAGCTTGACAGGGTGTTCTCGATTCTGAGGGAATGTTTGTATATTAAATCCCTTTCATCCACAAAGCAACTTTGTTTTGAAAGGGTTGCAACATAACTCCTTAAAGCTGTCTGGAGTGACACCCACAATGCAGCCTTAGGATAAGCTGAAAGAAGACAGTGCAATCTCTCAACCCACAGAAGCAGAAAAGCAAAGAATAGACGACTCCCTAAACACATGTTCATGATTGATGGTAATCATGAATATGAGAAGACAAAATTTCTGATTCCACCACAGATCTTTGAAGAGAAAGCTCCACGACTTGAAGACTACATTCATAATGTCCGTGTGCTGGAAAAATTTTATTATTTCTCCATTACGGGTGTGATTTGAATTAGATTGATAGGGCTAAAAGATCCAACGGTAGACCTAAAACGACTCTAGGAGAAGTGGTGACGAAAGACATGCATAGCTTACGGCTAGAAACAAGTATGGCTTTGGATAGAGCTAACTGGAGAAAAAAAAGATCCATGTAGGCGACAAGATATAGTTGGGATAAGGCTCAGTTGAGTTGAGTTGAATAATTTAAGTACCTAAAGTTATCACAACTATTATCAAGATTTCCCATTTACACTGGATGAAATAATTTCATTTTGGCTTAGTGTGTGTGTTTGTGCAAAAGTAGTGGCCCAAACAAAATTATCTCAAATTATGATACAGGAAGAAATGATTCCTTTTTTCTCATTTTAATTAACATCTTGATCGTGGTCCCATCTTAGATGATCATGAACTGTGTTTAAAATTCGTATAATAATAAAATCCCCGACACTAACATATGCAGCATGAAAACAACCTGTGCCCTAACTTTGGATCTGAATTCTGAACCCCAAAACTATCTGACTTGTAAGTACAAGACAATCAATTCAGAACAAAGGTAACAACCCAAGAACCAGGAATATAAAGGTAAAAAAAAAACCCTAAAGGCCTAAACACTCTGGTACAACAAAGAAGAAAATTTGAAATCGACATATTCAATCATATACCAGAAATAAACTAAGATAAAAGTGCATCCATATGGCAGACTTGATGTAGCAATTGACAATGAACAAAAATCCAGAAAAACAAAAATAAAAAAATAACGGATTTTCCTCCTTTTTGTGGTCTAACGTCAGGCACCACATGTTTTCATCAACTACTAAACATTTCACAATGGGCAAACTTGATATTCTAGAAATTAAATGAGATGCCGGCATTTGCACTTACCCAGGGAAAAAAAAAGAAAAAACTTATAATGGGTTTCCCTCTTTTTTGTGTGTTCTACCATCTAGGCATCATAAATTTTCATTAACTAGTAAAAAATATCATAACTGGAATGGAACATTTGATGCCAAAAATTGAAATTCCAAAATTAAACAGAATCTATGCGTGGCCGTGATCGAGAAGAGATTGGAACCTGCATAATTGAGGGTGTAGGATAAGCCGTTGCAACCACGAGCCTTGACACCAAGCTTGAGGAATGGGCGCTGGCGCTGTTGTAGCAGATGACGTATTCTAGAAGCTGCGGCGTCCGTTAGGGTGAGTGCTTCTCGTCGTACGGCAGGGCCGACCTTCGCTGCTCCCGCCGCGAGGATTGAAGAAGCCATCTCCACTTCTCTCTCTCTCTCTCTCTCTCTCTCTCTCTCTCTTCTATGGGACGTTCTTTGTTGGACACTCCACGCGCGTTTGATTGTTGTGGGAAATTCTGGTTCAGTTATGAGAAAAAAGTAAACGTCTAGGCACCGTTTGGTATTGTCTTTGTTCCAGAAACTCTGTTTCTCGTCAAAAACAGAAATTTCAGTTTCTGTGTTAAAACGGTGTTTTTAAATGATTTAAGGCTGTTTGGTGAATCTATTTCCAGAACAGTTTTAGAACAAAAAAATGACAATTTTGCTGTTTGGTAATGCTTGTTTCAGAAACATTTTTTTTTTCTCTCTTTTTTTTTTTTTCTTTTAAGTCAATAATTACATAAATAACATTAAAATACTATAAGCATACAAATCCTTTGGGACAATAAAGTGATTACATACCAACTAAAAAAACATGGTTTCGAAAGGATGAATAAAATACAGAACTAACAATGTCTTGTCCAAGTTAATTATTACATAATTTCCCAAATTTTCACTTTTTGTCCAAGTCTAAAGACTTGAATGCATGGAGGATGTATTTCATCTTATTTGTTTGGTCCTCTAGTCCTTTAAGTGTCATTTCTAGATATCCTTTCATGTACTCGTTCGAAATGGACGGTGGTGTGGATGATGTTGATGTTGAGCTTTCTGAACATAATGTATGTTGTATGGTAGAGATATGTGTTTCATCTTTCAACCATACAAACATACCACATCCACGGTTATCAGCCTATATCAAATAATAGATGTGATTAGGGCCGTTGAAATTTAACATCGAATTAAAAAAAAAATCTAAAATTATCTATTAGAAATAGATCAATCGTAGAAATAAATTACCCCAGTTGAATTTGGACAACATAGAAAATATTGTCCCTTGTTTGGACATTTCGTTGCAGTTCGTACTTTGCATTGACCTTTACCACATCTACATAGATGTAGTTGGTCCACCCATATGAAAAAATTACATGAATCTTGACACTTGAAAAATTATCTTCCAATGTTTTTACCCTACTTGGTTGTATATTTACCACAACTCTTCTCGCAAATTTCACAATTTACTATTATGAGTAGGTGCATAGAAGAAGTCATCTGTAATAGTAATTTAAATATCAAAGAAGTTAATATAGCATCTAAATATATGACATTCATAATAATATATCAACTTGTACCACATACATAAACGTAATATAAAACAAGCACTACATCACTTGAAACATCAATTTAGGTTTTCAGTTTTGTCAAAATAGTTATCGGTTTTAGTTTTCAACTAGTTCTGACATCTTTTGTTGTCTAGCCATTACATTTGTAATTCTTAGCCTATAGCATTAATCTCTTTTGCCCTATTTCGTTAACTAGATTGTGATATAGAATGATCAACGAAATCTTCATGTGGCGGATTCAAGTCATCTTCTGCAACTTTTAAATCACCACTCATCCCCACGAATTCAGCATCAACAATATGCTCTTCTCGAATATAGTTGTGTAGCCCACAACATGCCAGTACGATTGATGCCTGAGCTTTCACTGAGAACTGGTGCATTAGCCTTAAAATTTAAAATTTGTTCTTCAATACCCCAAATGTACATTCAATGACGTTCTGAAGTGATGAATGTCTATAATTGAAGAACTCTTTTGCTGTTCTTGGGGATCTTCTACGTCCTTTGTAGTTCGGTAGATGGTACCTCTCACCCCTAAAAGGTGTCAAAATCCAGATTGACCAGAATCGACAACATAATACTTTCCTACAGACAAAAAAAAATATACAGACATTACGTATACACTGAAATGAAAATCTAATATACTAGTATAAACTTAATACTTGGAGGTGGATGTGGAAAACTCAATCGAGGATCACTCCTTGCCTGTTCAAGTACTCGACAATCATTTGCACTGTCTTCCCATCCCGCATACACATATGTGAATCGTATGTCAAATGAACATGTACACATCAAATTTTGAGTTGTGATCCCCTTCCGATTCATATATCGAGTTTGATCCTCTCTTGGAACTATCGCATGGATGTGAGTACCATCTATGGCGCCAATACAATGCTATGACATATAGTGACAATTAAATGGTCACTACAAATAAGAATATAAATATTCATATATTTAATTACAAACATGTATCATATTAACAGATTTACCTTGAAAAAATGGCAGTATTTCAGGTTCTGTGCAATCTCTATAGGTATCATACTGACGTCTGGCGATCTGATTTTCTCCTTAGCCAGGCGTTGCATTGCAATCAAGACAACATTGAATGTTCGACTAACTGTTTCTGGAGTGGTTGAAATGATTTTGCGTGTCCCTATTACTTGAACCATTTCCAACAATCCATAGGAACATTTCAAGCTGTTCATCCACTTGGATGTTGGTCGTGTCTTTCAACCATCCCATATGTCTAACATAATCACATAGGTTGAGGAAGACATGACGTTCCATCCTAAACTCTTCATAGCATCTATTGGCATGCCCATTCAATACCTCATGCATCATGACAGCACCTGGAAATACATTATCCCTACATGGTTCCCGAATATATACAACATCACTCAGTAATTCCATTCCCATGTGAATGATTATATCTTCTTCATCACTAGAAGTTTCACATAATGCATTTGACATAACTGCAAAACATATATATAACACATCGCCTCAACCCAAAACACATGTTCAACATTACACACAACACAAAAAGAAAAAAAAACAAAAGAAATAAAACACAAGTAGCAATCATCGAAAATATTATCCTGAATCCAAAATTATCATAAGTGGTATTCAAACACAACCATCAAAATTAGTCTCAACATTAGAATCAGACATAAGGCCCGTTGCCCCCAAACTACTCCAAGGCATTTAAAAGTCAAGTCCTCTTAACAGGCTCTGCACAGACAAACAACTCCCTCCAATTAGGATCAACACACATACGACTAGTGGCCTTCAAGTATGTCTCCTTTGACATATCCGGTATAAAGGATAATACCGCCTCACATGCACTCACACTGAAATCTCGAGGACGAGATGCACCTTCCCCACCACGAATAAGGAGATGTAACGGAAGTACTGGATGCTTTCTCAATTTTAATGGATAAATACTTCCCATACAAGTCCTTGACATGGCTATCTCCCTTATTGGCGTTCTTTTTTCTTCATCCCGTCGGTGTCCTATCAAGATTTCGCTTTGTGGTGGTCTGAGTTGGAGTAGGAGTATCCTCATGGAAGGGGTCATTCATGCCCAATGCACCGGGGTACTAGGAGATTCAAAGACTTGCTCAATATCAACACTATTATCAGCTTCGATGTAATCCAAATCTTGAGCACTGTCAACCCCTAAGTTTCCTCTAGCATAGGCATCCCCAAATATCATGCTCAAATCTGGCCAGTTGTTTAGTCCATACTTCTTGTATTTCAACCAACCTGGATTTGCCTACATACGCAGTCATTGCATTACTAGTATAAAGTACTACTCATTGTAATCTAATTTTGAAATAATTCAACTAGCTAGTGAGATCTATAGTACCTGTATTGCCCTATCCCATACAGACTCATCATTAACTGTGACTGATTTTGTCATTGAGTTCCACCCAAATTCAGTTGTGTCAAGTAGTTTCATGAATTGTTGGTACTCGTGTTTCAACTTGTTCATCTTGTTGCGTAATTGTTCTCTCCCAACTGTACGATTTAAAGCCGTCTGAAATTGCTTTGTAATGTCCTCTCATCCAGTTTTGTTAAATGAATTACCAGATTTGTGTCCATTTTTTACAGCTTCTTTCATTGCCTCAAAATAGTGGTCTCAAGTTCTGACCACTTAACGGTAGTGATACTACTTCCAGACATAACAGCTAGACATTATGAGTTAGTGTAAAAAGTTAGCATACTGGGTTAAAAAAGACTGAACACTAAAAAAAGAAATAACAAAGTTCATCTTCTGAATAAATTACAAACATTTGTAAATAAAACTTATTACATGCATTCAGTTATCCATTAATTGACAACCATGTAATGAATATTAAATCAATAAATACCATTAATAGATATCATGAGACCATGAGAAGTAAGTAGAATGAACCAGGAATTCCAAACAACCACAAACATAGAAAAACCACAATTCTAATAGAAGGGGAAACAACATATATGAATGAATCTACCATTAGTGGATAAATCCCACAAGCCTTGTTGTATTAATTCAATAGAAGTAGCAACAGGAGATGTAAATTAGACAACCCATTTCTGACCTTCCTTCCCCAAGGTGATTCTCTATGTTCAATATTCTAGAACCCCACCTTCCCCTTGTACCTGTAATTTTTCTATAGCATCGGTTCTATTCAATCTACAAGGTATTCTACGTAGCCAATAGACCTTTATTTCATGTTGAGAGCCAAGGAATTAGTCCTTTTCAAAGTTGAGTTACAGACAATATAACATGAATACTTGGTGAGTAGTACTATAATCAAAGTTTGTAAACAACATCCTCCTACCCAATACTCAACATGTAATCATAACTATATTTCCAAAATCATAAGAACTCAAAATCTGTTGAATGATGTCAAAGAACATTATTATCTAACACTTTTTATTAGACTCGGATGGTATTAAGATAAAAGGTTGGCCAAGACAACCTACCAAAAATACCTACAAAAAGAGAGGCAGTGCTGGACCCACAACATGGGAAAGAGAGAGGGAGGCAGTGCTGGACCCACAACATGGGAAAGCATCCCCACACTGTTGGCGTTGGTAGCCATAATCTTCAGAAAAAAAATATATCAAAATTTAGAGGAACATGGGCAATGAAGTAGGCAACTTAAATCTGAAATTCTCCATTGCACATTCAAGGTTCTTTCATCCACTAGTTCTGAGAGTTGGTTAAATGGTGCAACATGAGAGATAAGCGTTCCATAGGTCAGCTTTCACACATATCTGTGTACAGCTTATAGTTCATAGAACAGATTATGGGGAGGCCAAGCAAGAAGAAATGGCTGGCAAGTGGAACTCTCTTAAGCTGCAACAAGATTAAAAAATAGCTTAAGAACAGAACCACAATAAACAAAGAACCAGAGAATCTCTAATCTGTAATCTGTACCACTCTTCTCTCCATGTCTCTCTGGCCATAGAGACAACCCCAACTGATACAAAGGGTTAACTCCTCAATAAATACCTCTGAAATAATGGAATGCATAAAAGGTTCATTCACCATCTTACAAATTAAACACAATCTTCCAATGAAATGGTGTCTGGCAGTTGGGGGCTTCCTCTGAACTTAAACAATTAAAGATTACAGATACCAAATAAAATAAGCCTATGTTTAAATATTTTTTTACTTGGAGAACATAGCCTCTCTTGCATTATTTTTTAGCCATACCTGCATGTCCTTCCTCCAAAACCCCGATGGACATGTGCAATCTATATCACCACAGTTGTCTATTTTGTTATAAAAATATCTTTACCTTTGTTTATATCATTGAAAGAATCAGATCCCCACTCTATACGCCTTTCTCATCTACCAAGGCATTGACCCAGATTAGTGCATGACCTCCATATGTCTTAGAGAGTTCTTGCTGAATTCCCCATTCTCCATTCATCATTGGGTTTGATCTAAGAAATCTCCTCTGTGTGGGTCCTTCTCAAAACATTGGATGATCACAGCTATGGATATAGATATGGGTACTGGGTAATGAGCAATGATAATGGGTGCATCTGCAAGTGGCCTCATTGAAACTGAATCAAATTCTTACATAAATATGACAAAACTCAAAAACAGAGAACCAAATTCCATTCAATTTGGTACATGTTACATCAAACTATCGAATGGTAGAGAACATTTTATTAAGCTGTAACAGGACAACAGAAAATGACGGCAAGACATAAGACAGTAGAAAATGATCCCATAACCCATATCAAACCAACTCAACTGTAAAATTGGGGGCAGAATTGAGTTCTAGCAGACAGAAGCTGGGGGATACTCTTCATCCTTTGTTTTGAGTGTCAGAATTTGGAGTTAGCTACATTATTGTTAATCCACTGAACAGAAATGGTTGGAAGGAAAAATATTTCCAATTTCAGGGCAAAATAAGCTACTCCCCAAGCAATTTTCATATAATATCTTTGATGGCATATGACAAAGAAGATTCCTTCAACACAAACCATTGATGGGTTTTTTCTAATTAGGCGTACCTATTTGAGGGAAAATGAGTAGCGATGAGATCTGAGACTCAGATACGATCGACGAGCAGAGACGACTAGAGAAGAGTAACGGAGTTCTCCTTTGAGAAGAACGATGAGAAAATCTGTTTGGAAAAAAATCCAAATTTTTTTAGGGTTCATGCAAAAGAGAGAAAAGCAAAAGAAGAAGAAGAATGAAACTAACTTAGGCGTTCCTGTTTGAGCGAAAACGAGCGGGGATGAGATCTGAGACCCAGACGCGATCGACGACCAGGGGCAAGTAGTGGAGTTCAGCGGAGTTCTCCTGAGAAGAACGATGAGAAAATCTGGTTTGTAAAAAATCCAAAATTTGAGAGAAGAGCAAAGAAGAAGAAGAAGAACGAAGATGAAGAACAAAGAAGAAGAAAGAAAGGGAAGATGTACCTGCTATATCGAGGATTCAAGCTTCAATCATGCTTTCTCCAACCGCAAATTTCTTCTCCTGCTCTGTGCACGCAGAGGTGAAAGGGTGAGAGATGAAAGAGGGGTGTTGATGGTGCCTTCTTCTCCTGCTTGGGTGCCCTCGGCCTGCTATTATCAAGAGCAAGGGTTCTCCAATGTTCGGTTTTGCTTTTTTCAAGTTTGGAACGAAACTAGTTGGATGGAATGAAAAGTTGTCGTTCCGTATTTCATCCTCTAAATCATTTTTTTTTTCAATTTTTGTTTCAAAAAAACCGAAACACATCATAATGTTGCCAAACGGTTTTTTGCGTTTTGTTGTTCCAATAGAACGAAAAAACGATAGAAACGTTTTTTTAGAATGATACCAAACGGGCCCTTAGCGACTTTAGCCGTTAACCAGTTTAAGTAAGAGACTAGAAAAGTCTTGAGAACCAGACAATCAGGCCTAAACCGACCGGCTTGCCCAAACCCAACCAATTAACCCCAAAATTGAACCGGGTGCCAGTTTTGTGTTGTGCAGTTTTTTTTTTAAGGAAGAAAGAACGCTAGCCAATATATAGCATGTACTTGTGCCGAGATACAGCGGGTGTAAAATAACCGTGCTGCCCCATCCTGAAGATGCTCATGTGCCTCTCATTGGCCATGGGCATTGGTGTATCGGGTATAACGTTATCTTGCATTTTTCATAATCATGCGTTGTCGGTCTATCCCATACATCTTTTTTTTTTTTTGATACCCAAATTGGTCAGATCTTTGACCCAACTAGTCCCTAGGGTCATTGTGATACCGCTTACATAGGACCGGATCAGTCCGAGATGAAAACTCTCGTGCGATGGCCCCAAGGTTAATCTGGTAGCTACTAGTAGTTTAGCTCGTGAGACCAAGCCTATCTGAAGGGGCTAGCACCTCCCGCATTGATCATTCTAGTACTTAAATGTGGGTGTGTAGGGGGATAGAGGGGAAGGAAAGCGATGCCTTGGGACACAAAGTAAAGATAAGAATTGAACCCTTGACCTCTTGAGAGCCTACATTCTACTAGTGACAAAGCACCAACCATTTGAGCAAGCAATTGTCTTCTACCCATTGCCCGTTTGGTACAAGAGTGTCAATCAATACGGTATTTAGTACAATTTTTTTTTGGGTAAAGGCACTTAGTACAGTTTCAATGCAATACAACAAGACAAAAGTCAATACCAAAATTGTACTATACGGAGAAAAATATTTACATTTCAATACCAATACCTTACCCAGCTTGGTACTGTTTTCATTTGATATAAATATGGATTCATTACAATATTTTTGCCTTTTATGTATACATAGTTGGTATTTGGTACAATTTTGATAATTTGGTACAATTCAGTACATACTTAACAGTTTAGTCTATAATACCAATATTGTACTGTATAAAAAAAAAATCAAATAAACAATTTTGTCATACAAAAACCGTACCATATCTCCTTTGATGTGATTTTCATATATCAATTCGATACGATTTTGATATCGATATTCTGTATCAGTACTGAATTGGCATCCTTCTGGTAACATTTTGTCAAATAATTTACGTATTGAAGATTAATAAACACCTTCATGACAATTTACTTTTTTTTTTTTTTCTTTTCTACAAGAATTAAAAGCTCCAAAATCAAATCCATTTCAGCCATTGGGCACCCAACGTGCATCTGATGGCTAGAAGAAACTGGGGGTGCACCCATGTGTTGGTACATGCTAGGTCCCCCAACCATCAAATCCCATGATGAGTGTCCCTACAGCTGTCTCACCACAAGATCTTTGCCACTTGGTGATCCCTTGGTAACCCGTGGGTTTGGGGTAGCATTGTTTTTTTGCATCTGTCTATTTTTTTTTTTTAAGGGCGTGGACACATGCAAACGGATAGATTTCATTTTCCCATTTTCCTGTTATGTTCATGTTTACCCCATTCTAGGGATAGATTTCATTTTTCTGTTTTCCTGTTATGTTCATGTTTACCCCATTCTATGTATTTTTCATTTTCCTATTATGTTCATGTTCACCCCATTTTGTGGATATGTTCACCACAAGGTCTTTGCCACTTGGTGATCCCTTGGTAACCCATGGGTTCAGGGTAGCATTGGTTTTTTGCGTCTATCTATTTTTTTTAGACATGGACACATGCAAACAGATAGATTTCATTTTCCCATTTTCCTGTTATGTTCATGTTTACCCATTCTGTTGATATACATCATTTTTCCCATTTTTCTGTTATGTTCATGTTGACCCCATTCTGCGGATATGTTTATCACAAGGTCTTTGCCACTTGGTGATCCCTTGGTAAATCGAGGGTTTAGAGTAGCACTATCTTTTTGCGTTCGTCTATTTTTTTTTGGACGTGAACACATGCAAACGAATAGATTTAATTTTCCCATTTTTCTATTATGTTCATGTTTACTCTAAAAGAGGCTTTATTAATTGCAGAAGAAAAGGGTATGAAGAACATTATCATAGAAAATGACAATCTTATGATAATTTCTATATTGAACAAGCAATCTGCATCCTACCCGTGGCATATCTCTCTTATTGTAGATGATTGTTTCTCCCTGATGCAGCGGTTCAATTCAGTGGCTCTTTGTGACACTTATCGTGAAGGCAATGCATAGTAAATGCCCTTGCCTCGTTCAGAGTTAAGAACCATTTTACTTTTATTTGGGACTCTTCTCTTCTCTCTTTTTGTCTTTTCTTTCGGTCGGTGACTTTGTGGGGGTTCCCAAGTTCGTTCTGTAAACTATTTGATTGATAATTTAATATAATTTTCTTTATTACCCAAAAGAAAAAATTGCATGACATCATATAGAGCATTGATAATAGATTGTCAGCGAGTGCTGAGGGTTAGTTACCTTAAAATATAAGCAATCTTCCACTTATTATTCAATACAACTATGACACTTTGAGAGATTTCCAGAAACCCTACCCAAAACGAAAAAAAGAAAAAGAGAATTTCACTATAAAATGACAATTTGGAGATATTCAATTGCATTTAATAAAATTGAATTTGAACACAAATAGGTCTTTTTCCTCAAAATAAAGTGCAAGCCGTGTTGAATTTCATAATCGAAAAGCGTTCTTCCAATGAATGATGTGTTGCGTAATATAGTAGCATAGTACTTCAAAAAATTGTATTTAATGATCTTACCTGATGTAGCATTAGGCTCCGTTTGGTTGCAATGAGAATTTAGAGAAAAGGGAAGTGAAATTTTCATACTTAAAAAAGAATTTTTTATAATCATTAGCCCACGTGATTATATAAATTACATAATTTTTTTTAACTATATTTAATAATGGGGAAAAAGAAAAGAATGCTAGCAGGATACAAAAGTATTAGAAATGCTAGTATCTATTAACTGTTAGATTAGATTAATCAGATCTATGTGTAGACACCGAATTTTGTCACCCCCCGGCAATGATGACAATATGAAGGATTACATGTTGGATATTTTAGACTTGGAGAATTTTCAAACTTAGAGTAGAAAATGACCATATTTTGCTATAAACTTTCAAGAGAAAATGTTTTCAAAAATTAGAATTTGATGTTGTGGATTATTTTTGTTTGTCCCCTCAAGTCGGACATTTCACTTTGATGCGAGAACTATGCGAATCGACGCCCGATTCTCTCTTTCATTATATGATCCGGGTCCCTACGTTATGCATATTTTCGTAAAGATTCTCGATCGAGACTATAATCGTGTATCACATCATTGGATTGTGCTCGGACTGAGCTTTTTAAAAACATCTTACACGTCGAATTTCGACAAACAGTTTGAAAGATATGACCCCCGAAAGTTGACTCCAAAGTTCAGTGCCATATTCCATTTTGAGCAACCAAAGAGTGCCACATGGCACCTGATGAAGCAAAATATGTCACTTTCCTTAGCACGACTGAGGCATGTACGCAAACCCCAACAGGACTGAGCTCCTCCAGCAGGCCGTGCTCCACCTCGGCCTCCAACAGGTCGTGCTCCACCTCGGCCTCCATCAGGCCGTGCTCCACCTCGGCCTCCAACAGGCCGTGCTCCACCTCGGCCTCCATCAGGCCGTGCTGCACCTCGGCCTCCAACAGGCCGTGCTCCACCTCGGCCTCCATCAGGCCGTGCTGCACCTCGGCCTCCAACAGGCCGTGCTCCACCTCGGCCTCCATCAGGCCGTGCTCCACCTCGGCCTCCATCAGGCCGTGCTCCACCTCGGCCTCCAACAGGCCGTGCTCCACCTCGGCCTCCAACAGGTCATGCTGCACCTCGGCCTCCAACAGGTCGTGCTGCACCTCGGCCTCCATCAGGCCGTGCTCCACCTAGGCCTCCAATAGGTCGTGCTCCACCTCGGCCTCCAACAGGCCGTGCTCCACCTCGGCCTCCATCAGGCCGTTCTGCACCTCGGCCTACATCAGGTCGTGCTCCACCTCGGCCTCCATCAGGCCCAAACCCCTTTGCCCTTTGTCCAAAAGCAAGGCTTTTTGGACAACTCTCTCTAGTTTTTTAGTCCCACATCAAAAATTTGAGAGAATTGTCCCAAGTCCCAAGGCTATAAGAATAGCCCTTCCCCTCTTCCAAAGAGGGAAAATTTGAGAATTTGGGAGAGAGGATGGCCCCATTAAGGTTTTTGGCTAACTTCTTCCCTCTAAAATCAAACATTCTCCAAGTTTAAAAGTTTAATACATTAATCCTTCATTGAGCCGGGAGATCTTATCCGGTTCGGTTCGATTTGGGGGCTCAAAGCACAAGGGTTATCTCCCCTTGTTCCTTGATTAAAGCCGGCTTAAGGTATTTTTCTTCTTCTAATTGCAGTCTAGAACTAGCTTATCTAATTTAATAAATTAATTCCTAATTTATTAATAATTGATTTGTTTAGATTAATTATGTTTAATTAGTCTCAATTGGGTTCAATACGGTTCATTAGATATGAATTGATTTATTTCGGTCCAATTAAAGGTATTTAGGTAATTGATTTTTTAGATTAATTAAGTTTAATTGTTTTTTTATGTTTACCTTTGATCTGTTTTAGTTTTTTTAAGTTACTTTTTGTTCTTTTGATCTAGACCCTTAGATTAGGATCTCAAGCCCTAATTTCTTCCCCATCTTTTCTTCCTTTATTTCTTCTTTTCCCTATAGCAGAACCGCAGCTGCACTAACTCCTCCTCCTTCTTCTTCTTCTTCTTCTCTTCTTCTCTTTTCCTTCCCTGCTGGTGCAACCCCTAACCGGCAGCAACCGAACCTGCTTCTCCTCCTTCTCTTTTTCTTCTTCTTCTTCTCTTCTTCTCTTTTCCTTCCCTGTTGCTGCAACCCCTAACCGGCAGCAACCGAACCTACTTCTCCTCCTTCTCTTTTTCTTCTTCTTCTTCTCTTCTTCTCTTTTCCTTCCCTGCTGCTGCAACCCCTAACCGGCAGCAACCGAACCTGTTTCTCCTCCTTATCTTTTTCTTCTTCTTCTTCTCTTCTTCTCTTTTCCTTCCCTGCTGCCGCAACACCCAACCGGTAGCAACCGAGCCCCCCTCTTTGTTCTTTTCTTCTTCTTCTTCTCTTCTTTTCTTTCTCTTTTCCTTCCCTGTTGCTGCAACACCCAACCGGCAGCAACCGAATACTCAACTTCCCCTTCTTTTCTTTTTCTTCTTCTTCTTCTTTTTCTTTCTCTTTTCCTTCCCTGCGCTGTAACTGGCAACAACCGAACCTGCACCTCCTTCTTCTTTTCTTCTCCTTCTTCTCATCTTCCTTCCTCCAAAGTCTGCTGCAACCGAACCTGCACCTCTTCTTCTCAATCCCTAAAAGCATGCTCCTCAGCTTATTAGGAGAAAATCCTTCCCCCCCTCGATTTTCCTCATCTCGGCCGAAGCCCTTTCTCCTTTTTTTCTTTTGTCTCCTCACTTCTCTGCTTTTCTAAACCGAAAAATGCAGAACAATCCTTCTGCATTTTTTTTGTTTTTCTTCATTATAGTCTTAATTGTTCATTGTGGATTAAATGTTTTTGATAAGTTGTCCCTTTTTTCTTGTTTTCTTTTGTTTTCTAAAAGCTTTCCAGGGATCTCAAATTTCCCTAATTTTGGGTCCTAAAATCAAATGATTTTCTTTTTCTGTTTTCTTTTCTCTCTTAATAATATATGGGACGCAGTTTAGGGTGTGTTTAGTTTAGGAGGGGCGTGGCTGGCCCCTCAAACCGGCTCGTAGCATTAGGTGCGTATTGGGGATTTGGGTTTTCCTACTATCTATCTTTTGTACTCCAACATTCACTTGCATTAGTGTAGTACTAATTTAGATTAATTAAAGTAACTTAGTTAATGTAATTAGTCATTTCAACTGTTGTTTATTTAATTGTGGTTTATTAATTTAGTTTTTTTAAATCATTGCATTTGATTTCTTCATTCAATTCAATTTATTAAACTTGTGTAATTACCAATCTTTTTCCCTCTAGTGGTTTGTTTATTTTAATCAATCAACTAATTAGTTATTTAATGTAGGATAATTAACTAGATTAATTAGTTAAAAGATTCTCTTCTCATTAGATTAACTAGGGTTTTGAAAAACGTTTAACTCATCTTAGGATTAGCTTAAAGTAGACATAATTAGTCCAATTGGGTTTCATAATTAATTTAATTAAACCTTAGGTTTAGTTTAATCCTCCTATACTAGATTAGGTAGATTAGTAAAAATACATTCATTTAATGTAATTAGCCCATTTAACTTTTCTAATTTTATTAGGCCCCATTTAATTTAAAAATCTTTTTACCAATTAGATTAAGTAGGATTGCAATAATTTATTTCACAAATTACTAGGGATTGGGTTTAATCATTTTAATTAATTCAATTTAGGATTTCATAAATTCATTGATCATCCATCTAGGTTATGTTCAATTAATCAAATTAGTTTAATTTAGGATTTCATAAGTTGCTAAACTAATCCTAGGTTTAGGCCCATTTAATTAGTTTAATCTAAGACTCATAATTCATTGATTAAATCATTTAGGGTTTTTATTTTTAATTAGCGTAACCGTTTCATCATTTGCATCATAACCTAGCTAGCATAATTTAGACACTTGGTTTAGGGTTTTCAGTGACCTAGACTTAGGACTAGTTAGTAGGGTACAAACAAACTTTGGTCAAACAAAAAGAGACCGGCCTTAGGGCTGGGCAGACTGGGCTCCTAACACCTTCCCAGTCTGTCACTTGACACTTGTCTAGAATCTTGGTGCAAACCAGCCTTATCCATCAGAGTCATTAGTCTCTCTCCCTTGATTGGGGGAGACATTTATGGGTCCTAGACCCTTTCTAGGTGGCGACTCTTTTTAACCCATAACATGTATCCCCCCTTGGCTTTTGATGACCAGGGGATACTATCTCATCTCATTAGGGTCAAACCCTAGCGTGTTCACCCGCGCTACGCGCTGTATCGCGATCCCGCTGGGCGGAGGTCCGTGGTACCTACACTAGGGTCGGCTTCTATTGATTTCCAAAACAACTTCTTCGGGGTTTTCCACATTATCCTTACGTTCTACTGCATGGAATGATCGACTCGTTTTGTGCTTGATCGCTGCTGGTGGTGGAGGAGGTGGAGGTGGCGGCGCTGGTGGCTCTGCTGGAGAGGGAGAAGGAGATGGAGGTGGTAATAGCGATTCTGAAGAAGTAGTCTCCGTAGTACGAAGCACAAAAGTATCCACTGGTATGGTCTTGATCTCCGAATGCTCACTCTCAGGTTGGCATCCTCGTCGCCGGCAAACGTATTCCAACGCCGAGCGATAAGTATTAAAATCGAAACCATTGTCATCAATGAATCACTTGCCATAAACCCATGAGAACTCTTGCCTGAGATCCGTGTATGATCTACAACTCCTCCTCAAACGAACCACGTTCGTTGAAATCGAAGAATCAGAAGTAGCAGTAGTCTCAACAGAGTCATAGATCATCGGATCCAACGAATATTGAAGTGGGTTTTCTGGAACACCTTCTGAGATGTTCGCAGCGACGCCATTGTACCCTACAAATGAAAGCAAATCTCTTTTCCATGCTTTGCCGTGGGGATTTGCTTTTGGTTTCTTTATTCTTCAGACAGCATGACCATTGGACAAGAGAATCCCATTGGACTGAAATTAAATGAATAAAGGAAGAAACAAAATGGACAAATTTAACTAAATTTTTTTATTGTTAAGAAATTTAACTAAATTAACTTGCTCAAAGTTCAAAGCTACAGGAGATAATTGAATATTGTAGGAGGGAATTTTTTTTTTCTTTGAGCTAAATTCAGAACATAATTAGCGAAAAGAGGAATAATAAAAAGCTATCATCGTTTCTTCCATTCTGAAACCCACAAGCTCAAGTGAAGAGAACAAGCAAAAAATTAACAGAATCCCAATTTCTCTTCATAGAATTGGGTCTAAAAGTCTGAGAAGCAAACAAAAGAAACGAAGGTACAACAAGAAACAAAAGTAAGAGAGCCACAATGGGAAGCAAAAATATTAACAGAGTAGCATTGAGAAGTAGAGACGATGAATGACGATGGCGATGACGATATAGATTGTTACTGGTTTGAAGCCAAAAGGGTGTCAATGGGTCTCCGTTTTCTTCCATAATCTCGAGATTCTGGACTTCTTTCTTCTAAGTAACAGCTTTTGGTTAGCAGGAACCTTCGATTTTAAGGCCGATCAATAGAGACGAAGAAGTGGAAGGGGGCAGGTGGTATTGAGCCTTAGTCAAAGACTTGCCAACCGCCATGGAACTCAAACGGGAATGCAATAAGTGGGGCGGTAGGGTTCAGTAGAGTTCAAAGAGAAAGGGTATAGGGAAGAGGGGTTTATTTCATTAAAGGTATAATAGGTATTTCATGTTTGGGAGTGTAGCTTGGGCATTATGATAAAAATTCATGTGACTTAACAGCAAAAACTAACGGTTGGGGTCGTTAGATAGAATATTTTTCTTGTACGGGAGGTATGAGATATTTTCAGAAAAATGTGGGGTCAAGTTGATATTTCACCATAATCAGGGGAGGGGAGTGATATTTACCCTATTTGATAATATGAATTATCCACCAGCACCAGAACCTCCCGGATTCCTTGACGGGGATCTGTATACATTAAGTTCCATCCACTATGTCATAGGAGTCCATAGAAATCCTAGCCGTATCACTCAAAATCCTATACAACCTATTCTTAATTTATACTTGCTGGGATACATGATCCTATCTAATCAACTAAAACTAAGTCAATACAATTATCAAGTCGCAATACTTTCATCTCCGGCGTCCACCGAAACCTTCCCTGTAACGTACCTCCCAGCGAGCATCATCATCATCATCAGAGCCACTACCAGCCTCACTAGTGTTCGCCTCTGGTGCCACAACTGCTTCGGCAACAGTCTCATCACCATCTTCAGTATCATCATCGGAGCCACTACTAGCCTTGCTAGTGTTCACCTCTGCTGCCACTACTGCTCCAGCATCAGGCTCGTCACAAACATCAACATCTTCGGAGCCGTTAAGCTTGTTTCCCTGTCAATGAACCAAGAAAGATTACCATATGAGACTGATCAGTATCATATCTTAGAATCACACCAAAAGAAGGTTAATGCCTACCAAATTGTTCACTGGAAAATATATGCAATTGTACTTTCTAAGATTTATCTGTAATTGAAAGATAATGAGGTTGCAAATTATCATTCTCAATTCTCTGAAAGAGTGGGTTTTTGTCATGTTGTACATTCTTTCTTTTTCTTCTTAATACAATGAATTTTTAGCGAAAAAAGGAATTACATAGAAAGGATTGAGTGACCATGGGAGACTGAATCTCATAAACTAAAACTTCTTCAATGCCATAAAAGGGAATTTCAAATTGGAATTCTTCATTGCACTTACATTCTTATTGTTGTCAGGCGTTGATCCAGCAGGAGGAACGTTTTGAGCAGCCCACTACATTAATCAAACCAGAAAAAAAAAAAAAAAAAATAATAATAATAAAATAATAAAATAAAATAATATTAAACTAATGCTGTGCTTAGGATTTTGGTGAACAATTCATGGGTAAAAATCAACTTACATTTTTTGCTGCTATTTTGAAAGCTTCTTTGTGAAGTATATCCGGATAGGTGGCTTTAACGCGTTGTATTTCCTCCCTTCCAATGGAAACCAATTTACATAATCAGCTCACATTTATAAGAGAATATGGAAAAAAAAATTAACAACAGAAATTATCGTTTCATTCCGGGGAAATCTGCGCATGGAGTAATATTAGAGATTAAAGATTATGAACATTTTCTCCTTACTTCAGAAATAGATTATATGCAGTAGGAAGTCGTTTTCTTTTCTCCTGAGCTGCCAAAGTCCAAGCAAAAAGGAACATGAGAGCGAGAGAGAGAGAGAGAGAGAGAGAGAGAATAAATCTTTCATTCTTGAAGAACGAGTGTTAAGAAGTATCTACGTTTGACTGCAACGGGTGCCATAAGCAGCAGCTGTTCGCTGGATATGGAGGAGGAAGCGGTGAGAGATTGGCTAGGTTTCCCCTTACTGTTATCTGCGGAAAAGCCTTGCATCTACATGGCATGAACACATTCAGTTAGACCCTTTTTTTAATTTCTTAAGAAAAGATTATGAACTAGGTATCAGATATAAAAGAGTCCAGAAAAAAAAAAAAATCAGAAAAATATTCTAAACAGTCAAAAGATGAGTTTGACTTTAGATTACTTTCTTTTCTAAGGTTTTTTTTTTTTTATAATTATTTATTTATTTATTTGTTTATTTTTTATTTTTTATGAGAAAAGATATCAACAAATCTCTTAGGAGGCCTTGCATCTACATGCATTAGCCCTTCCGTGGCAAGAGTGAATAGTCTTTATTCTTTCTTTTCTAGTGTAGAAAACTCATTTATTAGATTAACCAAATTATATATATATATATATATAAATACATAAGTAATGCATATTACACTCACCTGATTGTTGGCTTCAAGTCTTGGCTTCTTAATCTTTGGCAGAGGTTTTGGCAAAACACCTGTTTCGATGTACCTTTCAACTTCCTTCAAAGATCGGAAAAATGTTCTCTCCAAATAATTCCAGTAGTACTGCATAATTTTTAAGCTAAAATATTAACAGAAAGGAGAAATTATTAAAAAGAGAAAAATAAAAATATATGCATAATTAGATCAAGATTTCCTTTTGGATAGGTAATTAAAATCTGGTTACACAGTATTGAATGTTATTTGTCAATTAAATATCCTACCTCATAGAGTTAAATAAGATAAATATGGAAAAAAAAAAGTTGGGTGAATAGAATGTATTTAAAATCAAAAGAACATTCCTCCAAAAGAAGGAAAGAAAAGAAAAAATAGATGAAGAGAACTTTGCAACACACTTGACAGCAAACTAAAGAGGATTTATTTTTTATTTTTGCTAAAAATCATGTGTATTGATAAAAGGGAAAAAAAAGAAAAATAGGAGATACAAGCTGGGTCTAGAGAGACACCAGATACAAGAATACATAGGATGGAGGAGATTGAGATCTCAGGGTCCTCTCCTCACCTTCGGCATGGCCATCAGCAAGGAAGAGGATCCTCAACTCCACAAAATAAAATTAAGAAAATCTATATATTGGTCTACCTTCTGCATCCCTTCTGATCTCATCCAGCATTGAATGAGGAAAGGAGGGACAAAAGACACTAGATCCACTTCTAGCCGTACTTTTTGCTAAGTAATCCACAATTGGATTTGCCTCTCGATAACAATGAGATAGTTTCCATTGAATGCTGGAAAGATATGGATAAAGAGAACACCAATCCTGCAAAATGCACCATGGGATTTTTTTTTGAGTAAACTGCTAGCAATACTGCCAGTGAGTCTGTTTCAATCTATAATCTTTCAATCCCCAGTTGCTTTGCTAGCTGAATACCATGTACCAGGCCTTGAAACTCTGCTACATAGCTAGTTATAACTCCCAAAAAGGATCCAAAGGAAGAAATTACCCTACCACTTGAATCTCTGATAAGTCCACCCACAGTTGCCCTTCCTGGGTTCCCGAGAGAGCACCCATCAATATTTAGTTTTTTCCACAATGAGGGAGGAGCACACCAAAATACTTCGAGAATTCCTGGGACTTTATTTTTTCCTAGCGAAAGACCTATCATTCGAGCACAAATTAGATCTACCACTGTAATTCTCTTACTTGAAGAGATTGGAAAGAGTTCTCTAATAGCAGTAAGAACTTGGTGCAAAATAAGCTCAGCTCTTATGCCTTGACCATCAAATTTTCTTGTGTTCCACTACTGCCAAAGGAAATAGGGAACAAGAATCAAACCAGCCATCTAGGCTTCCTTAACTAGCACAACTTTTCCTTTGGCTCTCCACCACTGGAACATCTCACGAATAGATATATATTGATCCCAACCAATATTGAAGATTGAAGCAAAGAAGACCCAAACTGCCTTGGCATAGTTACACTCCAAAAATAAATGCTACTTTGTTTCAACTGAATCACAACATAAATCACATCTAGAGACTAAGCATACTCCATTCTTTTTTATCACCTCATCTGTAGATAAGTAGCTGTGCATCAATTTCCAACCAAAAAGTGCATGACGAGCAAGAAGACCACTCTTCCAGACACTATGATACCAAGGCACTTTTGGGTTATGTTTCATGATCTCCTCCCAAGCAAATTTTATAGAGAACTTCCCTGACAAACATGGACTCCAACAACATATATCCTCAGCCTGGGATGGAGGAATAACAATAGCCCTCACCTTAGCAAAGATGCACCTCAGCTCCTCAGAGACAACCGGAGGCAAATTCCAGTAAGATTCTCTGATGAAGTCCTTAACATATCTCTCTCTGGGGAATAGAGAAAGGTCCACACCTGATCTCTCCTTAATAGACCACCCATCGATCCATCTATCTTTCCAAAAGATAATCTTATCACCATTCTTAACAATCCACCTTTCCTTAGCAGTCACAAAATTCCACATTTTTCTAATTCCTAGCCAAACAGATGAGGATTTATAAGATCTTCTCATCTCCCCAGATTTGGATATAAACCTTCCTCTGAAAAAACTCCCCATAGATGACATGCTTAATCTTCCAAGTATTTTTTCTGAGAAATCCATATTCACATCTCAAGCTCTTCTGATTCCCATACCACCTTCCTCCTTGGGCTTGCAAACTGAGTCCCATTTCACTGTAATTTTTTTTTGCAGAATCAACATCCCTAGACCATAAAAAAATTTTCATTCATCACTCCATGAGAACTACCAAAGATGACGGCCACCAATAGATTGCAAAATTATGAAGAGGGATGCTTGCTATCATCGAGTTCACCAATTTCACCCTTCCCGCCATAGAGAGAAATTTTCCCTTCCATCCAGAAAGCTTTCCTTTAATTTCATCCATTAAAGGGAGTAAAGGATCCCTTCTTACCCTTCCTTTAAAAATCTCCTCACCCAAATATTTTGTTGGAAAATTACAGCTAGGAATCCCCATTACCTAAGAGATCCTCTCCTTTCTCACTGTAGGAAATTTCCTATAAAACATTTTTCTTTTCTCTAAGTTAATATGCTGCCCGAAAAAAGCTTGATATTTTTGAAGAAACAAATTTCAACTTTCTCACACACCTAAGGGATCCATTCATGAAGATAAATATATCATCAGAGAAAAGAAAGTAAGATGGAATTTTTACCCCACGAGGTCCTCCCAAGGTCTTGACTTCATTGGAATCAATGAGCTTTTGAATTCCTCTACAAAGAACTTCTTCAGCTAATATGAATAAAAGAGGGGAGAGAGGATCACCTTGCTGAAGGCCTCGATGAGTACTGAAGAAACCCACAGGGCCACCATTTAACAAAATAGAGGCGCGAGTAGATTTCAGAGTGTTTCTAATCCAGCCAATCCATTTTTCTCCAAAACCAAATTTCCTCGAAACTGAAAATAGGAACTCCCAGGATAGCATATCAAATGCTTTCCTAATATCCAATTTCAGCCCAATACCTCCACCCCGAAAGGAGCTAAACATCATATTAGCCAATTCAGATGCTATAGCTGTGTTGGAGGAAATGATCTTCTCTTTCTGAAGGGCACCCTGCTCTTCTGAGATTAGTCTAGGAAGAAGATCACTCAGCCTCGATGCCAAAATTTTAGTAATAATCTTACATATAAAATTTGCCATACAGATCAGCCTATACTTATCCAAAGAGGAGGCACCTTCCACTTTTGGGATCAAAGCGATAAAGCAACTGTTCACTCCATTAGGAAAGTAGCCTGAGATAAAAAAAGCTTTAAAAGCCTTCCATAAATCCCACTCGACAATGCTCCAACACTTCCTAAAAACGCACCACAAAAACCATCTGGCCCTGGAGAACTTTCAGGGTCTAAATCCCATAATGCTTTTTTAATTTCTTCATTACTCGTAATAGCTTCAAACCCTACTCTGTCATTTTTTTCTAGAATTTCTGGAATGCAATCAAGAACATCAGGGAAAGGGGTCAAGGGAACTTCCTTGTGAAAGTTTTCATAATATTCCACAACATACTGGCTCAAACTGTTCTGTTCTTCTATAGCAATTCCATCCTCCTTCTTGAGAGACCGAATCATATTTTTTGCCCGCCTTATCTTTGTAGACAGGTGAAAAAAAACTTTGTATTTTTATCACCCTCTCTTAACCATTTTATTCTTGCTTTCTCAACCCAGAGAGCCTCCTGATCTTTCATTGCTTTCACATACATGGTTTTAGCATTTGATTCACGAGCAAAAAGTTCATCGGACATACCTACAACTTCAATTTCTCCTTACACATCATCCAAATTATGCTTTGCCTGCTACATGGCCAAATCAAAATTTGGAAAATTTTGTTTCACCCAATGTTTAAGAATAGGCTTTAAGCGCTTCAAATTCATAGTCAATCTAAAAATCGGATGGCCCCAGGCTTCTTGATCCCAAACCCCTTTCACAACCTGAAGAAATTCACAATGATCCATCCAGAATTTATGAATTCAAAAAGGAAAGTTACCTGGTTTTGGGATTGCCTTTGAAACCAATAAAATGGGAGCATGATCTAATCCAGATTGCAGAAGGACTTTTTGTGCACAATCTCTGAAAAAATTCAACCAAGCATCATTGATGAAAGATCAATCTATCAATGCCATGACATTTTTGAACCTCCTGTTATTGGACCATGTAAATTTTGGCCCTTGAGATGGAATTTGAAGCAAGGAGCATGCATCCACCATAGCACCGAACTCCGCCGCTAATCCCATGTTGTAATGACCTGGCTCTCTCTTCTCATTAGAAGACAAAACAGCATTAAAGTCTCCCACAATTGTCCATGGCTCAGTTCCAAATGAGAAACTAGTGAGATCCATCCCCAACTTTTGGCTTTCAGCCCTAAAACAAATTCCATGAATCGCAGAGATGCATACCGTTCTACCCATCCATTGGAGAGCGATGGTGAGCTGCTGCTCAGATTGAAAAATAACTCTTGGGCGAACAAGTCTATGATTCCACACAATCCAAAGATTAGCCTTCTTATCACTCCTACTATTACATAGCACCTCTGGAGCAAAACCCAACCTATTAAAAAATAAGGTTGGAAAATTCAAAGCATCCACCATTGGTTCCGCTAAACAAAGAATATCAGGTGCATGCTCCTTAACCAGTAGATGAAGAGATCTTTGAGCTACACTCTCCTTACCCCTCTAATATTCCAAAAAAGAACCCTTATCAAGAAACCACTTGACTAGGACCTTTCTTATCAGGCCTATCTACCTGACCTTTACTAAGATGTTTTTTCTTCTTTTTGTTTTGGTCAGAAAGACTTCCTTCCACTACAGCTGCACCCTTGTTACAAATTGCCCCATCAATGGCTGCCACCTCTGAGTGGATAACCATAGCTCCATTGCATAAAGAAGAGGATGGAAGTTTTTTGACAACCATATCCTGCCCTTCCTTAGCGCCCATTTTTCTTCCTTGAACAGACATAGGAATAGGGTTAGAAGCATGAGTACCTCGTGTAGTAGTCCTTCTTCCTCAAGCGCCCTGTCTTTGAATGGCTGAGCACGGATCAGCAACGTGCTTCCTATTCGAACCTCCTCGTAGTCTTTCATAAATATCCTAGGAAAGAAGGACAAAGCCAGCCCTAATCCATCCAAACCCCTAGACTGAACCATAAAGGGTCAAAGCACCAAACCCCTATAAACCCTTAAGCACAACAACTTCTAGAAAAGAATAACCAGCCCAAAACAAACAATCACTTGGACATAATCCTAGTAACTCTAGTCTACGGAGGAGGATGAGAGCTAGACTGAATAAATTTGTACTTTTCTCATTTTAATTGTTGGGAGGAAAGAGCCAGACGTCTTAACGATTCTTTGTAGCAATAGGAGGACTCATTCGTTCCAAATGTGAACAAATGTAATAATACTATTTCTAACATTTATACTTAAGAATTGGTTTTTTTCTTCAGTGAATGGAAAATATATTAAAGAAAAAAGAGAGAAACATATATAATAGACAAAGCCAATTCGGCTAAACAAGGGACAAGACCTTAACCAAAGGAAACTAGCCCATGAAGAAAGGGGAAAAACAAATCCCTAAGAAAAAGGATGCAACGGAACAAAATCCAAAGTGTAGAGAAACAAGAGAAAGAATGGGATACAAGAAAATTTGGTAAGGGTAGAAACCTACAAAAAGGTATAAGTAAATTAGATGTGAATACAGTTGGTTATCCAAAATATAATGAAGTACAGATACAAGTGGCCAGGTTCGTGATTCTTTTAGTATTTTTCTAGGCATAAAACAAATTTATGAAGCAGAGTTTGAGGCTGTTATGAAGGGCATTTCGATGGCTAAGGAACTAGATGCAAGGGGTCTTTGGATAGAGTCTGACTCGACTGCAATAGTTACTGCGCTTCAGAGAAACCATATCCCATGGTTCACTCTTCAAAAATGGTTGACAATTCTACCTTTCCTAGAATTAATCCCATGGAAGATCTCTCATTGCTTTCACGAAGCAAACCTGATAGCAGACTTCTTGGCAAAAAAGGCTTCCAAATCTGGAAACTCAGAGTTCTCGGTGTCATTCCCTAGACATGTAGTAGAGTATTTAGCGAATGATATTCAGGGTAGGCATCATTTTAGATTCCTCTAGGGCTTTTGCTAGCTCTCTTTGCTGATGGCCATGCCGAAGGTGGAGATTGCTAGTGGTGCTAGGGGTTTCTGCTTTGCTCTTTTCTTTGGCTTTTGATGTATCCTTTCTTTTACCTTATTAATAAAGATCATCTTTTAGCAAAAAAAGATACAAGTGGCACTAAAGACATTGCAATATTTTTGTCAATAAGATGCCATAATGAATATATTGTTATAAACCTTTATTGGAGTTGTTAGGGAGAGATGAGAGTTCAAGAGAGACGTGATGGAGGAGATGGATTCAAGGTTTCTAGATTCTCATGGAGGATGTGAAAAGCAGTTCTTTGATCCCTTCTGGAGTGGGAGTGCCACCTTCATCCAATGAGGTTGTTAGGCTTACTAATCCAGCTATTGAGAATGAGGAGTAGAATGGGAACATCCCCGTCACCACTGTAATTGAAATGAATAGGGTGGCCTAGAGTTGGAACGCCTCCTCACCCTTGAAGAGTCATAATTTTTTTCTCATATATAAGGTTGTGCAAAGCTCTACATATATATTTTTTTTCTACAAACCTTTACATATGACTTCCTTTGCAAATAATAAATAGTACTAGAGAAATTAAATCACCTTGACGAACTACCATCTTTTTTCTTTTGCTTGAAGATCAGTATTTTTGCTAGAAGATCAGATTGTATTAAAGTAAAGGAAAAAGGAAAAAAATAGAGTACAAAAGCTAGGAATGAGCCTCCACCTTCGGCAATGCCATCAGCAGAGGCTCACAACTACTATCTCAAAATAGATAAAAGTCTAAAGCACGGACGGCCATCAATATCTGATTGCAACTCATTGGCAATGTGAAGGGGGAGATGCACATCAGTACTGCCAATCCCTGACTTTGCTGTTGCCTTAGCTAAGAAGTTTGCAACTGGGTTTGCTTCTCTAAAGCAGTGGGAGATCTTCCAATCAATGGAATTTAAATAGTCGAGGAGGTGAGACCATTCTTGTAGCACTGACTAAGGAATTAGCCAATGTTGGAAAATAAAAACTACAACAGAGGAATCAGACTCGATCCAAAGGTGCCTTATGTCCATCTTGCGAGCAAGTTTTTAGTCCCCTGATAATACTCCAAATCTCTTCTGAAAAATTAGAAGAAATGCCCAAGTTGAAATTGAAGCAGAGCAGCTTTCTACCTTCATGATCCCGAAAAATCCCTCCACCTCCTGCTCGACTCGGGTTCCCAAGGGATCATCCATCTACGTTGAGCTTCACCCAAGATCTCATTGGTCTGCACCAATGCACATCTAGAATGGATCGAGAAATTTGGGAAGATAAAGCTAAGTTCAGACGTCTGCATATGACCAAATCTTTAGCAGTTTTGGGAACAATTTTCAATCTGCTATAGATAAAACTTGTCTCCCCTTTGATGCCGTGGATAATCATAGTTGGATTCCGTGAGACTCCTTCAAACCGCCTCTGATTTCTTTCAAACCATATAGCATCAATCACATAACAGCTCCTCCAAGCAATAACCTCTGGTGCAGAGTTAAGACTCCCCCAAACCACATTAAACAGCTCCAAGGCACCATTCCCGATCACAGAAGAGAAATAACATTCAAAGAATAGGTGAAAAAAGGATTCAGAAACCGAACCATAGAGATCACACTTCGAAGAAAGTTAAATCCCTCTAATCTGAATTAGATCACCTGTTGGTAGCTTCCCATGAATCCAACACTAACCTAAAACAGAGAGCCTAGGAGGGAGGTTCTTATTCCAAATCAGCCCAGCCCAGGGAACCGTCAAGCTCTGAGCTCTGAGACCTTGCCAGGCAGATTTCACAGAGAACTGACCCATCGATTCAAGGCCCCATGAACACTGGTCCTCCATATCAGAGGAGGGGAGATTGATGACCTTAATAGTTGTAAAAGCATCATGTAACAAGGCATACTCGACCTGGGGTAGTGCCCAATGACCCTGCTCAATGAATTCAGCAATAGAGTGATTGAGGTTAGGAAATACCACATCACTCAGACCAGATATCTCAGAAATGGACTTAGGACCCCACCAGTTGTCTCTCCAAAAATCAATACTCCTTCCATCGCCAACAAACCATCTTTCATTTGCTGTCACAAAAGGCCACAATCTCCTCACCCAGGCTAGATAGAGGAGCTTTTATGACCTCTTTTAAGCACACTAGAGACAGACAGGAATCTCGCTCTAATAATCCTACTCAGTTGAGTGTCTTCATGCTTAATCTTCTAGGCTAATTTAGCAAGAAGGGCCTTATTCACATCTCGAAGTCTTCTTAGACCAAGTCCTCCCTCCGTAGGTTTGCAAACCTGATCCCATCTCACAGTAATGGATTTTGTCGGATCAGTGTCCCCTGTCCAGATGAAATTTTGTATCCATTTTTCCAGGCATTTGATCAGTGGTAGGCCACTAATAAATTGAGAAACTATGAAGTGTCATCCCAGATATAACAGATTTGACAAGTTCTACTTGACCAGCCATAGAAAGAAGCTTTCCTTTCCAGCCAGCGAGCTTGGACTTAATTTTATCCAACACCAGGAGAAGGGGGTCCCTTTTTACTCTTCCATGAAAAATAACCACACCCAAATATTTGGTAGGGAAATTGCAAGTAGGGATAGCTAATTCCTCAGCTAACCACTGTTTTTCTAACTAGAGGAATCTTCCCCAAAAATAACTTGCTCTTTTCAAGATTGAAAAACTGGCCTGAATTACTTTGGTATAATGTAAGAAATTTTTTCAAATTTCTAACATACCTTTCGGATGCATTCATGAATATGAGCATGTCGTCAACAAAGAGCAGATGAGTAGGGACTTTAACACCTCGAGGACCAGCAATAGGCTTGATAGAGCCTTTAACAGCCAACTCTGTGAGACCGTGGCATAGAACTTCCTTGGCAATAATAAATAAGATAGGGGAAATGGGGTCTCCTTGCCTTAGGCCTCTACTAACATCAAAAAATCCCACTGGTCCTCCATTGAGAAGAACCGAAAACCTGGTAGACTATAAGATAGTACGGATCTATCCAATCATGATGTCCGAGAAGCCAAACCTTTTTAGAACTTGAAATAATAAGTCCTAGGAGAGCGTATCAAAATCTTTTCTAATGTCAATCTTCAGCCCAAGGCCGCTGCCCATGGATGAGTTTCCCATTAGATTTGTGAGCTCAGAAACTAACCCAATATTAGTCTGAATAAATTTCCCTTTCTAAAAATCCCCTTGCTCTGGAGAGATTATTTTAGGGAGAACACCAGCAATATGGTTGGCCATAATTTTGGATAAAATTTTACAGAAAAAATTCCCCATACACAATAGGAAAAATTTCTCAAGAGATTTGGCTCCCTCTATCTTAGGGATAAGAAGCAAGAAATTATTATTAATGCCTTTAGGGAGAATACCTGAGGAGAAGAAACCCTTCGCTGCCCTGCACACATCAATGCCAATGACTTCCCAACAGCCCCTAAAGAATGCTCCCAAATACCCATTTGGACCTGGCGAGCTATCAAGATCCAACTCCTAGACAACTCGTTTTATCTCTTCATCCGAGGGAATGGAGTCCAAGGTTTGCCGGTCAGAGTCTTGAAGGACCCGAGGAATGTAGTTGAACACCTGAGGGTGACTGTCCAGGTCTACATGCCTATGGAAGCTCTCAAAAAACTCATAAATATAGGTGCCCAATTGCTCTTGATCTGAAATCTTATCTCCATTTTCTAGAACAATATTCCTAATGGAATTTTTAGCTCTTTTTACTCTGGTCATAATATGGAAAAAGCGCGAACATCTATCACCTTCGTGCAGCCATTTGGTCCTGGCCTTCTGGGCGCGCAACTTCTCTTGATTTTCAGTAGCTTTCTAGAGTCTAGTCTTTGCATCAGCCTCTTGGTCAAAAAGGTGCGTTGAAAAACCCTCCTCCTCCATGCGATGCTAAATGGCATCAAGAGCAGCCTGTAAGGTGGTCACCTCATGGTCTAGGTTAGGGAACGCCCCTCGTGACCAGGATCTCATAGCAAACTTCAGCCTCTTTAACTTCTGAGCAAGAATGAATGTGTAGGATCTAGTGATTTGGGACTCCTAGTTCTCTCGAACTATCTCAAAGAAGCCAGGGTAGTCCATCCAGAATTTATTAAACCTAAAGGGGTGGTTCTTTAGCTTACTGGAAGAGCCAGAGCACACAAACACAGGGGCATGATCCGAAGCAACATGGAGGAGGACTTGTTGCATGCAATTGCAAAAGTGTTCAGCCATTCTTCATTCACAAAGGTCCTGTCAAGGACCGCAGTCACATTCCCTCTTCTTCTATTATTACTCCAAGTAAACTTTCTGCCCGATGAAGGAATCTGGATCATTGAAGTTGCATCTACCATGGCCCCAAATTTAGTGGCAGTGCCTATACAGAACCTGCCCTAACCTCTTCTCTCATGGTCAAATAAGATTGAATTGAAGTCCCTTATGATCATCCTTAGCCGCCCCAAAGGGCTAGCCGCGAGATGCATCCACAGGGCTCTGCGGTCAGCCCTTAAGCCTTTGGCATGCACCATTGACAGGTCAAGAAGAATACCCTTCCAGTCAACTTACAAGGAAATATGTCGATCAGACATGGATGAAACTGTAGGAGCCTGTAAAGACTGCTTCCACATCACCCATAAATTTGGCTGTACGTTAGATCTTTCATTCGAGATGAAATCTACTGCAAAACCAAGTTTATTAAAAAAACCTTGGAAACTTCAAGACAGGGATCATTGGTTCAGCAATACAAATCATATTTGGGTTGTTAACTCAAACAATCTGGCCTAAGGTTGCCTTGGCAGCAGCCTTTTTCAAACCGCGGATGTTCCAGAAGAGAACCCACATGATCACATGTGTTGATTTAGGCGATCAGTCCAATGTTCAGACTAATCCTCCACTTGAACTTGCTTGCCTTTCTTCTTCTTCATTCTGGTCCACCCTGTCTGACCTTCTTCTCTCTGTAGAGCTGCATTGTCAACCCTTGTCATTCCATCCCTTGTGCTAGGCCTACCAGTTGGCCTCTGAGTGCCAATATTGATAGCAACATGACCGCCACGGGTGACATGCCACAAGCTTCACCATCCCCAACCAGTCCCACCGCCTGAGAATCTGGCCCTTCATCTGATACCAAGTCAGTATCAGGGTCTGGGATCAGTTGGTGTTGGATCTCCCCATGTGCCTAACCTAGCCCCACATGGGTCGACCCATCACTAATCCCCAAAACCACCTCCATTCTATCATTCGTTTGAAAATTTGAAATGTCCTCCACTCTGGCCGAATTTTGAATGTTTTGAATATTTGAAATAGAGTCCACAATTAGATTGGCAGCTCTATTATTGGACAGAATATCCACTTCCTTCCCAAATGGAGAAGGTCTCCTTGATTGGGGTGTAATCGACTCCAAGGTATTATCAATTGAATCCAAATCTGATTCCCCTTCCATATTGGGAATATCCTCCCTTTGATTCTCACTAGCACCATGGACGGTTCCTCCACCACTCGAGGTACCTCCACCTCCATGCTCGGCCTGATTTGCCCCTTGGGAGGCTAGGCCGCCATCCTCCTGGTGAGGCCTGCTTGAGGAGAAGTTGGTCATTGGAACCACCAACCCCCTTGAAGAATTATCTGCATAAATGGCATCAGGAATGCCACTGTCATTTGCCTGGGGACCTTCCTTTAAGTCGGTAGCCGTCTTCTCCCTGCAGTCACCAATGATGTGCCCCACCTTTTTGCAAAATCCGCATTTCCCCAAAGCATCTTCGTATATTAATGGTTGTTTGAACCAAAAGAGCGTAGAGGTGCCCGGCTGCCTATGCTCAACCTAGATCTCCTCTGGACGCAAACCCCCCACCTTCATTTCGACAAGAACAAGAGCGTAATTCCCAAACACAATGTATTTTGTACGTTGATTAAGAGAAATAGGTCAACCTGCAGCCTTGGCCATTGTTAGAAGTACCTTTTCATGTTAATATTCCAGAGGCAGATCGGGGAAGAGCACCCAAATGAGAGCCTTGTTGATAAATTTGTCATCGACATTGAAATTAGGGTGCCATCTCTGAAAGCGAACAAGCTACTTTCCTACTTTCACAGGGCTTCTCCCCCACATGGAAGCCATGTCCCCCTTAGATTCAAACTGAAAAATAGTGAAGCCTTTACCCATAGGTACCATCTTCACATTACCCTTAAGGTTCCAGTTCTCCCGAGCCTCCTTACCCACATTATCAAGAGAAAGAAATCTAAAGTAGAGCCTACCGATTAATGCATAATGATACCTGACTAATCGTTCTTCATACTCATCCTGAGGAATGATCATTTTAGTAAGATTCTTAGCATGAACAGGATCAGGGAGGTCGTTCACCTCAAGGATCGGACTACCCACTGCTCTTGCATATGATTTCTTAGGGGCCGGAATCTCCAAAATTGCTGCCACTGATTCATCCTCTGAAGGTAGCACCACCCTCTGTAAGGGGGGAGCTCCGCCTCCATCTAGATCTTGACCATCGCCCAAAATCCTAGCCTCCTTGGCATTCTTGTCACACTCACCTTCACCGACGCTCTCCATTCCACTTAAAAGGAGGCTTGCTTGAAGATTAGTATTATATCTATACTTCCCTACTTAATCTACATTTATGAAAAATCTAACTCGCTAAGGAAAACCAGTGTGATATCTTCTAGTTCTCGATGGTATGCCGTTTAAGCCATGACTAGGTTTTGAAGGGAAAATAACAGATTAGTAAACAAAAAAGAATTTCTTTCTCTTGTTTGACAAAATATTTTGGATATTAATTAGCAAGCCGACATAGACAATTTATCTCTTTACCAAAGTGCTTTAAATTATTGAATAAGAGGAAAAAAATAAAAAAATTCTGTAGTTATTTTATCCTTCTTTTTTTTTTCGCTAAAATTTTATTTCATAAGAAGAAAGAAAAGAAGAAAACAATTACAACCCAACAACCAATCCAACAATAAAAAGAACCAATAGCCTCCCTATCCTCCCACCTTCGGCATTGCCATCAGCAGGAGAAAAGGAAAAACTCTAAGGGAATCTATAATTTGGTCTTCCCTCGGCGTCTCTAGAAAGAAAATCCCCTATGTGAGGAGGCAATATCACATCAACTCCTGAAAAACCACTCTTAGCCGCATCTCTTGCCAAGAAATCAGCCACTGAATTCCCCTCTCTATAATTGTGAGAAATTTTCCAAGAAATTCTTCTCATGTAAGGCTGGAGATATAGCCACCTTTGCAAAGCAAACCAAGGAATCTTCCTTTGCTGAATTAAAAACACAACAGCACTCGAGTCTGACTCAATCCACAAATGTTGAATGTCCATGTCCTTGGCTCGCATCAAACCCTCCATCAGCCCCTCTACTTCAGCCTCAAATACCCCTGTCACTCCCATATATTTTTTATATGAACATATCACTTTACCAAAATGATCACGAAAAATTCCTCCCGCTCCAGCGTGCCCAGGATTTCCCAAAGAGCTCCCATCAAAATTTAATTTGATCCAATTGATGGGGGGTTTGCACCAATAAACCTCCAAAATGTGACGACGATTATCTTTTTGGATAGATAATCCCAGACGTTTGCAACACATAAGGTCTACCAAGGAATTAACTCCCTTTGCTATAGGAGCATTTATTCTTATTTCTTCAATCACCATAAGCGAGGTATATTTTGTTATCCGCTCCACACCCTCATAGACTCTATTATTTCTTTCCCTCCACAAGTGATCTATAACAATACCAAAACCCATGGTCCACGCCTCCTTGCAGCTCACATTTTTATTATTTCTTTTCCACCATTGGGCGAGCTCCAAAATAGAGACCTGAGCACTCCATCTAAGGTTAAAACAGTGACATAAATCATTCAAGATTTCATTAGAAAAAGGGCACTCTATAAATAGATGTTGCATTGTTTCTTCTGCTGCCTTACAAAGAACACATCTGAAAACAAGAGGCACAGCTTTTTTTTTTACCATTTCATCAGTAGGAACCTTTCCATGAATCACCCTCCAAGCAAGAGATGAGACCCGCGGTTGTTGCTTCTTACACCAAATGAGCGAAGCCCAGGGAACCGTTGGCTTTTTTCTCTAATATCCTCCCACGCAGATTTCAAATTAAAATTCCCATCATAAGAAAGACTCCAAACACATCTGTCAACACATTCATAATTTGGGATTTTAATTTGCAAAACAGCATTAAAAGCATCTGTCATGAAGCATGAATTTACCACAGGTATGTTCCACCTATGATTGACGATAAATCTGTCCACCTTTCCATCAAGCATCGATCTATCCACATCTTCCACACACTCTTCCAGCGCAAAGCCTCCCACCCAATTATCCTTCCAAAATTTTATATTGCGACCATCACCAACTACCCATCTCTCCTTAGAAGAAATAAAATTCCAAATTTTTCTAATGCCAGGCCATATGGAAGAAGCACTATATCCTTCCTTCGGTAACCCCTGTTTATTTAGGAATCTAGCTCTCAAGAATCTACTGGCCAAGGAATTTTCATGCTTGATACGCCATGCTGTTTTACAGAGCATAGCTTTATTCACATCTCTCAGTCTTCTCAATCCTAAGCCCCCTTCCTCCTTCGGCTTACAACATTGATCCCAATTAACAACAGTTTTTTTTGTGGCATCAATCTCTCCTGACCAGACAAAATTGCACATCCATCTCTCCAAAGTTGTAATTAGCGACGACGGCCACCAATACACAGCAAAACTATGAGCTGGCATACTCATAATCACCGATTTCACTAATTCAACTCTTCCTGCCAGGGATAACATCTTGCCCTTCCACCCAGCCAAACGGCCTTTTACTTTGTCCATAATAGGCATCACAAAATCTTTCTTAACTCTACCTTTAAAAATCTCCACCCCCAGGTATCTTGTAGGAAATGTACAAAGGGGAATCCCCAATTCTTCTACAATAGCCCTCTTTCTCTGAGAAGATATCGAGCCCACAAACAATTTACTTTTCTCCAAATTGATACATTGGCCAGAAAATTCTTGATACATGTTAAGAAACTTCTTCAGATGTCTAACATATCTGATAGATGCATTAGCAAAGATGAATATATCGTCAGCAAACAAACTATGAACTGGCAATTATTTTATCCTTCATTTATTGGGTATATGATAAAATGGCAAGAATACCACTTTACTAGAATTAATTTTTTTTTTTCCTAAAACTCAGAAAGTAGACTTTATTTAATAAGGAGAAAGAATAAAGATTACAATGAAATGATGGATTACTAATCCACTTTCGGCATGGCCATCAGTAGAATAACAACCTAATCGAAAGATTACAAGTGCTCATGAGAATTTGTATTTGGGCCTCTTTTAGCTAAATGCAAAGGTGCTTTATATCTTTAGGTTGAATGAGATTTTATTGTAGTGGTAATAAGCGTCTCAAATCAGAACATCCCATGTATATTTCGGCTGCAATGGATGGAATTTAGTGGTTACCTTACTTCTATTACATGGAAAATTACCCACATTAACAGAGAAGGATATACCGTCGCAGATATTCTAGCAAAAAGAGGGGCGTCGTCTCGATCTTCCATATCTTGGATGACACATCCTGATTTTGTTAATGATAAAGTCCTCTGGGGCGTATAGGAAAGACCTAGATTTAGATTTACTTCAACTTGATTTTTTATCCTTCATTTGTAGTTTCTCTGTTCTGAGTCTTCTGTTGATGACAATGCCGTAGGTGGGGTCTCAGGACATTGATAGATGGGCTTTAGCTCTCTGCTGATTAGAGTCCCTTCTATATCTTTATATTTGTAGTGATCATCTGGGTATGCCTGGAAGATTTCTTTGTACATCCCTTTATTCTAATATATTTTTTCATTTGTTGATTCATAGCAAAAAAAGTACTTGGGCCTCATTTGAGCATCCTAGTAGTATCCTCAACTATGAAAGAGGGTGGTGCATCCCAAGATGTAGAAGTCCGAGAAATTGTTTTATGCTTGGCCAGCTTGTCAGTGATATAATTTGCTTCATGGTAGCAGTGAGAAATTGTCTATGAAGAACAATCCAATAATTCCTTGTAAGACCAGCACTGCTGCTGGAACATCCCTGGAATTGTATGATTTTGGATGCATAACACTATGGCTTGAGAGTCACATTCGATCGAACGGCTCCTCCAGTTCGTTGTGATTTCCTGGCGAATGCCTATTAAAAAAACTCTAAATTCTGCAACAAATAATTGGATTGGAATTCCTTTATTGTCTCTAAAAATGTCACTTAATCCTGTTTGACCCGGGTTTCCTAAGGAGCAACCATCCTTGTTCAGTTTAATAAAGCCTTGCTTTGGAGGTTCCCCAAGGATTTCAAAGATTTTCTTTTTAGTTCTCACTAGAACACTCTTGAGATGCAAATGCCTGGATAATAACAGGTCAGGGACCGACTTCACGTTGACAGATGTGAAGGAGGAGAAATTAGCTACATCACACAAAATTTCCCTAACAAGTAGCTGAGATGTTGTGGTCACATTATCATGGCGTCTGCAGTTTCTTTATTTCCAGATATGGGAAGGAATAATAATAAGAAGAGTAGACCAGACCTATTGCAACTGAACAACATTTGTTTTCCTCTTCCACAATGAAAACGGTTCCTCTATAGATAGATCTGAAATAAGAATAGGAGTTCCTTCCACACATAAGTACTGAACCCACAATCAAGAAAAAGATAAGACAATGATTATTGATTCTTATGGCTGACAAGAGAGTGTGGTTCTTTTCAGAATTGGGTTAATTCTCCATTAAGTCGGCTTGGGCAGGCATCAAACTCAATAACCGACCCTAGGGATGGGTAACCCTGGCGTGCCAGAAAGGCTTGAATCCTCGATTTTCTCTATTTGGAAGGAGGATGTACCACAAACGTCTTCCCACTGATGATCAAGTCAATAAGCGCAAGGTGCCTATGGTGTCTAGGTGTGATTTAGACACTATAATATATGGAAGCTCAATATTTTGGATTTGATCACATATCACTGCTAGTGGGGGTTTTGAAACCATTGGAAGAGAATAACACCTATTCTCTATGAAGTCTGCCACTGAAGTTGTTAGATCATGTGAAGAGAAGGAACTTCTATCAAGGATATCAACTATTTGAAAGCCCTCCAACCAGCGATCATGCCAAAAAAAGAAAGAGTTCCTATCACTTACAATCCACCCTTCAAATTCTACAATAAATCCCTATACCTTGCATATACCAAGTAGAATTGATGATATAGTTGAAGTCTTTAGTGAACCATCTTTAGCAGTTGAACTGCCTCTTCAGAATTTTCCATACAATGATTGGTCAAATTTTATACAACAGCCCAACTTTTCTAATAAGGCAAGGTTGACATCATAAAAGTCTTCTTTTATTTTATTTTTTGGCTAAAAGTTAGTAAAAGTATATATTGAATAAATAGAGAATTACAATCACAAAGAATGGGAGAAAAAACCCATTGAATTACCTCTCTACCTTCGGCATTGCCATCAACAAAAAGGCAACCCTATCAAATGTAAAACTAGCTAATAGAATCTATATCGTGGTCTCATATTTGAGTCCCAAAATATTTCATGGAAAACAAAGAATGGCACAAAGTTCTAGCTTGTAGTTAAAAATTCAAGTTGTTGCAGCATGTTTAGCCAATCTATCTGCTACCACGTTTCCTTCTCGATAGTAGTGTGAAATCCTCCATGAAATGCTATCTAAATACCTTTTATAGAACCACCAGTTTTGCTGAAAAATCCATGGAAGTTTTTTATTGATGATGCAATTCACCACAACCTACGAGTCACATTCAATCCACAAATTCATAGCATTCATCAATGAAGCGGTCTGCAACCCATAGAAAAACACGCTGAATTTTGCCATGAAGTTGGTTCCCACACCTTCATAGATAGCAAAACTTCACTTTGGAGATCCATTGCTGTCTCTAATAACGTCACCACCCCTAAAACAGCCTGGATTTCCAAGAGAACATTCGTCAATGTTTAATTTGAGGCAATTAGATGAAGGAGGCACCCAAATAACTTCAAGAACTTTTGCAAAAGGTGCTCGGGAAATTGATATCATAAATTTTTTGGAAACCAATAAATTAGGAACTGAAGAAATGTAAATATTTGCCATTTTAGAAAAGTCCTGGAGATCTTGAATTATTGAATTCACCCCTTGATCTATTGGACGAGATTTATTATTAAACCTTCGATTATTCCTTCCCTTCCAAATATGGTGAGGAATCAGAATAACTGCAGAAAGCCATACCTTCCCAATCGACACCACTTAAGCATTTCTCTTCCACCAAGAGAATAACTCTTCATGACAGGGAAAACCGCTCCATCTTTGATAAAAGAAAAATTCACCAATTTAGACCAAATTTTGCCTACAAAATCACAGTCTAAAAATATATGATGAATTGATTCCACATTTTTTAGGCAGAGATAACATCGTGACACCATAGGAATATTGCGCTTCGTTATTTATGGATAGTTAGAAGACTACCAAACGGTGCAGCCCTTTTTTCCAAATTAAATTCATCCAAGCCAGGGCAGAAAATTTCTCTCTAAGGCTGCTCTAAGCCGAAAAAATAGTGAACTTGCTCATTCAGAAAGAGACTATACTCAATTATCTTTAACAGCCACCGTGGGGAAAGGAATGGACTTCACCAGATCACAAAGTCCTTCATAAAATCCGAAACAATCAAAGGAAGAGCCCAACGTCCTTCTACAATCAAATCTGAAACTTTTGGTGTTAAGTTAACAGAGAAAGGCTGACCATTAGATATGATATCATAGAGACTCTTACCATTAATCCAACGATCATACCAGAAATCGATTGAGGATCCATCACCTATTATCCACCTTTCCGATGCACAAATAAAGTCTAGAATATTTTTCAGCCACGGTAAGATTGAAGAAGAGATGTTACCCTTTTTAAGGGACCCATTTGTAGCTACAAATCTTCCACGAAGGAAAGAAGCAAACATGGAGCTATCAGACTCAACAAACCAAATGTAGTGGCAGATTTTCATGCTAAAGAGGCGGAAAAATCAAGGATTTCAAGCTGTTTGGCTTCCTTCCCTGTGCGCATCAATTCTGAAATTGCTTTTGATGCGGATTCATGACCTAGATTTCATATTATGTATTAGCAGATATTCTTCCCTTGCTGATGGCCATGCCGAAGGTG
The DNA here is from genome assembly GCF_013358625.1 of Macadamia integrifolia. Classification (NCBI taxonomy): domain Eukaryota; kingdom Viridiplantae; phylum Streptophyta; class Magnoliopsida; order Proteales; family Proteaceae; genus Macadamia; species Macadamia integrifolia. The sequence continues at coordinate 30,673,656 of NC_056570.1, read as the reverse complement.
GGGGAATTAAAATTCCTAGCTTTGTAATTCTATTTTTTCTTTATTAATGAAATTCTACAAATCTTTAGCAAAAAAAAAAAAAAAAAGACTTAACAAACCAACAAAATTTAGTAAGGATGGCGAGATTAATATCTTTTAAACGATGGACACCCAAACCTCCCTCATTTTTTGGCTTGCAAAGAGTACTCCATTTCACTGTAATAGCCTTAGTTGAATTCGCATCCCCACTCCAAAAAAAATTGTGAATCCACTTCTCCATTAATGAAATCAGCATACTAGGCTATAGATAATCTGAGGAAGTGTATGGACAGGAATATTGCACATTACAAATCTCACTAGCTCAACTCTTCCAGCCATCGATAAAAGACGACCCTTCCATCCTACAAGACGAGCTTTAAATTTATCCACTAAAGGGAGGATAAATTCCTTTTTAACTCTACCTTTAAAGATATCCACTCCTAATTAGTGAGTGTGGAAAGCACATTCAGAGATTCCAAGAACCTCTTTAATTCTTCTTCTCCTTCCTTGCTGGATCATTCCTAGAAAATTTTTGCTTTTATCAAGGTTAATATGCTAACCTGAGTAAGCTTGATAGGAATTTAAGAACTCTTTAAGCTTCCTAACCCCTCTTATCTCAGCATTCATAAAAATCACCAAATCATCAGCATAAAGAAGGTGAGAAGGAGTGTGAACATGTCTAGGGCCAGGAATACCCTTCACCACCCTTTATCACTAAGATCTTTCAATCCTCTGCATAATACTTCTTCAGCTAGAATGAAAAGCATCGGGGAGAGAGGATTGCCCTGACGCAAGCCCCTTTCCACACCAAAGAATCCCATCAGACTACCATTAACCAGAATTTAAAGCTTAGAGGATGCTAGAATCTAATTAATCCAACCAATCTGCACCTGAGAGAACCCAAACTTCTGAAACACATCGAATAGGAACTCCCCACTCTATCGTGTCAAATGCTTTTTGGACATCCAATTTGAGACCCATATTGCCCCCATAAGACTTGGAAAACATTATATTGGTAAGCTCTAAGGCAACTCCAATATTTGAAATTTTGATTTTTCCTTTTTAAAATGCCCCTTGCTCTTCAGAGACCAGTTTATGCAAGAGCAAAGAAAGACAGGAGAATAAAATCTTGAGAATTATTTTAAAGAAAAAATTCCCTAAGCATATAAGGTGTAATTTCCCAACTTTTCTCTTATTATCCACCTTCGGGATTAATGCTAAAAAGTTACAATTTACACCTTTGGTAATCACCCCTTCAATAAAAGAAATTTAATAGCATGACATACCTCCCTTCCGATAATATACTAGCAAACTTGAAAAAGAGTACCAGGGAAGCCATCTGGTCCTAGAGTGCTGGATAGGTCCAAATCAAAGACAACATTTTGAATTTCGTCTGAGGTGGGGATCATCATAAACATATCATTATCTTCAGGGGTTACCAGCTCTGGAATAACCGAAAGAAGATCATCAACTCTCCTGAAATTACCAGCTTGTGGAAAATTTCAAAATGATTCACTAACTTGTCCCCAAAGACAGAAAGAGAAGTATGGACAGCTCCATCATTAGTTTGAATTTCCCGAATAGTGTTTCTACCTCGATGCATCTTGGCTGAAGTGTTGAAGAATTTCGAGCAACGGTCACCCTCTTTCAACCATTTGACACGAGATTCTCTGCCCAAATTGTTTCGCGACTTGCTCCTGGTCATAAAGAGTTTCACTAAACCCATCAGCCTCCAGAAATTCCTGAATATGCTCCAGAGTGACCTTTGTTCTTGCCACTTCATGATCCACGTGAGGAAAAACATCATGAGCCCAAGCCCTTAGAGGACCTTTTAATCTTTTTAGCTTCCCTAGCACTCCGAAAATAGGAGTACCCCTCATAGGGATCTCCCACGATGCCCTCACAATATTCTTGAAATCACTATGCTCAGCCCAGAATCTATGAATTCGAAAAGGAATACTAGTAGGACGAGGCACCTCATTGAAAGAGATAATAATGGGAGAATAGTTAGAATACCTGTGACGTAAAACCCTTTGGGAAATTCCAGGATAACGATCCAGCCACTCCTCATTGCACAAGCTCTTATCCAGGGCCGCTTGAACATTTTCATATTTTCTATTATTTGACCAGGTGAACTTCAATCCAGAAGACGGAATAGAAACCAGCTTACACGAGTCCATCATGGCAACAAAATCTTTAGATGAGCCTAAATAATGCCCTAGACCCCGTTTCTCGTGAGAAAATAGGTACGCATTAAAATCACCAAGAACAATCCTTGGTAACCTTCCACCAGAGATAGAAACAAGATCACACCAAAGCTGATGCCTATTTATCTTTAGACAGTTTGCATACACAATAGAGATAAAAAATCGTTCAGCACCTTCTTCCACATATAATGTGATATGCTGATCAGAGGAAATCACCATCAAAGTTTTTATAAGACCCTCCTTGCAAAAAACTCAAAGGTTTGGGATTGAATCATCCCGATGGTTGTAGATTTTTTTTTTTTTTTTGATACCCAAGGTTCGAGAACAAAGAAATAAGGCACCTACCAGTATCAACTTTTGGCTCCGCCAAACAAATGAACAATGGCTTGTGCTCACAAATGAGAGAGTGAAGAGCAGCACGAGCACGTCGGTTGGAAATACCCCTAATATTCCAAAACAAGAACTGCATCATTGCAAGTTCTTGGTAGCTTCTCTAGCTATATGATGAGTAGTCACACCAATGTTTTGGTTATGAAGCAACCCATCTACTGAGTTCATCTCATAAGCCTTGTTGTTCCCATGACTAGAGGATACTGGGGGGACCATCTGAGCATCTCCAGATTGCCGATGAATCACAGGAACAAAAGGAACTCGAGAATCATTCTCCTCCATCTCAAAATGAGAAAGGTCATAATGGACGATAGCCATACGACCATTATCCAAGCTTGATACAGTCATCGGAGAGACTACAATAGTGTTCACGTTGCTTGGTGACAACGGTAAAACTAGCTCCAAGCGTCCTTCAGAAAAACCCACGGATTGAAGATCCCTATCTGGAAAAATGTCCTTGTCACCATTAGCTTGGGTTTGGCCCATATCCGAACCTGTATTCAAACCCGCCCCATATCGAGGTGTTTGCAAATATTCAAAATCATGTCCAACGTGCTCTTGCTCTAAAATAGGAAGTGAACCCCTCATGGCTGCATTCACAAAGTTTACTCCTTCCAAAACTCTTGGAGATGGAATCCTTTCTATTAAATTTTCTCCAACTAAGGAAATAGGACTCTCAAGCATAGGATTTTCCATCAAAGGGATGCCTCCCAAATTTGATCCCTGATTTGACACAAGAGTTGATTCACTTTCCAAATTCGATTGATTTGCATTAGCCGACTGTTTTGGCCACCATTTCTGCCATCAATGAGGAAGAACCACTGAGTGGTCCACCACATTAATAGTTCCTGGAATTCCAGATCCATTTTCTCTATCAAAAGAAACCTCACAAGCATCAGCCTTATGCCCATAGTGACGACAAGAGGCGCAACGCGCAGGTGGAGCTTCATATTCCATAGTTTTCTTGAAAACATATGATTCCATGGAACCAACCTGCTCTCTCTCCACATACACCTCAACACAAGGCATAGAATCCTCAATGTCCATGCAAACTCTTGCAAAGTGTCCATAATGTGAGTCCAGAGTTCGATGATCAATGGCAATGGGATGCCCCACGGCTTTAGCAATAGATAACAATATTTCTTCATGCCAATATTCTTGTGGAAGAGCTAGAAACCTCACCCAAGATAGCCTATAGGTAATCTCTTCATCATCAATCTTAAAATTCGATCTCCATCTCTGAAAGCATAGAAACTTCCCTTCAACTCTCACAGGACCATGCTTCCAAGCAATAGTCATATCAGCTTTCAATTCAAATCAAAAGGAGACAAATCCTTTCCCCAAAGATTTCAGAGCTGCCTTAGCTTGAAATGGCCAAGTAGTATTCACAAAACTACGTAGCATAGATATAGCCCTGATATTAACTCTACCTAACAAAGCAAACCGAAGAAGCGCTAGTTGCTTCACATACGCTGTTTGCGGGATCTTTATGCTTGTTAAGTTTTCAGCCCTTACAGGAAATGGCAACCGATCCATAGATGGTAGAGAAGGTCGTCCCATTGCCTCTGCAAAAGTGTGTCAATGCTGATCGTTATCCCTCCTCATTCCAATAGGGGCATTAGGAATAATCGGTGCATTCTCTTCTCTCTGATCAGCCATCAAACCAACAACTTCGTTCTCATCAGAAATCGTACCAGGAGATGAGTTTTTGTGTCCAGGGATGAGGTGAGATTCCCCCAAAAGAAAAGAATCTCTTGCCCATTGATTGAGATCACCATTACGATCCATACCCCTAGCATCACCATCACTTCCTCCATGAGTTCCTCCTTGTGGGAAAGACCCAGAAATGTTCTCTCGCTCATTCTTTTTCAAACCCTCCCCAACCATAAATTCTTCGAACACTCAATCCACCTTCCTTCTTTGGCTTGCATAGGTCATCCCATTTGATAGTTATAGGTTTAGAGGTTAATGCATCTCTAGACTAGATGAAATTTCTGAACCAAGTCTCCATGAGGGCAACAACAGACGATGGCCAAAGATATATAGAGAATTTATGAATGGGAATGGTACTCATGACCATTTTAACCAACTTAACTATAACCACCATAGAGAGAAGGTGGCGCTACCATCCTGATAGACTTTCTTTAAATTTATCCACTAGAGGCATAAATTCAGGGATTCACAAGACTTCTTTGATCTGATTTTTCCTTGATGCAGGGATTGGACCAAAATACATATGAATTTTATCTTAATTGGAAGCTTGAATAGAATAAGCTTGGTACTTATCTAGGAACCTCTTGAGATGCTTCACACCACACAAGCCCACGTTGATGAAGATGAAAAGATCATCAGCAAAGAGCAAATGAGAGGAGTGACGACATTTTTAGGCCCTTGGAGCTCTTTAACTGAGCATGTTCTTCTCAGTGCTTGGAGCCCTCAGCATAGCAATTCTTCATCAAGAATGAATGACATTCGAGAAAACGGATCTCCTTGTCGAAAACCCCTTTCAAACCCACCCCCCCCCCCCCCAAAAAAAAAAAATTGGTCCACCATTGATTAGGATTGATAACTTCATTGTGTTAAGGGATTTCCAAATCCAATCAATCCATCTGGGATGAAAACCAAACTTTTTCAAAACATCAAATAAGAATTTCCATTTCAAAGTATCAAAAGCTTTTTGTGCATCTAGCTTTAAGCCCATCTTAACTCCATAGATCTTTTTTCTCATCAGGTTAGTAAGCTCTGTGGCGTCGCCAATAGAAGAGAATATCACCTTTCCTTTTTTAAAGGCAACTTATTCTTCTTAAATAAGCTGAGGGAGCAAGGCAGATAGACGATTTGCTAGGATCTTTGGGATGAGCTTAAAGTCAAAATTTCCTCAACAAATCGGCAGAAATTGGCCAACCTTCTTGGCATTTTTCATCTTCGGGGATCAAAGTAAGGAAAACACAATTAATTCCTTAAACAAGGAAATCAATCATTACTACCTTTGAGTCATAACTTTGTCCCATAAGTGGAAATTAAAAAAGAAAAAAACTCTTATATAAGCTAACTATCTATCGAGAGAAATGTAGATGACATTGCTTTAATTTTTTTTAATTCCAATTTTATATTCACTTGAAAAAAAAAGAGTTCATGGAAGACGGGATTTGGTGGCAATAAGAGTAGCCAATGACATTCTCTTTTGCCAAAGATCAGCAAAGAATATTCTAAGAAATAGTAAAAGAATTAGAAAACCACCTCACTAAATACAAATACAAAAAAATAAAAAATAAAAATTCAGAATGTTGCCCACCTTCTGCATGGAAATTTGCAGTCAAGCAAACTAAATCGTAATAAAAGTTAAAGAAAGTAAATGACATTGTAGCATTACAAGTTCTAATAACATATGCCTTGTATTAGACCACAAAATAGAATATTAAACAATGCGTTCCATTTTATTTCCAAAGAAACCAAGGTTGAGGCCACAAAAGACATAAATATTTTAACTAAAGCATATTGATTAAAGTAGCACCATTGATGATGCACAAGGTAGGTCTGCTTGTTCACAATGGATAGGGTTTGGGGGGGAGTATGTATCACTATCACAACCATGGCTTTTATCTTTGTGCACTTCCTTATCTATATTGGGGTGGTTTATAAAATCGGATCCCTCACTTTATGCTCAATTTTTGCGAGGCCGTTTAATGGCTAAGGATGGAGTTCTAAAGAAGCAATCCTCATCTTCTATTCTTCCTGGTCTTCACAAAATTTGGACCTTTATTGGTGACACCGAATGCTGGATTGTGGGAAATGGTAGCTCTATCAAATTCTGGTATGACTGCTGGTTGGTGGGTTCAAGAATAGTAGATATTCTTTCTCCCGATGTTTCTATCCCCATGGATATGACAGCCACAGTAGCTGACTTTATAGAAGATGGAAGTTGGTCTTTACCTGCAGTTTCAAACTCATCGCTTGCTGGTATCTATGATAAGATCAGAACTATTGGTCTCCCAACAGTGCCTATGTCTGATCGAAGAGTATGGTTGCTTACTGAATCAGGAAATTTCATTGTGAAATCAGCATGGGAGGGAATGAGAAGCAAGAGGCCAATTCATGAGTGGACGAGACTAGTTTGGCTGAAAGGCCTACACCCACGATTTTCCATCTATGGTTGGTGTCTCTGCCATAAGCGTCTTCCAACTGATGATCAGGTTTGCAAGCGTGGAGTTCCTTTGGTGTCTAGATGTGATTTGTGTTCCAATGGTTATGAGACACTTTCTCATTTGATTCTGGAATGCAATTTCAGTATTGAGGTTTGGAAAGTGTTGCTATCTTTCTTTAGCATCAACTGGAGTGGTTTTCCTTCCATTGAAGAACTCTTTTCCTGGTGGAAACGCAAATCCAATGCTGTTCATTTAAAGCAGGCCTGATTGGCTCTTGTCATCATCATTCCTTATCACCTCTGGAAGGAAAGAAACAAAAGAAGGCAAACCATCTTCTCCTCAGCCACTGGTAAAGGCTGTATTGAGAGATCTATTTGATTATTCTACTTTGGCATCAATTTCAATAAGATCAATCCCGGCCCTTCTATTATCAAGAACTCTTCAAATTAAAGTCATCCCAACAAGGGCAGCTACAGTTTTTGAGGTTGTTTAGCATCCCCCGAATCTTGATTGCATAGAGTTAAACATTGATGGGTGTTCGCTCGGAAATCCAGGGAGTTTAAGGTCAAGTGGTGTCTTCAGAGATAGCAATGGTGGCATGCTTCTATGTTTCGCTAATTACCAAGGTATCTCTACCAACTTTGTAGCTGAATTTGTGGCTTTTTTCATAGGGTTCAACATGCAATGGCATTGAACATCAGAAATCTCTGGATCGAGTGTGATTCGCATTCTGTGCTTCTATGCATTCGCAATGGTAAAATTCCTTGGTTTCTTCAACAGCAATGAGGATATTGCAAAGCTATCCTGGATAGTTTGACATGGACAATGATTCACTTTTTCTACGAGACAAATGTGGTCATAGATAAATTAACCAAGCACTTTGCTGCGACCTTGTCCACTACGTCTTGGGATGTTCCACTGACATTTATTACACATGATCTGCCCTGGGATGCTCAACTGAGGCCTAGGTTCAGATTCTCTTAATTTAATTTTATTTTTTATTCTTAGGCTGTTAATTCTGTTGATGGTCATGCCAAAGGTGGAATAACAGTTCAATGGTTTTGTAATCTCATATTCTTTCATTCTTTTTTTTTTTTTTTTTTTTGCCAAAGATTATACTTTATTAAGCCAAATATGAGAAAACCCCAAGAGGGTAGCAATGAAAGAAATCTCTGGATCGAGTGTGATTTGCATTCTGTGGTTCTATGCATTCGCAATTGTAAAATTCCTTGGTTTCTTCAACAGCAATGGGGGTATTGCAATCCTGGATAGTTTGACATGGACAGTGACTCATTGTTTCCGCGAGACAAATGTGGTTGCAAATAAATTAGCCAAGCATTCTACTGCGACCTTGTCCACTACGTCTTGGGATGTTCCGCCGACATTTGTTACGCATAATTTGGCCTGGGATGCTCAACTGAGGCCTAGGTTCAGATTCTCTTAATTGAGTTTTATTTTTATGCTTGGGGTATTAATTATGTTGATGGCCATGCCGAAGTTGGAATAATAGTCCAATGGTTTTGTAATCTCATATTCTTTCATTCTTATTAATAAATTTTCACTTGCTGACTCTTAGCAAAAAGTATATCTCGCAGAAACAGTGAGTTACTGTCCATGTCAAACTATCTAGGAAAGCTTTGCAATATCCCCATTGCTGTTGAAGAAACCAAGGAATTTTACCATTGCAAATGCATAAAACCACAGAATGTGAATTACACTCGATCCAGAGATTTCTGATGTTCAATACCATTGCATGTCGAATCCCCATGAAAAAAGCCACAACTTCAGCCACAAAATTGGTAGAGATACCTTGGGAATTAGCAAAACATAGAAGCATTCCACCATTGCTATCTCTGAAGACACCACTTGACCTTGAACACCCTAGATTTCCGAGCGAACACCCATCAATGTTTAATTCTATGCAATCAAGATTCGGGGGATGGAAAACAACCTCAGAAATTGTAGCTCCCCTTGTTGGGATGACTTTGATTTGAAGAGTTCTGATAATAGAAGGTCCAGAATTGATCTTACTGAAATTGATGCCAAAGTAGAATAAGCAAACATATTTCTCAATACAGCCTTTACCAGCTACTGAGGATAAAATGGCTGGCTGTCTTTTGTTTCTTTCCTTCTAGAGGTGATAAGGAATGAGGTTGACAAGAGCCAACCAGGCCTGCTTTAAATGAACAACATTGGATTTGCATTTCCACCACCAAAAGAGTTCTTCAATGGAAGGAAAACCACTCCAATTGATGCTAAATAAAGATAACAACACTTTCCAAACCTCAATACTGAAATTGCATTCCGAAATCAAATGAGAAAGTGTCTTATAACCATTGAAACACAAATCACATCTTTTTTTTCGCTAAAGGGTCATGTATATTAAGAGACGAAAGGGAAAAATTAAAAATTGTACAAAGAGGATCCATAAAAAAGAAGATCCAAAGAAAAACAAACAAAAAGCACACCACCTAGGACCCACCTCCACCTACGGCATTGCCATCAGCGGAAAGATAGGTGCTAGGCCAAAAGCATAAATTGAACACTAATAAAATCTGAAACGCGATCTACCCATTTCATCCTCAGCCATGAACTCAAGCACCTTAGGACTGCCCATCGCATCCTCAGCCATGAACTCAAGCACCTCAGAAGGCCATGCCACTACTGATGTAGATGCTTCCTTCTTAGCAGCCATCTGCGCCAGGAAATATGCTATAGGGTTTGCCTCCCGATAGCAATGAGTGATTTTCCATCTTATACCACTGAGATAAGACATAAGGGAAGACCACCTTTGCCAAACAAACCACGGGACCAAACCCCTTTGAACCATGAGCACCACAGCGCCCGAATCACATTCGATCCACAGAGATGCACAATTCATCTCTCTTGCTCTCTCAATTCCTTCAATTAACGCTTGAAATTCAGCATGGAAATTTGAAGCTATTCCTAAATAGGAGCTATAAATCGATACAATCTGGCACTTGCTGTCCCTTATAATGCAACCTACTCTTACATTCCCTAGATTACCCAAGGACGAGCCATCACAATTTAGCTTCCACCAACCATCCATCGGAGGCAGCCAGAAAATTTCTCACACCCCTTTAATCTTCCTTCTTGGAACCTCCATATTAAGCTTCAAGCATCTCTCAGAATCTAGTCGAGATTTAATTCTATCACTTTTTCCTGGGCCACGTCTTCTAATCTCCTCCATTATTGTATGAAAGACTTGACCATAAGATCGATGCAGACCCCTAAATCTCCTTGAATTCCTTTCCATCCAAATAAAGTATGGAACAAGAATCAAACCTGCCATCCACATTTGAGACAGTCCAATGGCTTTGGATTTTTGAGTCCACCATGAAACATGCGCTGAAAAATCATCCCCCTGATAGGGCCAATGAAATCCAAAGACTTCAGCAAACACCCTCCAAATGTAGACAGCTCCATCACATTCCAAGAACAGGTGATTTATAGACTCCTCAGCCTTATTGTACACCTCACACCTAGAAGGGAGCGGCACTCCTTTTCTTTTTACCTTGTCATCACAAGGAAGCTTTCCATGCATAAGTCTCCATCCAAACACTGATTGGCGGGGGATCAAAACCGAGCTCCACACCACTTTTGCCTAGCCCACTTTAGGAGAACCTTTCTCAGTGCTTCCCAGGTTGATTTAGTGGAGAAAACTCCTAAGGAGGATAGAGACCAGCAGCATCGGTCGTTCTGACCCTGCAGCAAGGGTATATTCCCTATAGCTTTGAATATATCATTTAAAAATTCAGACTGAATAGGAGTAAGACACCACTGACTGTCTCCAATAAAGTCTGCCACTCTGCAAATGCTATGAGAAAAATGAAACAAAGGGAGCGGGGAGAGCTCAGCAATAGACAGAGGGCCTACCCATCGATCCTGACAAAAAAATATGTCCTCACCAGTACCCACCATCCAATGCTCAGATAGAGATACAAAGTTCCACATCTTCGCAATTCCTTTAAACACCGAAGATGCTCTATAACCCTTCTTGAGGTCTCCACCTTCATTCACAAATCTAGCTCTCAAGAAGGAACTAAAAGCAGATCCTTCATGCTTCATTTGCCACACTAGTTTGCTAAGCACCGCACAGTTGACATCCCTCAATCGCCTGATACCTAAACCCCCTTCCTCCTTAGGCCGGCATACCTCTTCCTATTTCATAGTGATTTTCTTCACTGTGTAAATATCCCCTGACCATAGGAAATTCCTAATCCAGTGCTCCACCATTTTAATCACTGATTCAGGCCACCAATAAATCAAAAAATTATGAATAGGCATACCTGAGATCACAGACCGAATGAGCTTTGCACGACCAGCCATTGGAAGGAGTTTGCCTTGCCATCCCTGTAATCGAGATTTAATTTTATCCATAAGAGGGAGCATCCTATCCTTTTTGACAGCGCCCTTGAAGATCTCAACCCCAAGATACCTCGTTGGAAGAGAGCAAGTTGGGATACCCAACAGATCAGAAATATACCTCTTCCTGTGAGGGGCGACTTTGCCAAAAAAAACCTTGCTCTTCTCCAAGCTGAATTTTTGGCCAGAAGATTCTTGGTATTTAAGCAGGAACTCTCTCAGACATCAAACATATTTTGCTCCGGCGTTCATGAAGATAAAAATGTCATCCGCGAAAAGCAGATGACTGGGAACAGTGGCACCTCTAGGACCAGGAAGCGCCTTCAATTTTTTCACCTTTAATAGACCATTTAGACCCCTGCACAACACTTCTTCTGCCAAAATAAAAAGCATAGGAGATAGCGGGTCCTCTTGTCTCAAACCTTTCTCAGCTCCAAAGAAACCCACCGGACCACCATTCAATAACACTGAAATTCTAGAAGAAACCAAGATTTCATGAATCCAAGCTAACCACACATCCGAGAAGCCGAATCGTTTCAAGACCGCAAAAAGAAAATCCCATGACAATGTGTCATAGGCCTTCTGCACGTCAATCTTAATACCCATGCCACCCCCTCTGAGATGTATGTAATAAATTAGCAAGCTCAGAGGCTAATCCAATATTTGATGAGATAATCTTACCTTTCTGGAACGCCCTTTGCTCATCTGACACCAATCGAGGAAGAAGGCAAGATAACCTCTCGGCCATGATCTTTTACAGGACTTTGCAGAAAAAATTTGCCATACAGATGGGGCGAAATTTATCCAGAGAGACCGCTCCCTCAACCTTTGGAATTAGCGTCACAGAACTGTTATTTACTCCATTCGGAAGCTTCCCACAGCGGAAAAAACCAGTCACAGCCCCACAAAAATCGTCACCCACTATCTCCCAACACTGTTTGAAGAAAGCTCCTTGAAACCCATCAGGGCCAGGAGAGCTATATGGATCCAACCCCCATACCACCTTCTTAATCTCTTCTCTGGCAGGGATAGCTTCTAATATGGAAGAGTCCTCCCTATTCACCTCATTAGGAATCACCTACAATAGCTCCATATTATCTATGCAATGGTCCGCTTTATGAAAATTTTCAAAAAAAAGTGACACATATTCTGCCATCTGCAGCGGCTCAGAGACCACTGTACCATCTTGTTTTTTCAAAGTACGAATGCTGTTTTTTATACGTCTCACCTTAACCGATAGGTGAAAGAATTTTGAGTTACGGTCTCCAAGTTTCGCCCAATTGCAACGAGCCTTTTCAGCCCAAAGTTTTTCGTGCATCTCCACTGCTTTCAAGAGCTTAGTTTTCACCTCTGCTTCTCTGGAGTATAACTCATCAGACATCCCTACCTGTTCGATAGTTCGTTGGACTTCCTCCACTTCTTCAGTAGCATCTTTAAGAGCTACATCCAAGTTAGGGAAAGTCTGTCTTGCCCACCCTTTTAGAGCATTCTTCACCGCCCTTAATTTATATGCCAGCCTGCCAATGGGACCACCCCTAACCTCCCTAGACCACACATCCCTCACCAGGTCCTCAAAGGATTCCTCTTCCATCCAAAAATGATGAAATCTGAAAGGAGCATTTCGAGACTTAGTAATCTCTGCCGAGGAAAATAGGCTTGGAGCATGATCTGAAATTGATCTATGGGCACCTTCTGACCACATCACCAAAAACTTCCAACCATTGAGCATTGAAAAAACTTCTGTCAAGCCTTGCCGCCACATGTCCTCTACATCTATTGTTAGTCTAGGTAAATTTGGACCCCTAGGACGGAGAGCTTATCAAATCACAAGCATCCACCATGGCCTGGAACTCTGTCGTGGCACCCAGATTGAATCTACCAAGACCCCTCTTCTCATGAGAATACAACGTGGCATTAAAGTCCCCTAGAGCAACCCATGGAAGGGACAGGGCAGCCACAATGCCCATCTCCACCCAAAGATTCCTACGCTCTGCCCTGAAACACGAGGCATGAATCACAGAAACCACAACCTGCTGACCATTCCATTGCATCGAAACTGAAATCATCTGCTTTGAGGACTGCACCACCATAAGCCTCGCAAGAGAATTTTTCCAGACTACCCAGAGGTTTGGCACTTTATCAAGATGGGAATTATGGGTAATTTCGGTCATGAATCCCAGATGATTAAAAAAACAGGCAGGGAAAGACACTAAATCCACCATGGGCTCTGCAATACACACCACATCAGGGGAGTGATCACGAAAAAAAATATGCAATGCTCTAGAAGCCGCTGCCTTTCGAACACCTCGGATATTCCAATAGAAAATCCGCATAATTAAAAAGATGTTCCATCAGACTTGTCCGACCTCAAGGTCTGACCACCACCTTTCTTTTTCTTTTTCTTTTTCTTTTTCTCCCCTGCTTCGGTCCCTTTCTCAATCATCTCTGCCACCTTGTTGATAGCTTGAACACCCATCTGAGCAATCTCCTTCCTGCTCAAAGGGAGCTGCAATGGGGCAGTATATTCCCTATTCGTCGCTGTATGACCCCCCTGCTGGTCAGACCTCCTCAAGAACTACCTAGGGACACCCCTGTCCTCTTATGATGAGCAGAAACCCTCACCCCACCATGAGAGGAGGGTGCCATGGACTTGCTCACCTGCCGCTGAAGCTCCAACAGACCAGTGGTTGAAACTGAACCAAACTGGTTCGGTTCTCCTCCCTTGACCGTATCATGGTCTGATTCTTACCCAGATTCAGAGGAAGACTCCCCATCAGACCGGCCCAACTCATCATCAGAAGATACCGAATCCTTCTCTGAATCAGAAGATTCAGAGTGTATCTCCTCCCTATTCTGAGATTCCGTATTTAATATCTCCCCCTCATGAGCCGTTTCCAGATTTTCCAAAATAGGAATGATAGCATTGTGAGTGGGAGAAATCAATTCAATTAAAATCTCACCCTCCTCCACATTTGGTAACTGAGGTGAGGAATTAATGGGAATAACAGTGCCTTCCACTACTCCATCAGTATTTACACCTTTTGGATTTAAATTCACAAGATCGTGATCTATTCTTTAGAAAGAAGTGATGTTTCGAACCGGTGAATTACTTGTTCCCGAGTTGACTCTGTCTTCTTCATACACCGCCCCTGGTATCCCTGCCTTGTCTCGAGCATTCAGTCACTCGTCACAGGCCTTCTTTTCTCGGCAGGCATGAACTTGATGGCCCAGTTTTTTACAGAAACCGCATTTCCCCAATGAATCCTAGTAGATCAACTGTCGCTTGAACCAGAACAAAGTTTGAGTCCCAGGCTGTTTGCGTTCAACTTGAATTTCCTCCAGCCTTGGAACCCCCACTTCCATCTCCACCAGAACATGAGCATAATTTTCATATATAACGCTCTTGGTGCGTTGATCGAGACCAACTGGCCTCCCTACCGCCTTAGCCATTGTCAATAATACCTTTTCATGCCAATATTCCAGAGGAAGATCTGGAAATCGCACCCAAACCAGGACCTTATTGATCAATTTTTCATGGATGCTAAAATATGGACGCCATCTTTGAAACCGAACGAGTTGACCTCCAATCTTCACAGGGCTTCGCTTCCACATCTGGGCCATGTCATGCTCAGACTCAAATTGGAAGATCGTGAAGCCCTTACCCATGGGTATCATCTTCACTTTACCTTTCAGTTTCCAAGAGTCACGGGCTTCTCTGCGAACATCATCTAGGGAAAGAAAACAAAAATTGATTCTACCAATCAGGGCAAATCGATATTTTAGTAATCTATCCTCGTAAGCCTCCTGGGGGATGATCACCTTGGTCGAATTCCCTGCATGAATAGGGTCGGGCAGTTCATCCACCATCGGTGTGTTTGAACCAACCACATTCGCATTAGATTTGTGTGGTACTTGATCAGTTGGGGCGATCACTTTTGTAGAAGCTTCGGTATCAGAACCAACAATGGAGGCGAAGGATTTATTTGCAGCAACAGAAGGCTCCTTACCCCCATCCAAAACCGCCTGCTCCATGGGAGGTTGAGCCTTCCAAAAGTCCGTTAACCGGAGTTGCCTTCCCCTATCCGGCGGGAAGCCACCTCCTGGATCATCCCCTATGACTGTGAGAGGGCTCTCAGACATCTCTCTCCCTCATGTTTAGAAACACAAATCACATCTAGACACTAAAGGAACTCCATACTTGCAAACCTGATCATCAGTTGGAAGACGGCTATGGCATAGACGCCAACCATAGATGGAAAATCGTGGGTGTAGGCCTTTCAGCCAAACTAGACTCATCCACTCATGAATTGGCCTCTTGCTTTTCATTCCCTCCCATGTTGATTTCACAGTGAAATTTCTTGATTTAGTAAGCGACCATACTCTTCGATCAAACATAGGCATTGTTGGGAGATCAATAGTTTTGATCTTATCACAGATACCAGCAAGAGCTGATTTTGAAACCCCAGGTAAAGACCAACTTCCATCTTCAATAAAATCAGCTACTGTGGCTGTCATATCCATGGGGATAGAAACATTGGGAGAAAGAATATCTTTTATTCTTGAACCCGCCACCCAGCTGTCATACCAGAATTTGATAAAGCTACCATTTCCCACAATCCAACGTTCGGCGTCACCAATAAATGTCCAAATTTTGTGAAGACCAGGAAGAATAAAAGATGAGGATTGCTTCCTTAGGGTTCCATCCTTAGCCATTAAACGGCCTCGCAGAAATTGAGCATATAGCGAGGGATCCGATTTTATAAACCACCCTAACATAGATAAGGAAGTGCACAAAGATATAAGCCATGGTTGTGATATTGATACATACTCTCCCCCAAACCCTATCCATTGTGAACAAGCAAACCTACCTTGTGCATCATCAATGGTGCTACTTGGATCAATATGCTTTAGTTGCAATATTTATGTCTTATGTGGCCTCAACCTTGGTTTCTTTGGAAATAAAATGGAACCCATTGTTTAATATTCTATTTTGTGGTCTAATACGAGGCATATGTTGGTAGACCTTGTAATGCTACCATTGTCATTTACTTTCTTCAACTTTTATTACGATTTAGTTTGCTTGATTGCAAATGTCCATGCAGAAAAATGGCATTAAAAATCCAAAGAATATAGAATTAAAGCAATGTCATCTACATTTCTCTTGATAGATAGTTAGCTTATATAGGAGTTTTTTTCTTTTTTTAATTTCCACTTATGGAACAAAGTTATGACTTAAAGATAGTAAGGATTGATTTCCTTGCTAATGGCATTAATTGAGTTTTCCTTACTTTGACCCCGAAGATGAATAATGCCAAGAAGGTTGGCCAATTTCTGCCTATTTGTTGAGGAAACTTTGACTTTAAGCTCATCCTAGAGATCTAGCAAATTTTCTGTCTGCCTTGCTCCCTCAACTTATTTTAGAAGAATAAGTGGCTTTTAAAAAAGGAAAGGTGATATTCTCTTCTATTGGCATGGCCACAGAGCTTACCAACATGATGAGAAAAAAGAACTTTGGAGTTAGGATGGGCTTAAAGCTAGACGCTCAAAATGCTTTTGATACTCTAAAATGGAAATTCTTATTCGATGTTTTGAAAAATTTTGGTTTTCATCCTAGATGGATTGATTGGATTCAAAAATCCCTTAATACAATGAACTTATCAATGCTAATCAATGGTGGTGGACCAATCGTAATTTTTTTTTTAGGGGGGGGGGTGTTTGAAAGGGGTCTTCAACAAGGAGATACGCTTTCTCCAATATCATTCATTCTTGATGAAGAAATGCTATGCTAAGGGCTCCAGGCACTAAGAAGAACATGCTTAGTTAAAGAGCTCCAAGGGCCTAAAAATGCCGTCCTCCCTCTCATTTGCTCTTTGCTGATGATCTTTTCATCTTCATCAACGTGGACTTATGTGGTGTGAAGCATCTCAAGAGGTTCCTAGATAAGTACCAAGATTATTCTATTCAAGCT
The DNA here is from genome assembly GCF_013358625.1 of Macadamia integrifolia. Classification (NCBI taxonomy): domain Eukaryota; kingdom Viridiplantae; phylum Streptophyta; class Magnoliopsida; order Proteales; family Proteaceae; genus Macadamia; species Macadamia integrifolia. The sequence goes on along the minus strand of NC_056570.1, from coordinate 30,656,542 downwards.
TCCAATTGAGATAAAATTCATATGTATTTTGGTCCAATCCCTGCATCAAGGAAAAATCAGATCAAAGAAGTCTTGTGAATCCCTGAATAATGCTTCCCAACACAGTACCTTGGTGTTCAGTTCCTCAAGGGAAGGGTTAAAATTGGATTAATTATGCCTCTAGTGGATAAATTTAAAGAAAGGCTATCAGGATGGTAGGGCCACCTTCTCTCTATGGAGGTTAGAGTTAAGTTGGTTAAAACGGTCATGAGTAGCATTCCCATTCATAAATTCTCAATATGTCTTTGTCCATCGTCTGTTGTTGCCCTCATGGAGACTTGATTCAGAAATTTCATCGAGTCTGGAGATGCATTAACCTCTAAAGCTATAGCTGTCAAATGGGATGACCTATGCAAGCCAAAGAAGGAAGGCGGGTTGGGTATTCGAAGACTTTATGATGTCAACCTTGCCTTATTAGAAGAGTTGGGCTGTTTTATAAAATCTGATCAGTCATTGTTACCGAAAACTCTAAAGAGGTAGTTTAGTTGCTAAAGATGTTTCACTGAAGACTTCAACTATATCATCAATTCTACCTAGTATATGCAAGGTATGGGAATTTATTGGAGAATTTGAAGGGTGGATGGTAAGTGATAGGAGCTCTATCTTTTTTTGGCATGATCATTGGTTGGAGGGCTTTCAAATAGTTGATGTCCTTGATAGCAATTCCTTCTCTCCATATGATCTAACTACTTTGGTGGCAGACTTCATAGAGGACAAGTGTTATTCTCTTCCAGTGGCTTCAAATCCCGCACTAACGGTGATATGTGATCAAATCCAAAATATTGAGCTTCCATATATTATAGTGTCTGACAAGAGAGTGTAGTTCCTTTCAGAATTGGGTTAGTTCTCCATTAAGTCGGCTTGGGAAGGCATCGAACTCAAGAACCGACCCCAGAGATGGGTAACCCTAGTGTGCCAAAAAGGCTTGAATCCTCGATTTTCTCTGTTTGGATGGAGGATGTACCACAAATGTCTTCTCCCTGATGATCAAGTAAATAAGCACAAGGTGCCTATGGTCTCTAGGTGTGATTTATGCCATAAGAATCAATAATCTTTGTCTTATCTTTTTCTTGATTGTGGGTTCAGTACTTATGTTTGGAAGGAGCTCCTATTCTTATTTCAGATCTAGAGGAGTGGTTCCCGTCTATAGAGGAACAATTTTCATTGTGGAAGAGGAAAACAAATGTTGTTCAGTTGCGACAGGCCTGGTCTGCTCTTCTTATTATTATTCCTTTCCAGAATATTGAGCTTCCATATGTGGTTTTCTATCCTTTATTTGTCTGGAAATTTTTTGTGATCTAGCTAATTTATCCTCCTTCGCATCTATCAATGTAAAGTCGGTTTCTGGCCTATTATTATCCAGACATTTGCATATCAAGACTATCCTAGTGAGAAGCAAAAAAAAAAAAAAAAAATTCTTTGAAATTCTTTGGGAACCTCCAAAGCAAGGCTTCATTAAAATGAACATAGATGGTTGCTCCTTAGGAAACCTGGGTTGAATAGGATTAAGTGACATTTTTAGAGACAATAAAGGAATTCCTATCCGATTATTTGTGAATTTTCAAGTATTTCTTACGAATTTTGTTGGAGAATTTAGAGCTTTTTTCATAGGCATTCACCAGGAAATCACAATGAATTGGGGGAGCCATTTGATCGAATGTGACTCTCAAGCCATAGTGGCATACATTCAAAATCATACAATTCCATGGATGTTCCAGTAGCAGTCTTACAAGGAATTATTGGATTGTTCTTTATGGACAGTTTCTTGTTGCTACCATGAAGCAAATTATATCATTGACAAGCTGGCCAAGCATGCAGCAATTTCTCGGACTTCTACGTCTTGGGATGCACCACCTCTTTCATAGTTGAGGATATTACTAGGATGCTCAAATGATGCCCAAATACTTTTTTTTGCTATGAATCAGCAAATGAAAAAATATATTAGAATAAGGGGATGTACAAAGAAAGCGTCCAGGCATATCTAGACAATCACTACAAATATAAAGTTATAGAAGGGAATTTAAGCTCCATCTTCGGCATTACCATCAGTAGAGACCTAAAGCCCATCTACCAATGTCCTGAGACCCCACCTACAACATTGCCATTAGCAAAAGACTCAGAATAGAGAAACTACAAATGAAGGATAGAAAATTAAGTTGAAATAAATCTAAATCTAGGTATTTTCTATACGTCCCAAAGGACGTCATCATTAACAAAATCAAGCTGTGTCATCCAAGATATGGAAGATTGAGATGACGCCCCCTCTTTTTGCTAGAATATCTGCGATGGTATTTCCTTCTCTCATAATGTGGGTAATTTTCCATGTAATGGAAGTAAGGTAACCACTTTATTCCATCTATTGCTGCCGAAATATCCATGGGATGCTCTGATTTGAGATGCTTGTTACCAATGCAATAGAATCCCTTTCAACCCAAAGATATAAAGAACCTTTGCATTTAGCTGAATGAGGCCCAAATACAAATTCTCATCAGTGCTTGTAATCTTTCGATTAGGCTGTTATTCTACTGATAACCACGATGAAGGTGGATTTGTAGTCCATCATTTCATACCATATATGGTCTAAAAGGAACAAACGGAAATATGAATGTTTGGAGAGAAATCATTCTTTTGTGGTCAAGGCGATGTTGAAAGATTTAATTGATTTTTCCAAGTTAGTTCCAATCAATATCAAGTTGGTATCGGAGCTTTATTTTCCAGACGGTTAAAGGAACTAATATCTCCATCAGCAACAAGGAAGATTGTTGAAGTAACTTGGCAATGCCCTCCCTTGGGATATTGGAAGCTCAATATTGATGGGTGCTCGCTAGGAAATCCTGGTTGCTCTGGGGCTGGAGGAATTTTACGTGATGAGAAGGGGGTTCCCTCTAGGTTTTTCGCAAATTATGAAGGGATTTCTTCAAACTTTGTTGCTGAATTCACAGCTTTTTTTGCTGGTATCAATCATGCAAGATCAATGAATATCCGAAAGCTATGGATTGAATGCGATTCGATGGTTGTCGTAATGTGCATCAAGAACAAAAAAACTCCATGGGTGTTTCAGCAGGAGTGGTGGTATATTAAGAGCTACCTAGATTCTTGTTTATGGTATATATCCCACTACTTCCGTGAGATCAACTGTGTAGCGGACAAACTCGCAAAGCATGCTGCCTCAACTAGATTCTCTTATACTTGGGATGTTATTCCATCTTTTCTTGTATCTGATATTAATTGGGATGCTCAATTGAGACCTAGATTTTGGTTCTCGTAACCATTTGATTGTATTTCCTTTGGTTGTGTTGCTTTTTCTGCTAATGGCCATGCCGAAGGTGGAAAAGTAGCTCAATGGTTTGTTTTTTCTCTCATTCTTTGATCTTCAATTGTTTATTAATAAAATTCATTGCTGATTCTTAGGAAAAAAAAAAAATAGTCCATCATTTCATTGTAATCTTTATTCTTTCCCCTTATTTAATAAAGTCTACTTGCCAAGTTTCAGGAAAAAAAAAATTGATTCCAGTAAAGTGGTATTCTTGCCATTTTATCATATACCCAATAAATGAAGGATAAAATCGCTATAGAATTTTTTTTCTTTTTTCCTTTTATTCGATAATTTAAATCACTTTATTAAAGACAGAGAGGCTAAAGGGATGCCTTTCCCGCAAGTAACTTCATCTGTTGGCAGCTAGCTTACCATGCATTAACCTCCACCCAAATGTTGCTTGTCGAGGTTGTAGGTGTGTCCCTCAAACAATGGAAAATCAAGCAACTTTGGGATTATGCTGACAAATTTTATTCCAAGACAAAATGGCACTAAACGACCCTATGAGTGTGCAACTCCAGACGCACCTGTCCTCGACATTGTATTGAGTCAATTTTATTGAATTTTCTACATTAAAATTGTTCTCAAAAAGAAGAGCTTACATTCGGGAACTGCAATTTAAATGTTGTGATTAAGTTATTCCCTACTTGTTAAGGACGATCCTAGCACCAAATGGCTGTTTTTTGGCCCACGTATCTTTTGTCAAAGTATTCAATTATTGTGGTAGAGGCTGATTGTGTTAGCAGCCTTAGTTTAGCTTCGAAGGTTAACAGTATTGAACTATTTTTTGTTTCCGTTGGCAACTCCTAATTCATTACTCCAATAAATTTTAGACATGCTTGTTCAAGTAGAGTTTTTGTACAGTTTAGTACTTACACCGCAAAACCATTCATATTGTAAACAAAAGTTATGCAGCACTATGGTTTTAATGGTGAATGGGATTGGAATATGAACTTAAGAAAAAAAAATAAAAAAGGGATTGGAATATGAATACGCCTTCATGGTTTTAAGGTTTGTATACATAGCATAAAACATTCAACATCATATAAGTCAAAAGTTTAACAATCCTAAGAGAAGGGTATCGAAAAGCTAACCCTAATAGGAAAAAGGCCCATACACAATGATGGATAGTCCACCTTTAGCCCCAGGAAGTAAGGAGCCGTGACCAAGTCCACGAATTCACTTATGAAAGGTACAACAATCAATTGGGACCTTTAACAAAAGGAAAGCCTAAGGTTCTAAGCTACAGTAAAGAAGAAATCTAGTTGATAATATACAGATACTTGTTTTGGGAGGGAGATGGAGAGTGTTGGTGATGGAGAGGGCGACAAGGACACTGAGGAGGCCAGGGTCTTGGGTGATGGCCAGGATCCCGATGGATCACCACCTCTACAGAGAGCAGAAGGAACTACTGCAGAGGAATCTGTTGCTGCTGTGTTGGAGGTTGGAAGGCCCTCTGCAATCCTTGCTCCAAAAAGTCTTATGCCAAAGCTGTTGGGAGTGCTCTCCCTGAAGTGAATGTTCTACCCGATCCTATTCATGCTGGGAACTCTACGAAAGTGATTATTCCTCAGGATGAAAATGAAGAACGGTTAGCAAGGTATTGATATGCTTTGATTGGTAGACTAAATTTCAGATTTGTATCTTTAGATGATGTGTGTAGGGAAGCTCATGATTCGTGGAACCTTAAGGGTAATGTGAAGATGGTGCCCATCAGTAAAAGATTTACTATCTTCCAATTTGAATCTGAAGGAGACATGGCATCTATGTGGAGGAGGAGCCCTGTGAAAGTAGGAAGGCAGTATGTGTGATTCCAGAGATGGCAACCTGATTTGAATGTTAATGAGAAATTTATTAACAAGGCCTTAGTTTGGGTGTGCCTTCCCGACTTACCTCTTGAATATTGGAATGAAAAAGTGCTATTAACAATGACAAGGCTGCAGGTCATCCTATTGCTCTTGATCAATGTGCTAAAAATGTAGTGTTTGGGAATGACGCCCACGTTCTTGTGGAGATGGAGGTGGGGGGTTTGAGGGCGGAGGAGATCCAGGTTGAACGCAAACATCCTAGGACCGCAAACCTTCTCTGGTTCAAACAAAAATTGATCTATGAAGATTCTCTGGGGAAGTGTGGGTTCTGTAAAAAATTGGGGCACACAATTGGAGATCGTAGGGAGAAGAAGATTGCTGATATGAAGGATGCTCGACAGGGGAACGATGGTGGCATCCTAGGTGGGGTCTATGTAGACGAATCTCCAAGGGGTTCAGTGGCTCCAGAGACTAATCTTTCTTTGGGCGGAACTCAACATGTAGGAGGCGGCCTTGCTTCTCAAGGAGGAGATGGTGCCTTGCACGGTGGTGGAGGTGTAACCGCCGAAGGTGAGGGTGAGAATCCTAGGGAGAATATTCCAATTATGGAAGGAGCTTTTGGCAAGGAAACGGATACGATAGAGAATCCTTCGGAGTCTGGTACGCCCCAAAAAAGGAGACCTTCTCCTTTAGGCACTGATGTGGATTATCTCTCCAATAATAGAGCTGCTAGTCCTATTTTGGAGTCTAAATCAAAATTTCAAAATAATGCAAGGCTGGAGGTAGTTATTGGCGTGAGAAATAGGTCAGAAGATGTGGGCCCGGGTTTGGAGCATGGGGAGATCTAGCTTCCTCCAAGGCCTAACACTGATACCGACTGAGTTTCTAATGAAAGGCCTGGTTCTTAGGCCGTGGGGTAGGTTATGGGTATTTTGTGCAGAAGCCTTAGGTATCCTAATCGTCGGGGTCTAGCATCCAGGGTGGCCATGTTGCTGGTAGAGTTGGTGCTCAGCAGATGGATGGCATAGTTACCGCAAGGTAAGAAGTGGAGAGGGTTGACTCTGCAACTTTGCAAAGAGAGGCAGGTCAGCAAAGGTGGATCAAAATGAGGACGCAAAAAGGGAAGCAGGTGCACGTGGAGGATCAGTCTGATGCAGGGACTGATCACCTAAACCAGCACATATGTTCATGCGTGTTCTCTTTTGGAACATCCGTGGTCTGAAGAAGGTTGCTGCCAAGGTAACCTTAAGTAAGATTGTTCATGATAATGCCCCTATTATGATTTTTATAGCTAAGCCTATGATCTCTGTGTCGAGATTTCCTAAGTTATTTTTCAATAAGCTTGGGTTTGAAGCATATTTCCTCTCTAATGTAAGGCCTAATATGCACCCCAACTTATGGGTGATGTGGAAGCAGAATTTAAAGACTCCTTTGGTTACCTCCAAGTCTGACCAGCATATTTCCCTGCAAGTTGACTAGAAGGGCATCCTTCTTGATCTTTCGGTGGTGTATGCCAAATGCTTAAGAGCTGATCGTAGGGCTCTATGGATGGTGTTGGCTTCTGGTTCGATGGGGCGCCCTAGGATTATCATTAGGGATTTTAACGCAATATTATTTGACCATGGGAGGAGGGGTTCTGGCAGGTTCTATTTAGGTGCTGCCACAAAGTTTGGTGCCATGGTTGATGTTGCTTCAATGGTTTAGATCCCTTCCTTGGGCAGGAAATTCACTTGGAGTAACAATAGAAGAAGAGGGAATGTGGCTGCGGTTCTTGATAGGACCTTTGTGAATGAAGAATGGTTGGAGACCTTTGATGATTGTTTGCAACAGGTTCTCCCCCGTGTTTCTTCAGATCATGCTTCCCTATTTGCATGCTCCGTTCTTCTAAGCCTAAGAATCGTCCTTTTAGAATCAATAAATTTTGGATGGACCATCCTGACTTTGTAGACATGGTTCGGGAGGCTTGGGGGTTGATATTTTTGGATCTTACACTTATATTCTTGCTCAGAAGCTAAAGAGATTGAAGGTTGCTATGAGAACATGGTCGCGAGTGGCTTTTTCTAATTTGGATCATGAGGTGGCTAGCTTGAAGACTGATCTCGATGCCATTCAATGTCGTATTGAGGAGGGTTTCTCTGAGCAACTTTTTGATCTAGAGGCTGATGCTAACACTAGATTTTGGAAAGCTATTGACAATTAGGAGAAGTCGTGGGCCCAGAAGTCCAGGATCAGGTGGCTGCGGGAAGGATTTCCATGTTATGGCCAGATAAAGAGATCCAAAAATTCCATCAAGAGCATTGTTCTGGAGAATGGTGATGAGATTTCAGAGTAGGATCAGTTGGGCAGCTATATTACTGATTTTTAAGAGAATTTTCATAAGCGGGTGGAGCTGGATAGTCACCCTCAACTACTCAACTATATTCCCAGGATCCTTTAAGACTCTGATCGCCTATGGACTCCATTCCCTAGGTTGATGAGATAAAAAGAGTTGTTTGGGAGCTTGACCCCGATAGCTCGCCCGATCTAAATGGGTTTTCGGGAGCTTTCTTCAGGACTTGCTGGGAGGTTATCGGCTTCGATGTATGCAGAGCTGTGAAGGGGTTCTTCTCTTCAGGTATTCTCCCTAATGGAATTTATAATATTTTTTTGCTATTAATTCCTAAGGTAGAGGGGGCTAGATCTTTAGCAAAAATTTGCCCATTATGTATGAGGAATTTTTTCTATATATCCAAAATTATGGCCATCCGCATCTCTAATGTTCTTCCAAGAATTATCTCTCCAAAGCAAGGTGCTTTCCAGAAAGGGAAATTCATTCAAACCAATATTGGGTTGGCTTTGGAGTTAGCAAACCTTATGGGAAATTCTTCTATGGGCGGTGGCCTTGGATTGAAGATTGATATAAGAAAGGCATTTGATACCCTACCCAGGGATGGATCCATTCTATGTTAAACTCTGCCAGGATTTCGGTTCTTCACAATGGAGGACCTGTGGGATTTTTTGATGTTAGTAGAGGGCTCATGCAGTGAGATCCTATCTCTCCTATTTTATTTATCATTGCTGAGGAGGTCTTATGTCGAGGCCTAAGGGAGTTGAAGTCCCAACTCACCTTTTATTTGCAGATGATGTGTTCATCTTCATGAATGCTTTTAAAAGGTATTTTAGAAATTTGAAGAATTTCCTTACATTATATCAAAGCAGTTCAGGCCAATTCTTTAATTTAGAAAAGAGCAAGTTATTTTTGGGAAAGATTCCTCCAGTCAGGAAGCAATGGTTAGCAGAGGAATTGGCCATCCCAACTTGTAATTTCCATACCAAGCAATCAGCTCAGTCACTGAGCCTTTACTACCCCAAGCCTCTCATGATGATTTCACACACACATTCATATAGTCTCATATATCAGTAATTAAAGTAACAATCACAAAGAATTACGCATGAACATGAGCATACATAAAATAATCTGAGACTCTAGTTAAGGGTGTATATGAAGAAGTTAAATTTCCATCTAGGGGTCCTGGTGAATGTAAAGATAATATTATTACTGATCATCAGGCAGAAACTGAAGTTTGGGTTCAGGATTAGAGTGCTACTAGCCCTGGTACATTCTCATCAGGACTGGCCCTATCCAAGCAAGAATTGTTCGAGTTCTACAAAGCTTAACTAAAGGACCATAAGCTTAATATTATCAACCAATATGGATTGGTTTCCCCAAATTAGGAAACTCCACATCAATTATCCTGTATTCCAAGGTTATAGCCATCTACCATATTTCACTCTCCATATACATAGCAAGTGTGGTGGCTGCTATCAAGGATACAACCATGCATATCTTCACTCTCCATATACATGGCAAGTGTGGATATGCATAATTATATACTATTCTACCATATTTCACTCTCCATATACATGGCAAGTGTGGTGGTTGTAATCAAGGATACAGCCATGCATATCTTCACTCTCCATATACATGGCAAGTGTGGATATGCACAATTATCTACTATATCCACAGTCCATACAATATAGTAAGTGTGGATCTCCTACCATTGTAAAACCATAAGTATATGATAATCTTGTAATCTGGAGATGGTATGTGCATATTTTGTAATCGACCTAAGATAGTATCTTCTTGTATATAAATAGGACTCACATCAATGAAAGATTTAAGGAATTACTTCACTGTTCATTGTTTTAGCAAATATATTCTACCTAAAATCATATTCATGTTTGAAGTTATGACAATGATTCTATATTGAATGCATAGAGCAAATCATCGATGGAATAGGACCATAAACACAATTAACATTAAACATTGTTATGGATTTTATTATTAATCCAATATCATAAACAAACTATATAATAACTGTGACAAATCTAGGGATACTTAAGAGTTCGGATCAGGTCCTCGTACGAGAATGGTTCTCATACGATGCCTAATCTTCACATGGAATTTTCTCTCTTCTTACAATAGGTTTTCACATTGAGAGAAAATTCCATGTGTATATCGGGAACCATATGAGAACCATTCTCGTATGAGGATGATCCAAACTCGCTACTTAACATCTGATTATAAATCAAAAGCCAATTAAAATATTCTTAATGTAGTAAAGTTCTAAATTCAAGAAACATGATTTTCACTTTCAATTGGAAGAAATTAAGTTGCCCTAGTGATGCCTCTATTAGGTATAGTAATAGAAAATCTAAGGGATCTCCTAAGGTCTTGAATAATCCTAACCAATTAGGAGACTATGTAACCATATCAAAACAATACCAGATCAACAACTTTATTGGAAGGGAAAGGGAAGAATTTACCCTATCAGTTCTCCCTTCATGCCCTTCAATACTTTTACGTTTCCTTTCTTCTAAATACCATTCTGTTGGCCTCGCCGTCAGATACGCCTTTATTTCTTCACGTCCCATTTTACAACGTTGTGATGGTGATGGAGGAGGAAGATTCACAGAAACAATGATGACTAACAAGAGGTGGTAGATCAAGAAAATGAGTCTTCTGTTCAGTACCAGAGAAGAGAGACACAGAGAGATGGAAATCAGGATAAAGATGGCGTCTTTAGACACATAGACTCAGGAAGACACAGAAAGGAGCCCAAACTGTCTCACAAAGCACAAGACAGATATATGAGAGAGAGAGAGAGAGAGAGAGAGAGAGAGGAGGGGGGAGGACAAATCTTTCTTTAGGGTTTCTCAGCTTGGCTTTCCCATCTTTTCCATATCATGCTCGTTTGGCATAATTTCCTTTTCAGATATCGGAAGGATGAAATTTTATCCTCCCAGCAAGACGCTAGCACAGTATCTCTATCCATGGTAAGTCGAATGTGGGACCAATATAGTAAAGGTGGGACCAGTACAGTAAATGGTCTTAATTGCAGTTCATCGTTATCCTATTTTTGAATTGCTGTCCACCACTCTCTAGTTTGATACTTTCACGTGCTTTGAGACTCCGTAGGGATTTTCTCACCCTAATATCTTCCCCAGGTAGGGCCAAGTTAGATTGTTTTATTTTAACCATCATATTACAATTTGGTCGTTGGTAATATCCAAAATGACCGTTACATTTTCTGTTTGTTGTCCAAAATCTGGTTCTTGTACTTATACCTGTATAGTAAGAGATGATGAAAAGTATCTGGTCTGTATGAAACCAATGGGAAAAAGGTTCTTGCTAAGTTGCCTGCAGCCTAAACATAGACGGGTGTGAAATTACTATCCTATACATCATGAGATAAAAAAATTCTCATCTATATTGAGCCTTTGTGTTCCCACTTACCCCATGTTGGTATAGAGACCACACAACCTGGCAGTGATCTCTTGACTATATATCATTTGGAAAACAGTAAATGTTGGGAGCTTAATAAAAATAAATAAAAAAAAAAAACCTTCTCTCTACGATTGTACGCTACCCATCATCATGAGCCTGCGGTCACAGCTTCCACTGGTCAATTGCCCAATGTTGGAGATGGAAAGAAAAATCTAAGACTCTATAGGCTAAATACATTAGCTTTAAAGTTACAAACTTAAAGTGGCCACTATAGTAAATTGTGACAGAAAGAAAGTCATTTACAAAAGTTAATGCCAATTGCTTGGCAATCATAAAAGTTAATGTCGATTGGCTGGCAATTACAAAAGTTAATGACAATTGTCTAGCCGACAAAAGTTAATGCCAATTACCTGGTAGTCACAGAAGTTAATGTCAATTGGCCGGCAATTACAAAAGTTAATGTCAACTGCCTATCAGTTACAACCTCTACGGTTACAAAATTAATGTCATTTGTTTGTCGGTTACAAAATAAAAATGACCTCTTTTTTCCAATAAAAAATAATAATAATTAAAATCTGGGAGACTCAAATACAACAACATAAAAGTGGCAAATACAACAACATAAAAGTGGCAAATACAACCCACCTTCTGCATTGCCATCAACAAGGAGCACAAACAAAAACATAAACATGTCTAGGGGTTGGATTCAAAGATCAAATGATCGAAAATTTGGGTTGTCTATACTATCTAAACAAAAGGTCAACAAATTCCTAGACTGCTTTTTCTAATGCAGCATGTGGGGCTCAGATCTTATGCCCATGTGTGAATTGCATAAATCAATTTTGGAAGAATCGGGATGAAGTGACAGAACATTTGATATGTGATGAATTTTTTAAAAATTATACAATTTGGAATCACCATGGGAAAACATCATCTTCACATACACCTCTCTTTGATAGACTCATTGTCATTGTCATTGTCATTATTTTCATCATCTTCTCACCATTTTATGTTTTGTAGCTACATGATTCTTATCCTTTGTCGGCAAAATGTTTGAAGTCTTGGGAAGATCAGGTCATTAAGGAATAACATTTTACAACATGAGATTTTTCAGAAGCAGTATGTTTTCTAGAATGTTAACCAAGAAAACTTGTATTATTTTCTGCCATATGCATACCTACTGATGATGTGAATCTTGTTTCATCTGTCTTGGCATGTTTTCTTCATGTTCTGACTCATTCTTCCTTTAATATCCCATTTTGCATCATTGAGAGTCTTCATTTTTATCTAGGTTGCTTAATATGTTATACAATTCCAATGCAGCAGTTTCCCACTTCTTCATTGTTTTAAATGAGTTTGTTGCCCATGTCCATGAGATTAATACTAACCAGTCACATTGGTCTCTTGTGAGAACAGGTTTTGGGCTGAAGCCAGGTCTTGGCCCATGAACCCAGGTCTTGATCCCAATAACAGGTATGTGTCTATATAAGCAGAACTTAAGTTGTCTCATACAAGCTAAAGGTTGGATGGAGCTAGATATTGAATAGGGTTTAGGTGGTCCATGGTGTGAACATAATAATTAAAGGCCAGTGGTTTAAGGTGGGACTAGGGATCATTATATGTACCTAGCGAACAATATAGAATCTAATTGATCACTAACTAGGTACAGTAAGTCCAAGGCTTGTATGATAACAAAGATAAGCAAGGGTGGTAGCACCCATGCTCTCACACTTTTACAAGAAAAAACCAGAGCAACAAGGCATGAACAGAACTTCTGAAAATAAGAAAGAAAATATTAGAAGAGAGAGAGACAGATGCCTAATATTTGCCCCCCCCCTTTTTTTTTTCCTTTTATTCCATTTCTAATGATTGATTTCTTTCATTGTTTAGTAGAAGATCCTCCAAGGATGATAGTGAAAATCACACAACTGTGTCACTCTCTGCTCCAGCACTCAGTAGAACGTGAGAATAAGAAGAACCATGTCTCTACTCATCAGAAAGCCTTCAAATCCTCAACCGCTTTGTTCTATGTGTAAGAACAAAACTTCCATCTTTCACAAGTCCCCCATGGCAGTTCAGTTACAGTTAAGTGAAATCATAGGTTTTAGTGTTTTCATGGTTTGGCAGGAACAAAGACAAATGAAGTAATGACTTGGGCTACAAGAATGAAGGTTTCCATTGGAGCTGCAAGAGGGTTAAGATATCTTCACGAAGATTGACGAGTGGGATGCATTTTATTCATGGTGACGTCAGACCAAACAATATTCTTCTCACCCATGATTTTGAAACCTTGGTCAGTTCAGCTCTATTTTTACTACTTTCTGTTCTCTCAATTCTCTCACGCTACCTTTTTTTTTTTTTTTCCTATTAATTTCTCTCTTGATACGTCTTTATGGTTCTTGGTTCTGCGGCTTCTGCCAACTTGTTCAAATATGCATGTGGCAGGGTTCTCCATCTCTTGAGAAGAAGATGATCAACCCTTGCTTGGATGGTAAGTTCATGAACAAGGAAGTTGAGTGCATGATGTATGCTGCCAGTTTGTGCATCTTACCCCATCCTGAAAGAAGGCCACCAATGTCAAAGGTTCCTAATTCATGCCTCAAATTGATTACTCTGTTTTCCCTTTTCTAGAAAATTTCTTTTCATAGAAATGATTCAATGTGCAGGTATTGAAGATATTGGAACGAGACATGCCTGGTGATATAGCATATCAGTGTGCAGAATGGAACACTAATTTAGAACTTCAAAGTAAGAGTAATTATGCTGCAGATGCATCATTGGATCTAATTCAAGCTCTCCAGCCCTTGCTATCAAATGACTTCATCGATGCATCATATGAAGCTCTCTTCATCTATTCATGATGTGTACAGAGGCAATGGATGCAGCAACAATATTAACAGAACCTATTTGGAAGACACAGACAATTTCTTGAATCAAAATCATCGAATACGAAATAGCAGCCCTTTGCAAATGATTCAATCAGATGACCTTGAATTATGAAGCTCTCTCCATCCAGTATCATTGCACACAGAAGGAACAGTAGCAGCAGCAATATCAAGCAAACATCCTATATGAAATGGAGAGATTAAGCAGAAGTTGGAGCTTGCAACTGCTGCAGCAGAGAAATGAAGAAATCAGCCTGATTCTGACGGAATCGTCCTGAACCCAGAAAGCCTCAGTTGTATATTGAGAAATAAATTGTATATTCTGTTTTCTTTTTGTGGATGTATTATTACAGGAATTTATTTTGTAAATATAATTATTTTTTTAAGAAAAAATGTACACCATTAACAACGGAAATAAATTTCCGTAGTAAAAGGCCCATTTTTTCTGCTATACAATTTTAAAAGTGGCTTTTTTTGCTACAGTAAGTCCGTAGTAATAAATAGATGTAAACGATGGTAATTTAGCATTGTTTAGTATTGATTTTAAGCTATGGTATCACAAATCCATCGTTAATAACCAGACTTTGAACTACGGTATAATAAATCTGCCGTTTATCTAATGTTTATATCTTTTTTTCAATTTATTCTCCCTTGCTAATGGCCATGCCGAAGGTGGGGGTCTATAAATTGTTTTTTTTTGAGTTGTATTTTTTTTTCTTTTCTTCAATAAAATTCCTGATCTTTAGCGAAAAAATAATAAATCCGTCGTAAAAAACTAGAACCTACGCACCCCATAATTCCATCGTAACCAGAAACAACACCAATCTTAACGACGGACATGCGATGGATATTAACCTTCGTATATAGTATACTTACTACGGAATTTATTGTTTGCTACAAAAAATTCATATAATAAAAGAGCAAATTTGTTATAGTGTGTGGGGGAGATTATTCATTAGAGGTTTGCGGGGTGACTGATGTGTTATTTCGTTTTATCTTGTAAATCTTTATTGTTGTATCTATGATTGTTTGTGCAGGTCCACACCTCACTGAGCTTCGTGGAAACTCACCTCCCCAATTGTTGCCCCCTTTTAGATGTTGATTCAGGCATCGATCCAGAGTCTGTGGCTAAGGAACTGGCTCTTTACGGAGGTGACCTCTGGGACAAGGCGAGGATGGTTGTGTATGTGACGATTGTGCATTCGGAGCACGCTAAGGATGAGAGTATCATCTTTCATTTTGATTATTTTTGTACTAATCAGATGTAGCCCTAGGGACATAACTATAATATAATTCTGCTATGAAGACATTCTTTTTGATAAATATGGTAAATATCAATAGAAATCAATAGATGAGTATATTTTGATTATTACCATCTATGTGAGTAGAGTCATTTTGTAGCTTTATAAACTTAAAGTACTACATCGTAGATCCTGTATGGATTGTGGACACTTGTGTATGTCCATGTCACTAGCCTTTAGGGGAGTGGAGGCTGGGTGTGACACCTTACTCTACAGAAATTAGTTTGAGAATAAGATCACTCTGCCTTGACGCCATAATTTTAGTGATGATCTTCCATATAAAATTCCCCATACAAATCAGTCTATACTTATCCAAAGAGGAGGCACCTTAGTTCACTCCATTAGGAAAGTATCTAGATATGAAAAAAGATTATACAGCCTTGCATAAATCCCACTCCACAAGCTCCAGCACTTCCTGTAAAAAGCACCACAGAAACACACAGCCCTGAAGAACTTTCAAGATCTAAATCCCACATTGTTTTTTTTTTTTCTCATTATTTTCTCCTCTTTCTTCTTCACAATACCTTTTTTTTTTTTTTCTCTCTCTCTCTCACTATTTTTTTTTTCCTTTTGATTTTTTCTTAAATAAAGGGTGAGAGGCAATAGAACCACATTTTTTTGCAGAAAGAGAGGAAAAGAGATTTGTGACCAGGCCAATATTGTTCAATCCTGACAGAGTTTGGCCGCCGGATAGAGGTAAACAAAAACTACTCACAGAATTCTAGAAACTTATTCACACGGGTCAGAATGGCCCTTTGCCTGAGGTGGAAACAGCTAGGGTTGCTGAATTGAAAGAAAGTCCAATTAAGGAGGACAGACCTTTGGAGGGTGAAGAGGTGAGAGGTAATAAACCTGTAGGAGAATCTGAAGGCCGGAGATCTCATGCATCTGTGACGAAGAAGATGCTACCGGAGGTGGATAATCTTCCAAACCCGATTCGAGCAAGGCCGTTGACCAAGGTGGTGATACCATAAGAGTTCTATGAAGAAAAGATCAAACCTTTAATTTTTCCCTGATCGGAAGAGTAAACTTCAGATTTATTGGTATGGAAGATATTCGCAAAGACTGGGCAAATACATGGAATCTGAAGGGGAAGGTTACTTGCACCCCCTTAAGGAAGGGATTCATTCTCTTTTGCTTTGACAGTGAGGTGGATATGTCTTCAGTATGGAGGAGAGGACCAATTAAGGTGGGGAACCAAGTGATCAGATTACAGTGATGGCGACCATAGTTCAGTATCCATGATAATCATACTCAAACCAAACTGGTTTGGGTTCGATTTCATGAGCTTCCGATGGAGTATTGGCATGAAAAGATCCTTCTGACTAATGCAAAAGTAGCAGGAAGGCCTGTGGCCTTGGATCACAAAACTCTGAACGGGACGATGGGCAGCTACGCCAGAGTCCTTGTAGAGGTGGAGTTGGCTGGTTCCAGGGTAGAGGAGATACAAGTGGAGCGAAAGCATCCTGGTAAGGATGAGATTTTCTGGTTTAAACAATGGGTGGTGTACGAGGATGACATTGTTCGCTGTACTTTCTACAAAAAATGGGGACACCAGTCCAACCAATGTAGAGAGAAGATGGTTGAGAGGAAGTATGCTGCTCATGAGTATGCAAGCTTTTCCAGAGGTGGGGGAGAAGGATCGACGATCAATGGTGGCAGTCCTAGCCATGAGAGAACTCCTATAATGGTAGGAGATCTTTCTCATTTGGTTCTGGTAACCACAGGTGAAGATAAGACTTACCATGTAGAGGGTGATCTTTTTGTTGATTTAAGTCAAGGGAATATATCTAATAATGGGAATATTCCATCCAATGATTTGGGGGTTTCAAATTCAAATTCTAGATTGCACCTAGTGGGTCATTAACCAGTTGTGGTGGATAACCCATTGGGCGAGAATGAATACGGGTCAAACCAGAATACCATTCTTTCTGATGAAGCATCTTAGGAATCTTTGGAAGAAGGCGACCAGAGAGAGGAAGATCATAAGGCTCTAAGGGTTGATTTAAACAAAATGGGGGAGACCCAGGTTGCTCGATCTTTTAGACCTCGACGGAAAGTGACATACAATTTTGCCCATGGAGGCCATGGAATGGCTAGAGGAGGCAGAACTGATTGTGGTCAAGTATGGGAGGGGTCGGACCATATTGTGTCAGGTTTGTCTCAAACCCAATTGGTGGGAGTATAGGCTCTAGTGCATCATCAGGAGGTGGCCGATATCGATAATGCTATGGGTCGCGCTGTGGAAATGGCTGGTAGAAAGTAGAAAGCTATTATGGAGAAGGAGTAGATGACTAAGTCTATTCATCAGTCCTTCCTCTAAAAGTGATTTTGTGAAGCTATTCTTCTGGAATATCAGAGGAATGAAGAAGGCGGCTGGAAGAAACGCCTTACAAAATTTTATTAAAAAAAAGGACCCTGACCTTCTGTGCATTGCGGAGCCTATGATAGAGGTAAGTGCTTTTCCTAATTTATTTTTTAATAAATTGGGCATTTATAGTGACTTTATCCACAACAACCGGGTAGGAAAAGTCCCAAACCTATGGACCATTTGGAAGAGGAATTTCTAGATTCATGTGATGATTTCGGAGTCTAAGCAGCATATCTCGATTTCCCTGGCATGGGGTTCAATTGTGGCTCAAATTTCTTTTGTTATTGCGAGCAACTTTAGAGCTGAAAGATGATCTCTATGGGTGAATTTGATTTATGACTTTCCTCAGACTCCTACCCTATGGCCTATAATGGGTGATTTTAATATGACCCTTCAATCTCATGGGAATAGGGGTCCAGGTAATTTCAGCATGGGTTCGGCAACTGAATTTGGGGCCATGGTTGATGCATGTGCAATGGCTCAGGTGCTATCTACTGGTAGGAAGTTCACCTGGTCCAACAACCGTCGCAGCGGAAATGTGTGTGCAGTTTTAGATAGAAGCTTCTGCAACGATGAATGGATTGCTTACTTTCAAAACTGCTCTCAAAAGGTCCTCACTAGAATTGTGTCGGATCATGCCCCTATTATGATCTTGTTTGAGATGTCTCAGACACCTCACAACTGCCCTTTTCGATTCAACCAATTCTGGATAGATCATATGGAGTTTGATAACGTGGTTGCCATATCTTGGGGAGAATGGATATCACGGAATCTGATTTTTGTCCTCACACTGAAGCTAAAGAGATTAAAAGGGACTCTAAGAAGCTGGGCTCACTCATCTTTTCCTAACATTGATAGAGCTCTAGAAGAGGCTAAGGAGAATCTGAAGCAGGTGCAGTTGAGCATTGAAGCCAATGGTTTAGATGACCATTCATTTTCCTTGGAAGCTGACGAAATGACTGCCCTGATTAAAGCCTTGGATAATAATGAAAAATTATAGGCGGAAAAGGCTAAAATCAGGTGGATGAAGTAGGGGGACAGGAATTCTAAATTTTTTCATTTTTCTGCAAAAATGAGAAGGCCCAAAAATACCATTAGATGCCTCAAGAATCAAGATGGTTCTATAGTGGAAAGTCATAATTAGTTGGGAGAGTACATAGTGAATTTCTATAAGGATTTTCACAAGGTTGCTCCAACTATAGACTATGCAGAGCTGCTTGATAATATTCCCATGGTTCTTCATCAAGGAGATATTTTTTATCTGGACTCCATCCTAGGTGATGGCAAAGATTAAAAAAGCGGTGTGGGAGTTGACCCAGATAGCTCTCCAGGGCCAGATGGTTTCACTGGAGCTTTCTTTAGAAGGTGCTGTCATATTGTGGAGAGGGAGGTTTGCAATGCTACCCGGCATTTCTTTAGTTCTAGCCATATGCCTCATGGGATAAATAACAATTTTTTTGGTGCTTATTCCAAAAGTGGAGGGAGCCTCTTCTCTGGATAAATTTCATCCTCTATGTATAGGGAATTTTTATTGTAAGATTATATCAAAGGTGATGCCTATGAGACTAGAAAATTTTCTTCCAAGATTAATTTTAGAAGAACAGAGTGCATTTCAAAAAGGGAAGATGATTCACTCTAATATCAGCTTGGCATCAGAGCTTGCAAATATGATGTTTAATTCAACAAGAGGGGATGGAATTGGTTTTGAAATAGACATAAAAAGAAGCATATGATACAATCTCGTGGCCTTTCATCTTTTAGGTCCTACACAAATTTGGCTTCTCAAAGAAGTGGGTTACATGGCTGCATCAAATTTTGATATCTAGTAAGATATCTATATTGGCGAATGGTGGTCCACAGGGATACTTTGGAGTGGAGAGAGGATTGAGACAAGGGGACCCTATCTTTCCAATGCTTTTTATTATTGTAGAAGAAGTGCTATCTAGGGGGCTGAAGTCTTTGATCAAATGAACAAGTTGAAACCGATTTAGGGTCCAAGAGGTGCTTTGACTCCTGCTCACATTCTCTTCACGGATGACATTTTCATTTTCACCAATGCTACCATGAGGTATGTCAGAAATCTAAGATAATTTTTGAATAAGTATCAAGAATATTCTGGGCAATGTTTCAGCTTAGAGAAAAGCAAGTTTTTCATGGGAAAAATCCCTCCCGCCAGAAAGCAGCGTATATCTGACATCCTGAATATCTCGATGTGTACTCTCCCTGCAAGATATCTTGGAGGGGAAATATTCAAAGGAAGAGTAAAGAAGGAGGCCTTGTTGCCGATTATGGACAAGGTCAAGGGTAGACTGGCAAGTTGGAAAGGGAAATTATTGTCTATGGCAGGTAGAGTGGAATTGGTGAAATCGGTTATTTCAGGAATTCCTACCCATAGTTTTTCAATTTACTGATGGCCTTCATCTCTCATTGCAATGATGGAAAGATGGATGCGGAACTTTATTTGGACTGGGAAGGTGGACACAGTAAAATCTATTATTGTTAAGTGGGATTCTCTGTGCAAGCCTAAAGAGGAAGGGGGACTAGGTATAAGAAGATTAAGAGATTCGAACAAGGCCATGCTCTGTAAATTGGTCTGGAGAATGAAAAATGAAAAATCTTCTGCTGCTTCTTTTTTGAGAGCCTGTTTTCTTAAAAAGGACAAAATGACTCTTAGTGACTGTCGCCCCTCTTCCATTGTAACAGGAATCAGGAAGATGTGGAATTTTGTGGAAGACAAGGAGAGGTGGATTATTGCGAATGGCCAGCTTCCAAATTTCTGGAAGGAAAAATGGTGGGGGACCTAAGTCTATCATGGGGGAGGTTAATTTAGATAATTTCAGCTCCCTATCTACTTCTGCAAAGGTGGGAGATTTTATCAGAGAGGGAGAATGGATCCTTCCAGAGGTAATCTCTCCTCTTCTTCCTCATATTTTTAATCAGATTAAGGAGATTAAATTGCCTAGTGTGTAGATGGAGGATGTGGGTGTTTGGGCCTTAATGCCTATGGGGAACTTCTCTACGCGTCAGCTTGGGAGGACATCGGAACAAAATCATCTAAGGTGCATTGGGCCTCTTTGGTTTGGCAGAAAGGCTTAACTCCTAGATACTCAACTTTTGGGTGGCATTTGGTGCATGGCAAGCTCCCTACGGATGATATGGTGAGAGGCAAAGGCATTCAGTTGGTTTCTATTTGCAACCTATGTGGTAAGGGTGAAGAGAGTTTGGAGCATATCTTTCTTCAGTGCCCCTTTTCTGTATCCATATGGGAAAAATTGTTTACCGACTTTGGGGTAACGTGGAAGGACCAGTTATTTATAGAAAGTTTTTTGATGTAGTGGAAGAGAAGAGCTCGTGTTCTAAATATTAGAAACCCATGGAAGATGGGCTTTCCAATAATATCCTCTCACATCTGGGGAGAAAGAAATAAAATGAGGCACGAGGCTAAGGCAAGACCGGCTGACTTTGTTTTTGAAAGCATTAGACATGAGATTATGCTTTGAAATGGCGGTAAAAGTAAAGAGGTGAGATCAATTTCGGATGTTCTTTGCTGTAGGAAACTGAGCTTGATGATTAGTAATTCCAGCTCCACTCCTCCCCTTGAGGTGCACTGGTGTAAACCTCCCTTTAACTGGATCAAGATTAATGTAGATGATAGTTCTCTGGGCAACCTGGGAAACGCTGGTGCAGGAGGTGTGCTGCGAAATAGTGAGGGCTAGGTATGTGACCCCTTTAGCATTTTTCTTGGCATTAAAAATATTTACGAGGCAGAGTTTGAAGCGGTATTGGAAGGAATTATGATGGCAAAGAATCATAATGCTATGGCTGTGTGGATAGAATCTGATTCGGCATCAGTGGTCTCTGCGATCCAGAGAAGACAGATTCCCTGGTTTGCTCTCCAAAAATGGTTTTCTTCCCTTCAATATTTGGAATCTATTCCTTGGAAGATAACTCATTGCTTTCGGGAAGCCAACACTGTGGTTGACTACTTGGCAAAGAAGGCATCTAAGGCTGGTACTTCAGAATTCTCGGTGATTTTTTCGGATAACATTGTTGTTGATCTTGAGAATGATGCTATGAACAGGCATAGATTTAGATTCAGCTAGGTCACTCTCTTGCTCTTTTTTTTTTTTTTTTTTGCTAAAAAGATAATATTATTAAGAGAGCCAAGCCAAGAAAACAAAATACAAAACACACAGAGTAGGTTGCAAGGCCCCACCTTCGGCATTGCCATCAGTTGGGCCAAGGACCGCCCACTACTTAAATCTATACGAGGGTCTAGAAGATTCATCTCTCACCATCATATCATAGACATAGGATGGGAAGGCGTCATTGACGGTCAAACATCTTGATTTTGCAGCTTTCTTGGCCAGAAAATCTGCCACCGAATTTCCTTCTCTGTAATTGTGAGAAGGTCGCTTTCTTGCTCTCTTTGCTGATGGCCATGCAAAAGGTGAAGATTGCAAGTTGGCCTAGAGGTTTCTGTTTTGTTCTTTTGGTTTTTCCTTGTTGCACTTTATTTCTTTTTTAATAAAAGTATCCCTTTAGAAAAAAAAAAAAAAGGTTGTTAGTTAGTTAGGTCTTATCCATAGTTAGTTAATTGTCCATGTGGATAATAAGTTAATATGTATGTGTGTATATATATATATATATTATTCATAATTGAATAAGTCAATATTATGGTTGTAGGGTGAAACCTCTAAAGTTATTCTACAGTGTAGTTACATCTAATGGAATGCACTTTTAATGATCTAGTATCTCCACTTTAAGTCACCCTGATCATACAATGATCAAAATACAAAAAAAAAAACCCTAATTAGATTTCAGGGTATTACACTTTATCTCCTGAAAATGCAATGTGACTCGTCCACCCCTGATGTCAGATAAAGGGAAACTAGAAAGTTGAGAATCCCCATTATCTGTCATAGAACGAGGGATGGCAGCAGTCCTAGCTCCACCTCCACGTTCTCCTCACGTAGAAGCTCCACCACCACGGCCTCTTATTGTAGCTTCCCTTCTTGGCCTAGGTGGCAAGCCCCTCAAGTCGTCCTTGTCCACCTCAGCCTCTTCATCCACTGAATTCTCAATTGAATCAGTAGAACTCTCTTCCTCATCATCCGATGGGTCCTTAGTACCCATATCCGACTCCGACCCAGATCCAGCCACTTGTCCTATCCCCAAACTTGGCACATGTATTATTTAATATGTCGCCAAAATGGGCCAGCAAATCAGCAATTTAAAAAAATCCTTGGTCATTCATCAAAATTCAAATTTCAAACATAAACGGTTCTAAGGTTTGGAGATCTAAAATTATCATCAAAAAATAAGAAATAAAAAGATAACTAATATCTGAAAAGAGCTGGAACAAAAGGGCTGGGAATAAAATAGAAAAATATCGCCTAATGCCCCCTCTTCGTCTTCGTCTTCCTCTAGATCAGAGGGATGTCGTCGCCATTACTCTCGTCAGTAGATGAGTCGGTATTCTCACTACCCTCACCATCAGCACCACCACCAGCCTTGCTATGGCTCACCTCTGGTGCCACTACTGCTTCGCCATCAGTCTCATCACCATCCTCATTATCATCATCGGAGCCACTACTGGCCTCGCTAGTGTTCGCCTCTGCTGCCACTAGTGCTCCGGCATCAGGCTCATTACCTTCATTGTCATCATCATCGGAGCAGCTACGAGCCTCGCTAGGGTTCGCCTCTGCTGCCGCCACAGCTTCGGCATCAAGCTCATCACAAACATCAACATCATCGGAGCCGCTAAGCTTGTTTCCCTGTCAATGAACCAAGAAAGATTACCATATGAGACTGATCAGTATCATCTCTTAGAATCACACCAAAAGAAGGTTAATGTCTACCAAATTGTTCATTAGAAAATATATGCAACTGTACTTTCTAAGATTTATCTGTAATTGAAAGATAATGAGATTGCAAATTATCATTCTCAATTCTCTGAAAGGAATTATTGAAGAAAAAAGAATGAAGAATTTATTGTGGAATTACATAGAAAGGATTGAGTAACCATGGGAGACAGAATCTCATAAACTAAAACTTCTTCAATGCTATAAAAGGGAATTTAAAATTGGAATTCTTCATTGCACTTACATTCTTATTGTTGTCAGGCGTTGATCCAGCAGGACGAACGTTTTGAGCCCACTATATTAATCAAATCAGAAAAAAATTAAACTAATGCTATGCTTAGGATTATGGAGACCAATTTACGGGTAAAAATCAGCTTACATTATTTGCTGCTATTTTGAAAGCTTCTCTATGTAGTATATCCGGATAGGCGTCTTTAACGCGTTGTATTTCCTCCCTTCCAATGGAAACCAATTTACATAATCGGATCACATTTATAAGAGAATATGGAACAAAACTAACAACAGAAATTATCTTTTCATTCCGGGGGAATTTGTGCGTGGAGTGATAGTATAGATTAAAGAATATGGACTTTTTCTCCTTACTTCAGAAAAAGATTGTAAGCAGATGGAATTCTTTTTCTCTTCTCACCTGCTGCTAAAGTCCAAGCTAAAAACAAAATGTGTGTGTGAGAGAGAGAGAGAGAATAAATCTTTTATTCTTGAAGAACGAGTGTTAAGAAGTATCTACGTTTGACTGCAATGGGTGCCATAAGGAGCAGCTGTTCGCTGGATATAGAGGAGGAAGCAGTGAGAGATTGGCCAGATTTCCCCTTACTTTTATCTGCTGAAAAGCCTTGCATCTACATGGCATGAACACAAAAGATTATGAACTAGGTATTTCTTAAGAAAAGATTATGAACTAGGTATCATTTTTTTTTTTTTTTTTTTTGTAGATAGGTGGGGTATCCAACTTTAGGCCGACTAAATCCCCCGGGAGCTTCTGGGCCCTAATGAACCTTAGGCAGGTAACCCCAAGGAATTATGGAACAACGAGTTTTGATCACAAGACCTCGCTTCTTGAGGCGGAGTCTCATGTCCCCTCCAAGCCAGCTGCACTAATCCCTTGGGTTTAAATCAGCAAAATAATCTAAACAATCTAAAGTTGAATTTGACTTTAGATTACTTTCTTTTCCAAGGCTTTTTTTTTTTTTTTTTTTTTTTCTTTGAGAAAAGATATCAACCAAATCTCTTAGGAGGCCTTAGTGTCTACATGCATTAACCCTTCAGTTTAACTTTTGGAGATTAGTTCACTGGCAAGAGTGAATAGTCTTTATTCTTTTCTTTCTATTCTAGAAAACTCATTTATTAGATTAACCAATATATATATATATATATGCATATTAAACTCACCAGATTGTTGGCTTCAAGTCTTGGCTTCTTAATCTTTGGCGGAGGTTTCGGCACCACACCTGTTTCGATGTACCTTTCAACTTCCTTCAAAGATCGAAAAAATGTTTTCTCCAAATGATTCCAGTAGTACTGCATAATTTTTCAGCTAAAATATTAACAAAAAGGAGAAACTAGGAAAAAGAGAAAAATAAAAATATTTGCATAATTAGATCAACATTCCCTTTTGGATAGGTAATTAAAATCTAGTTACACAGTATTGAATGTTATTTGTCAATTAAATAACCTATCTCATAGAGATAAATAAGATAAATACGGAAAAAAAAAGTTTGGTGAATAGAATATATTTAAAATCCAAAGAACATCCCTCCAAAAGGAGGAAAGAAAAGAAAAAAATAGATGGAGAGAACTTTGCAACACACTTGACGGCAAACTAAAGAGGAAAGAAGCAAGGTCCGATAATGAAGAGATACGCTTGAGTGAATCTCTGCCTTCTTGTGTTCTTGGTACTCATCTATCCGACTACCATAATGGGTCGGGTGGGCTAGGGCTTGAGGAGGACGCCCAAACCCTTTCTAGAGTCAATAATGAGTGTTGTGATTGTCCCCCCTTAAGAAGGACAACTCATGTAGAACACCAAGTCACATCCATCTCGCCAAGTACAGTTCAGGGGGGCAGTGATTCTTCACCATGAGGAGATTGCATGAGCAGATGAAATGGCTCTTCGTTCATCTCAAAGGGAGATAACAATAGCAGGTCTTCACAAGAAGGACAAAGGAACAGCAGCCGCAGAGCAAACCAAAAGGTCTGAATGTCTGGTTAATGCTACAAAGTGAATAATGAAGGTTTTATATTGGAATGTTAGGGGCTTCAAGAAGACTATATCTCGAATGACCTTGAGAAGTATAGTGGTGGAGAAACGTCCAAACGTTATATGTTTAACAGAGCCAATGGTAGACTCCTCTACCTTTCCAGCTTTGTTTTTCAATAAAATTGGATTTGACGCTGATATGATTTATAACAATAGGGAGGATAAGGTGCCCAACCTTTGGTTGATGAGGAGGAGGGGGATGTCTAAGCCTTCTATAGTATCAGAGTCTGATCAACAGCTTTCTGTCAAGATTGAGTGGAAGAACAAGCATTTTTTTTATTAGCAATTCATGCTAGCAGTTTTAGGGTGAAAATAAGAGATTTGTAGATTGAGCTTGCATCAGTTCCTGTTATGGAGGAGCCATGGCTTATGATTGGAGACTTCAATTTTACTCTTGCATCACATGAAAACAGAGGTCCAGGCGCTTTCAATTTGGGCTCAGCGATGGAATTTGATGCCATGATTGATTCCTGCTCTCTGATTTAGATTCCCTCTTAAGGTCCTAAGTTCAATTGGTCAAATAATAGGAGGAGAGGGAACGTGGCTGCAGTTTTGGATAGGGACCTGTGCAACGAAGCCTGGCTAAACCACTTTCGGGACTATGCCCAAACAGTGCTCCAGCGAGACTTTTCAGACCATTGTCCAGTTTTTGTCATTTCAGAGGCTTGCCCTAAGCCAGGTAATTGCCCATTTCGAGTGCATAAATTTTGGTTAGATGCTTCATCTTTTATTCAAGTCATTCAAGATGCATGGTCATAGAGCATCTATGGTTGATCCAGTTTTATCTTAACCCAAAAGCTTAAGAGACTTAAGCCTATTATTCAAGCTTGGGCTAGACAGGTCTTCTCAAACTTTGAACTGGAGTTGATTAAAACCAAGGAGGCCTTGGCTGAGATTCAGGGTCAAAATGAAGTTTCAGGGATGGACGGTACTCTGTTTGGGAAGAAACGGATGCAAAAACAGCCTACATGAATGCTTTAAAAATTATGAAAAGTTGTGGGTGGAGAAATCCTATATTAGATGGCTTAAACATGGAGATAAGAATTCTAAGTTCTTTCACCTCTATGCAAACATTAGGAGGGCAAGAAACACTATCAGAATGGTGTAAAAACCTAATGGGACCAAAGTCAGTGATAGAGATGGGATAGCGGCTTACATGATTGATTATTTTCAATCTTTTCACAAGAGTATGACTATCAATGAGCATTTGGAGCTTCTGAATTCCATTCCTGCTTTAGTAGATGAAGTTGACATGCTCTCTTTGGATGTGATTCCTAGAGCAGTGGAGATCAAGAAAGCGGTTTGGGTCCCAGGATATTTTTTCAAGCACTGTTGGGATGTGGTGGCAGATGATTTTGTTAGAGCAGTCAGAGAATTTTTTTCTCTCAGGAAAAATGTCCCCATGTATTAATAACAATTTGTTATCTTTGATTCCAAAAGTAGATGGAGATGTTACTTTTGATAAGTTCTGCCCTTTATGTATGGGAAATTTCTTATGCAAAGTAATATAAAAAATTCTAGCCACAAGGATGTTTTTTTTCTCACCAAGGCTGATTTCAGAAGAGCAAGGGGCATTCCAAAGAGGCAAATTAATTCACACAAATATTGGTTTGGCCTCTAAAATGGCTGATATTATATTTTCAACCACCAGAGGAGGAGGATTTGGCATTAAGATTGATGTTCAGGAGGCTTTTGATACCATCTCGTGGGATTTTATATTACAAGTGTTGAAGCATTTTGGCTTTATGACAAGTGGGTGAATTGGGATTTATCAGATCCTTTGCTCATCAAAATTTTTAATCCTTTTGGATGGAGGGCCTGTGGGTTACTATAATGTGGAGAGGAGCTTAAGGCAAGGGGCCCCCATGTCTCCAATTCTCTTCATTAATACGGAAGAGGTTTTGTGTAGTGGCTTGCAAAGTTTGATTCGTGATGGGAAAATCAAACCTCTTCAGGGACTTAGAGGTGAGTCAATTCTGGTTCACCTTTTATTTGCTGATGAAATATTTATATTTACGAATGCACCTATTAAATATGTTAGAAATCTCAATGACTTTCTGAGGAAGTATCAAGATTTTTTTGGGCAGCATGTAAACCTCGAAAAAAAAAGCTCTTCATGGGGAGAATCAGGCCTTCTCACATGAGAGATATTTTAGATGCTTTGGGTATTTCTATCTGCAACTTTCCTACAAAGTATCTTGAAGTTCAGATCTTCAAAGGCAGGGTGAAGAAGAATTTCTTATTTTTTGTTATGGATAAGGTGAAGGAGTGCATATCGGGATGGAAAGGAAAGCTTCTTTCGATGGCAAGAAGAGTTCAATTGGTGTGCTCTATGGTGTTGGGAATGCCTATTCACAACTTGTCAATTTATTGGTGGCCTAACTCCCATATCAGTTTGATGGAGAAGTGGATGAGAAACTTCATCTGGACAGGTGATTTGGACTACTCTAAATCTGTGACGGTAAAATGGGATCAGGTTTGTGAGCCCATGGTGGAAGGAGGATTGGGGATTTGTAGACTCTGTGACATCAGTAAATCCCTTTTGCGTAAGCAAGTTTGGAATATTAAACATGGAGTCTCAGGTATGAGTAGGCTTTTTAAAGCTAGAATTCTTAGAAATGTAAATCTCAAAATATCTTACAAATTCTCTTCTGTTTGGCCTAGATTTCGTAAAGTTTGAAACTTTGTATCTAGCAGAGAGCGATGGACAATTGGCAGTGGTCAAGATAATAGACTATGGTCTAATATCTGATTTGGAGATAAATCTATTGCTGAGACCTATGGATTAGACTTTGACTTCATTAAAAATTCCTCCCTGAAGGTGGCGGATGTTATTCAAAACTCTCAATGGGTATTTCCTACTGCTCGCTCTCCCCTTCTTCAAAATTATTTTGACATTGCTTCCTCTATTAGCTTGCCAAATTCTACCATGAAAGATAGGTGTTTTGGAGCTCTACAACTTCTGGTATTTTCTCTTCTATTTCAGCTTGGTAAGAGATCAAGAAGCATAATCCTAAAGTCCCTTGGGGCTCCATGGTCTAGGGTAAATTCTTGCAACCAAGACAGTCTACTTTTGGTTGGCACTTGATGCACAAAAAGCTGCCCATAGATGATATTATCTCTGCAAAAGGTACTCCAATGGCATCTATATGCAATTTATATGAGGAGAACTCTGAGTCTTTTAATCATCTATTTATGAAATGCAAATTTGCAGTGATGCTTTGGAAAAAATTTCTAGATTCTTTTGGAGTTTCTTGGCCTGACATGGAAGATCTGGGCCTTCTAGTTCAATGGTGGCTTAGAAAGCGTAGGGTGATAGCTCTTAAGGAAACCTAGTCCATGGGAATGGTTATAGCGGCTGATAATCTTTGGAAGGAAAGGAATCCTAAGCGCTATGAAGGCAGGAAGCTCAATACTCTCTGCATCTTCGAAAAGATTAAGAGAGATTCCAAGATTCAAAAGTCACCATTCTAGATCAGGTCAAACAACTTTCTGATCTTAATTGTTGTCGGAGTTTGGGTTTGCTCATTGATCCTAGATGTCCTTTAGATATTTTGGAAGTGTTCTGGTGCAAGCCTCCTCTAGGATGGGTGAAATTGAATGTGGATGGTTGCTCTATGGGTAACCCAGGAAGGGCTGGCGCATGTGGAGTTATTCGGAATAATCTCGAGGCTGGGATTGGCTCTTTCAAAGTGTTCCTTGGGGTTTAGTCAAATTATGTTGTAGAATTCCAAGCTTTGATGGAAGGCATTCAAATGGAAAAAGACTCAGCTCTTTGGATAGAATCTGCAACGGTGGTGGTGCTTGTTCAATCTAGATCCATTCCAAGGTAAGTTGCTTAGGAATGGATGTCGCTGAACACATTCTTAAACTCTATAGATTGAAAAATACCTCACTGTTTCAAGGAGGCCAACGATATTGATGATTTTTTAGCAAGGGATGCGGCAAAAGCTGGAACTTCAGGAAAAATGTTTCTTTTCCAAACCGCATATGGGATGTGGTTGCCCATGATGCAGCATCTAGGCCTAGATTTTGGTTTTGATTTTTCAGATGGCAATGCCAAAGGTGGGGGCTAAAAATCAGTTTCTATGGTGTATCTTGTTCTTTTTCCCCATCTTTCTTAATGAAATTTGAAATTTTCTAGCGAAAAAAAAAAAACAAAGAGTACATCCAAAAATAGAGTGATTAAGGTCCCCGAGCTTCGGCATTGCCCTCATCAAGGGCCCTCAACCATTATCTACAAAAATGAAATCTTGGTCGAGTCTTACGTCAAACTCTACCTCCCCTATAATGTGATTCGGGAAAGTAACCAATGTTGCTGAATTTCCATACTTGGCTGCATATTTAGATAGCCGGTCCCCAACCAGATTAGCCTCCCTAAAGTAGTTCCAATTGGTGGACTCGAGAAATGACTGAAAATAATTCTAGTCCTGCATAAGAAACCAATATATCATCTTTGGATGCACTACTGACATAATTTCCATAAAAAAAGTTTTTATCCATAGAGATGACACATGATGATTCATAGCATGTAAGATTCCTTCCATTAGGCCACGAAATTCTAGTACATAGTTGGTTTGAATCCTAAGAAATAACTTAAAAATCGAGTATTTCACTCGTTTGGTCACGAAGAATACCACCCACACCTGCTCTTCCTGAATTACCTATAGAGCATCCGTCCAAATTTAGTTTCACCCTCCCTCCCACGAAAATTGTTTTATACCAAAATATACAAATGACACTTGGATTAGGCAAAGAGGCTTGCAAACCTAGTCTTCTATAGCAAATGAGGTGTATGCGGTTGACTTAACAATCTCTAAATCAAGATTAGCCTCCTGCGAATCCCT
This sequence comes from Macadamia integrifolia, assembly GCF_013358625.1. Lineage (NCBI taxonomy): Eukaryota > Viridiplantae > Streptophyta > Magnoliopsida > Proteales > Proteaceae > Macadamia > Macadamia integrifolia. The sequence continues at coordinate 30,626,066 of NC_056570.1, read as the reverse complement.
TATGACCACACTATAGATCTGATTAAATTTTTTCTACATTGACCTTCGAATCGTCTCCCATTTCACTCCCTCCAAATGTTGTCAGCCAAGGACAAATCCTGCAACCCAAGGTTCCTTCACAAACATGATCTTTCTTTAATTTCCTTAATTAGCATTTGACCAAATTATCCACACAATTGTGATCATTCCATATAAGGCCAAAGCATTCAATGAACTTCCTCCATACTTCTAATGCATAGCTACATTTCAAGAAAATATAGAAGACAAGCTTCTCCACACAAATTGCATTTAGAGGCTAAAGGAATGTCTTTCCCACAAATAGCTTCTTCTGTTGGCAGCTTACCATGCATTGACCTCCACCCAAATGTTGCTTGTGGAGGATGCAGATGCGTCCCCCAAACAATGGAAAATTGGGAGATGCTAACAAATTTTATGCCAAGACAAAACGTCAATGAACGACCCAGTCAGTGAGTGTGCAACTCCAGACACATCTATCCTCAACATTGTATTGAGTCAATTTTATTGAATTTTCTACTTTAAAGTGTTTCTCAAAAAAGAAGAGCTTACCTCCAGGAACCTCCACTTAAAGTTTGTGATTAAGTTATTCCCCACTTGTTAAGGGCGCTCCTAATCAGCACCAAATGGCTGTTTTTTTATCCACGTATCTTTTTTCAAAGTATTCAATTATTGTGGTCAAAGCTGATTTTGTTAGTAGCCTTAGTTTAGCTTCGAAGGGTAACGGCATTGAACTATTTTTTTGTTTCCGTTGGCAACTTCCTAATTCATTACTCAAGTAAATTTTAGACATGCTTTTTCAAGTAGAATTTTTTTACAATTTAGTACTTAAACCCCAAAACCATTCAGATTGTAACCCTAATAGGAAAAAGGCCCCTACACTATAATGGAGAGTCTGCCTTTAGCCCCAGGAAGTAAAGAGCTATGACTAAGTCCTTGAATTCACTTATGAAAGGTACAACAATCAATTGGAACCTTTAACGTAAGGAAAGCCTAAGGCCCCAAGCTACATTAGAGAAGAAATCTAGTTGACCGTGAATGAGAATCAATCAGTGGAGTTTACTAGAGAACGAAATATATCATATATTTTTTTTTTTTTAATTTGTTAGATCACATATATTAAAGAAAAAAGAAGAAAAATATGGAATGTAGAGAAGATGAAGAAGATGACTAGAATATAAAGGAGAACCCACCAGAGGATGAGATAGTAGCTCAGGGTTCTGAGATTTTGTTCACCGGTTGATCCCTCCCGTGGATGTGGGGTCCACTGGTGGAGATCGACTGGTGAGGCACGGAGGGATTACTAACAAGGTCTCTGCCCAGATTTCATCCTTAGGATATTTTGACCTTCTGATACGAATTTGTACCCTTTGTTCGTATCTGTTAACTCTGATTTGTCCTTACCACCTGAGCTGCTTTCTAATCACAAATATGTTCCTTAAATTACCTTGTTTTGATATGCACAGGGATTACTAACAAAGCTATGACCAACCCCAGTTGGGCTTTCGATATATTGTTTTAAAGGCATATAAATATGGTCTCGTGTAGTGCTCGCATTGGTGTCTTACCCCCTCCCCCCACTAAGGTGGCACCTTGTTGCCATGACTACTAAGATGGTTGTTGTCATACTCTCATGATGATTTCACGCATACATTCATACAGTCTCATAAATCAGTAATTAAGGTACAATCTCAAAGAATTACACAACAACATGAGCATACATAAAATAATCCGAGACAAAGAAGGGACACAAAGGAAGGGAGTTATCGACTGATGGAGATTGGAGAGAATGCTTAGATCCTTGAGTCTGGTCACGACCCTAGTGGATGCTGGCCACCGAAGAGGGGTATGTAGCTTCGGCTCACTGATTTCTGGAGGGCTTCCTATAGCCCACCTCAGACGTTGAATGCATCCAAGGAGGGTGCTCCTTTGGACAACATTATGGAAACAGGTGCTCAAGCGGAAGAAGGCGATCAAGGGAAGGAGCCACTCGCTACTGCCCCCTCCCTTGCAGCGGTTGGTGGTGAAGAACAACCTGCTGCCCAGATCCCCAAGAAAACATATGCAAAGGCTATAGGGAGCATCCTGCCTGAAGTTGATGATCTCCCTGACCCTGTCCGCGCAAGAACCTCAACAAAAGGTAATAATACCTCAGGACGCATATGAGGATCGTCTAGGGAGGTATCAATATGCCCTTATTGGTAGACTCAATTTTCAATTCCTCTCTTTGGACGATGTTTGTAAAGAAGCTCACAAATCCTGGAATCTCAAGGGTCACATCAAGATGGTGCCCATGGGTAAAGGGTTTACTATTTTTCAGTTTGAGAAAGAAGCAGATTGGCATCCATTTGGAAGAAAAGCCCCTGTGAAGGTAGGATGGCAACTCATGCATTTTCAACGCTGGTGCCCGGATTTCAGTACAAACAAAAAGCCAGTTAAAAAAAAATCTTGTTTATGTGAGGTTTCCAGACTTGCCTATAGAGACGAGAAGGTGCTACTGACAATGGCTAAGGTTGTGGGCCTCCCAGTGGCTCTTGATCATCGCACGAAGATTGCCATGTACGGGAACTATGCTCGTGTCCTATTGGAGATGGATGCGGGATCTGTGAGACCTGAGGAAATTCAGGTAGAGTGACGGCAGCCAGGAACTGTGAACTTGTTCTAGTCTGAGCAGAAATTGCTCTACACGGATTCAATGGGGCAGTGTGGATTTTGTAAAAAAGTGGGACATGTCCTATCTGATTGCAGAGAGAAGAAGATAGCAGACTTGAGAGCTCATCGGATGCAGACTAATCAAGGAGTCCCAGGAGCAGTATATGTCAATGACTGTCTTAGGGGAACGGTGGTGCCTTCCACCTTTTCTTCTTCACATCAATCTCAGCAGGGGGATGCTCGTGATGCTGGTGAAGATGAGGCCACCTTACACGGTGGTAGTGAGGAGGCATTGGGGACTGCCGAACAGGCCATGGAGGAGAGAGAAAATATTAGGGAGCACTCTCCTATTTTGGAAAGCTCCTTAAACATGGTAAGTGGGGGCGTGGAGACTCCTAGGGAGGATATGACACATCCATCAAGGAGACCTCCTTTGGGCTCTAATGTGAGTTCTCTTTCCATAAATAATAGGAATTCTAGTCAACATGAGATTTCAAATTTTGAAATTGCTAACAATCGGCATGGAGATCCTCGGTTGGAGGTTGTGCTCGGTTTGAGTCTAGAAGTGGGTCAGGCAGTAGCGGGTATGGATCTTGGACATACCCAAGGTCCTATTAATTAGACCTTTGGATCTTAGAATGACAGCAGCCCAGATACCAGCGATCAGCACCTTGAGATTGTGCACAGGAGCACGTGTGTTGCCACCAGTGATGGTGCCAATCGCGACGATGCTCATGAGGCAGCTGCAATGGTAGATTCAACGGCTATGGCAAGGGAAGAAGGGCAGCAAGACTAGGTTAGAATGCAAAGAAAGAAGGGAAAACAAGTCCAGAAAGTGGAACGACCAGCCAGAGTCGACCAAATCCTAACATCTAGGCGTCTATGAAAGTCCTCTTCTGGAACGTCCGCGGAATTAAGAAGGCATCAGCTAGGATTGGCTTGTTGAAGATAGCCCATGAGAATTCTCCTGATATCATTTGTATGGTCAAAACAATGGTGGATGCAAATAAATTTCCACAAAGCCTTTTTAGTAAAATTGGTTTCGCAAATGATTTTATTCATAATGAAAGGGCTGACGTCTTTCTGCTGATGGCCATGCGGAAGGTGGATAGTGTGCATCCTCTCTACATCCTGTGTGGAGGTGTGGCTTTGAATCCTGCCTCTTTCTTTGTATCATATTTCTTGTTCTTTTTTCTATACTTTTTTCTTAATATACATGATCTTTTAGCGAAAAAAAAAAGGTTTGACGTTCATCCCAACCTTTGGATCATGTGGAAGCAAGGCCTCAGGAACCCGTTAATGTCCTCCATGTCAGAGCAGTAGTTATCAGTCCAAGTGGAGTGGAATGGTAGAATGCTTGATGTCTCTGTGGTGCATGCAAAATGCCTAAGAGCAGAAAGGAGGTCTTTGTGGATTGATTTAGTTTTAGGTGGTTCGGGAGCATCGAGAATGATTATTGGGGATTTCAACGCAACCCTCTATGATCACGAGAGAAGAGGGCCAGAAAGATTCTCTATTGGTGGAGCCTCTGAGTTCGCCGCCATGGTAGATGCTTTAGCTTTGATCCAAATCCCTTCTTCGGAAAGAAAATTTACTTGGACTAATAACCGAAGAAGGGGTAATATATTGCTACGGTTCTCGATAGAACTTTTGTGAATGAAGAGTGGATGAAGGTCTTTGATGATTGCATTTCAAAAGGTGCTGATTCGTGTTGCATCAGGCATGCTTCTCTGATGGCCTGCTCGGGTTCTTCTATTAAGCCCAAAAATCGCCCTTTCAGGCTAAATACTTTTTGGATGGATCACCCTCAATTTTTAGATGTGATAACTGAAGCTTGGCATAATAGCTTCTCAGGATCCCCCACTTTCATCCTTGCGCAGAAGCTAAAGACTCTGAAGTCTATTATTAGATCCTGGTCTAGGGAAGCCTTCCCTAATCTGGATCAAGAGGTGATTACATCCAAGGCAGAGCTGGAGAATATTCAGAGAAGCATTGAGGAAGAGGGCCTCACTGAGCAACTTTTTGATCAGGAAGCCGATGCCAAGACCAAATACTGGAAAACAATGGAAAACAAGGAGAAAATGTGGATTCAAAAATCCAAGGTCAGATGGCTTAAGGAAGGAGACAAGTGTTCCATATTTTTTCACGTCATGACCAGGATCAAGAGATCCAGAAACACTATCAGATGCATCACTACTAAGAATGGGGTTGATATTAGTGATCGAGATCAGATAGGATCCTATTTGGTAGAATTTTATAAGACATTTCACAAGAAAGTAGACCTGGAGGATCACCCCCATATTTTTAACTGCGTTCCCAGAATTCTTCAGGATTCGGACCGAGAGATGCTGGATGCCATTCCCTCTGAAGAGGAAATCAAAAGAGCAGTGTGGGACCTCGATCCAGATAGCTCTTTAGGCCCTGATGGCTTCACAAGAGCATTCTTCAGAAAATGTTGGGATATAATCCATGACGATGTCTACAGAGCAGTCAAGGGATTTTTTTCATCAGGTATTATTCCCCGTGGTATTAATAATAATTTCTTGTTATTAATTCCTATGGTGGAGGGGGCCAAATCTCTAGACAATTTCATCCATTATGTATGGGGACTTTTTTTTTTACAAAATCCTATCTAAAATCATGGCCTCTCATATCTCTACTGTTTTTCCAAAATTATTTCTCAAGATAAGGGAGCCTTTCAAAAAGGGAAGCTTATTCAAACAAATAACTGTCTAGCCTTGGAATTGGCTAACTTAATGGGGCAGACCTCTAGAGGGGGCAATCTTGGACTCAAGGTAGACATCAGAAAGGCGTTTGACACTATCTCCTAGGATTTTCTATTCCAAGTGCTCAGACAGTTTGGTTTCTCTAGAAAAATGATTGGCTGGATTCATACCTTACTTCAGTCGGCCAGGATTTCAATGCTCTTGAATGGTGGTCTTGTGGGTTTTTTCGAAGCCAGCAGAGGGCTTCGTCAAGGAGATCCCATCTCCCCCATCCTGTTTATTATTGCTGAAGAGGTTCTCTACCGTGGCATGATTGACTTAGTTGCCAAATCTCAGATAAAGCCTCTATCAGGTCCTCGTGGTGCTGATGTCCTTACTCATCTCTTATTTTCTGATGACGTCTTCATTTTCATGAATGCTTCTAAGAGGTACGTTAGAAATTTGAAGTCTTTCCTTACTATCTATCAAAAATGCTCTGGGCAGTTTTTTAATTTAGAGAAAAGTAAGTTGTTCTTGGGGAAAATTCCTTCATTAAGGAAGCAGTGGATTGCAAAAGAGTTGGAAATTCCTTGCTGCAACTTCCCAACAAAATACATGGGTGTTGAGATCTTCCAAGGACGAGTGAAAAGAGACCCCCTTTTCCCTGTTATAGACAAAATTAAAGCCAAGCTGGCTGGCTGGAAGGGCAAACTTTTGTCCATGGCAGGGGGAGTTGAAGTTGTAAAGTCTCTCATCTCTGGAATACTATTGCACAGCTTTTCAGTTTACTGGTGGCCTGCTCCCTTAATCAAGAATCTTGAAAAGTGGATGAGGAATTTTATATGGACTGGTGAGATAGACTCTTTTAAGGCTACCACTATCAAATGGGATACAATTTGTAAACCCAAGGATGAGGGGGGTCTTGGCATCAGAAGGCTGCGTGAGCTTAATATGGCTCTGATTGCCAAACTAGCATAGTCGATCAGGGCAGAAGATTCCCAACTGAGCAAACTGCTTTCAGCAAGGTTTTTATCTTGCTCAGGCCTTCTTAGACGCTCTTATAGGCGCTCTTCCATTTGGCAGGGTATAAGAAGAATATGGTAATTTATTTCAGACAATGAGAGATGGATCATTGGCAGCGGAAGGAAAATAAATTTTTGGAAAGATAATTGGCTTGAGCCTAAACCCATAGGGGTTATCTCTGAATTGAACGAAGGGCTTTTCTTAAACCTTAATCAAACTATGGCTAACTTTATTGTTGATGGGTCTTGGGCGCTGCCTCCAGCGCAATCTAATTTTCTTACAGAGATCTTCCAAAGGATAGAGGCCATCAAGCTGCCCTCTCTCCATATGGAGGACAGATGCATGTGGAGCATAAACCCTATGGGGACCTTCTCAGTCAATTCGGCATGGAACGGCTTGAGGTCCTCTAATCCCAAGGTTCCTTAGTCCTCTTTTGTATGGAGCAAGCATATTCCACCAAGACTATCCATTCTGGGCTGGTGCCTGATCCATGGGAAAATCCTGACTGATGACCAAATTCAAGCAAAGGGTATCCATCTCCCATCTCACTGTGACCTATGTGGCTCCTACTCTAAATCCATTTGCCACTTGTTTCTTGATTGCATATTTTCCTCTAACTTATGGAAAATGATTGTTTGTCTTTTTAACTCGACATGGTCTTCTAAAGCTTCAATAACTTATTTGGTGTCTTAGTGGAAAAACAAAGCTAAATATTGGCCCCTCAAAGAGGCTTGGGTGACCGCCTTGTTCTCTTCTCTGGCTGCAATCTGGCAAGAAAGAAACCAAAGGCGTTTTGAAGGGAAGAAAAAAAGTTTAGACATGATTTTTAGCAATATTAAAGGGGACATCCACTTTATATCTAGTAGCCAAAAATTTTATCCCAAATCTGTTGAGGACATTACCTTGTGTAGAATATTACATCTCTCTACGTCTTCTCAATGCTCAAATCCTATCCTAGAAGTTCACTGGTGCAAGCCCATGCGTGGTTGGGTGAAAATTAACATAGACGGCTGCACTTTGGGCAACCCAGGGCGCGCAGGAGGGGGAGGTGTATTCAGAGATCATGATGGTAGAATGCTGTTCAGCTATCACATTTTTCTAGGTGTCACTGACAATTTCTCGTCTAAGATTTAGAGTATAATTAAGGGGATTTCTCTTGCTCGTGAAAGAAATTTTAATCACCTTTGGATAGAGTCAGATTCCTCTGCAGTGGTTGGCCTTTTCCACCATAGGCTTATTCCTTAGTTTGTTTGTTAGGCATGGAACCACCTTCTCAGTTATTTAAATAGCATTACTTGGAAGATCTCACATTGTTACAGGGAAGCTAATCCGATTGCGGATTATTTAGGCAAAGATGCAGCCAAGACTAGGATCTCTTCTGACGATGTAATCCTCCCTCATCGCATCATGAGCGAGTTTTTTTTAGTTAAGGTAGGAAGAATGAGATTTAGATTTATGAGATAGCGGTAGTGAGTCTCCGCTGATGGCAATGCAGAAGGTGGAGGGTCGCTTCTGGATTTTAGGCTGTATTATATTTTTTTACTTTTTTTCTCTATTTTAATACAAATTCTGACCTTCTAGCGAAAAAAAAATAATCCGATACTCTAGTTAAGGGTGCATATGAAGAAGTTAAATTTCTGTCTGGGGGTCTTGATGAATGTAAGGATAATATTACTACTGATCAACAGGGAGAAACTGAAGTTGGATTTCAAGATTGGAATGCTACTAGTCCCGGTACATTCTCATCAAGATTGGCCCTGTCCAAGCAAGAACTATTTGAGCTCTACAAATCTTAACCAGAGGATGATAAGCTTAATATATTCTACCTAAATCATATTTATGTTTGAAGTCGGATGACAATGATTCTATTTTTAATGCAAAAAAGCAAATCATCAATAGAAAGGGACCATTAACACAATTAACACTAAATCTTGTTATGGATTTTATTATAAATCCAATATCATAAACAAACTATATAATAACTGTAACAAATCTAGGGATACTTAAGAGTCCGAATCAAGTCCTCGTACGAGAATGGTTCTCATACGGTGTCTAATCTACACATGGAGTCCACTTGATTTCACATTGAGTGGATTTCATGTGGAGATCAGGCACCGTACGAGAATGGTTCTGGTATGAGAACCTGATCCAAACTCTCTACTTAACATCTAATTATAAATCAAGAACTGATCAAACTTTTTCAATGTATTATCAAAATAAAAAGTTCTACATTCAAGAAACATGAATTTCATTTTTAGTTGGAAGAAATTAAGTTGCCCTAGTGATGCCTCTATTATGATTGGTAACAGAAAATCTAAGGGATCTCCCATGGTCTTGAATAGTCCGAGGTTAGGAATATAATTAGGAGACTAAGTAACCATATCAAAACAATACCAGTTCAACAACTTTATTGGAGGGGAAAGGGAAGAATTTACCCTATCAGTTCTCCCTTTATGCCCTTTAATATCTTTACGTTTCCTTTCTTCTAAATACCATTCTGATGGTCTCGCCATGAGATACGCCTTTATTTCTTCACGTCCCATTTTACAACGTTGTGATGGTGATGGAGGAAGAAGATTCACATAAACAAGGATAACTAACAAGAGGTGGTAGATTAAGAAAATGAGGCTTTCTGTTCAGTACCAGAGAGAGATGGAAATCGGGATAGAGATGGCCTCTTTAAGACATAGACTCAGGAAGTATTAACCAATATGGATCAGTTTCTCCAAATTAGGAAACTCCATATCAGTTATCCTGTATTCCAAGATTATAACCATCTACCATATTTCACTCTCCACATACATGGCAAGTGTGGTGGCTATAATTAAGGATACAACCATGCATATCTTCACTCTCCATATACATGGCAAGTGTGGATATGCACAATTATCTATCATTCTATCATATTTCACTCTACATATACATGGCAAGTGTGGTGGATGTAATCAAGGATACAGCCATGCATATCTTCACTCTCCATATACTTGGCAAGTGTGGATATGCAAAATTATCTACAATATCCACACTCCATACAATATGGCAAGTGTGGATCTCCTACCATTGTAAGACCATAAGTATATGATAATCTTGTAATCTGTAGATGGTATATGCATATTTTGTAATCCACCTAAGATAGTATCTTCTTGTATATATATAGGATTCAAATCAATGAAAGACTCAAGGCATTACTTCACTGTTTATTGTTCTCTCATGGTATATCAGCAATTAAGGTAACAATCACAAAGAATTACACAACAACGTGAGCATACCTGAACCAAGGACATAATTTTTCTTTTTTTCCTTTTTGTTCTCTTTAGGCTCCAACGAGCCAGTGTGAAAGAATCCTTCTTCTTGTTGCTGGTACTCTTCCCAGCACGAGAATATCTTCACGAACCTATAATGGCTGCTGTACTCACCTCTCTCCAATCCCCAACTAATGAAAACCCTACTCTCTTCAACAATAATACAACTATACCCATCACCCCTCTCCCCACTTTTCCTGTTCCCTCCACCATAACTGCCCTCTCCCACATGCCATCTCATCACTTTCTCTCCATTAAGCTCGAGCCCAAAAATTTTCTATTTTGAAAGACACAAATAACACCCTTCCTTGAGGGACAAAACCTCTTTGGATACCTAAATGGAACCATTCAACGCCCATCCGATCCTATTACTGCCATTTAATGGCATTGCTAGGATAACTCTCTCATGAGCTTACTTATTGCATCATCAAGTGAAAAGGTATTTCCACTCATTGTTGGGAAGACTATCAGCCATGAGATTTGGGAAACACTCACAACTGCATTTGGTTCCCCTCCACCACTAGATTGCTATCCCTACACCTTGCTTTACAAGATTTGGTTCATAAACCAGATGAATTCATTACTACCTTTCTTCACTGTGCCAAGATTTCTGATGAACTTTCTACCATAAGAAAACCCCTCCCAATGGAGGATCTTAGTATTTATGTTTTGCATGCTCTTAGATCAGAGTATCGTGATATTATTCCCTCCCTATTATGCCGCACAGAGCAACTGTCCTACACAGACCTTCATGCCCTTCTTCTCAGCCATGAATTTCATCATGGAACATCTCTAAATAAGTTAACTAAAGTTTCTTCAACTGCGGACTCCCCTGCTACTCACAGTGTTCAGCCCCATCTTAGCCAAGGTAACACCTATGACCCACCACGATCCTCCCCTAATTGTGGCTCCTTCCGTGGTAGTCATGGAAGGGGGCGTGGTTAGAATGGACATCTCTATTGTGTTATTTGCTAGTGCACCAATCATACTGTTGCAACTTGTTACTACACCAACAGTTGTGCCAACCATTATACCCTACTTCACCTCATACCAACCATCACTTCCCTCCTAACAACTACCCCCCCATCCGCCCATCACACTGTCCTCAACCCACCCCCACCACTACAACCTACACATGGTTCCCAGACACTGGAGCATCCCACCACGTGACACTAGATCTACACTCCCTCTCCTCCTATGATCCATACTCTGGTCTGGATAACCTACATGTTGGTAATTGTAAGGGTCTCATCATCTCTAACACTGGTAAAACAGTTCTCTCTTCTCCCTGTCGCTTCTTTCAACTCTCTAATGTGCTCCATATACCTACAAAAACTAAGCCTTTACTTTCTGTCCAAAAATTTTGCACTTTTTTCTTTTTTGCTAAGAAGTCATATGTATTCAAAAGAAAGAATGAAAAGAATCTACAAACAGGCTACACCATTTGGAAACTGAGGGAAACTACTCCACCTTCGACATTGCCATCAGCAGAGAAGAGACCACACCAAAAACCAAATGCCAACAAGGAAAAACAAATTACATTATTTAAATCAGTATTTAGGCCAATTTTGACAATCTACCAAAAAAGATTACACTGATAATGGTGTATTCTTTGAATTTCACCTCTCTTTTTTTGTTGTAAAGGATCGGCAAACCAAAAGCTTCTCTTCATACCGGTCCAAGTAAAGATGGCCTTTACACGTTCTCCATAGCATTGTTCCTAATCTGTATGCCAATATTGCTAAGAGGATGTCCTATGATGGGTGGCACCATCAACTTGGCCATCCCCATGCTTGTATTCTACATCAAATGATCATTCAATATAATTTACCTTGTTTTTAAAATAAATTAGGATCATTATCTTCTGCCTGACAATTAGGCAAGGCTAGTAGACTTTCTTTACCCCCCCTCCCCTTCTTGTTGTGCATTTCCCTTGGATGTTATTTTTAGTGATGTTAGGGATCCCACACCTCTCTTTTCTCTGGCAGGACATCGTTATTTTTTACTTTTTCTTGATGATGCAACTAAGTATATTTGACATTATCCACTACTTAAACAATCAGATGTGTTTTCAGTTTTTTAACAATTTTAGGCCTCCATGGAACATTATTTTGAAAGAAAAATAAAATTTGTTCAAACAAGCTAGGGTGGGGAGTATCACACTCTTCCCTAATTTTTTTCTCACCTTGGCATTCAACATCGCCTGGCATGCCCACTGGCGATTGTTGACCGGCACCATCGCCATATTAATGAAATTGGACTTACTGTAGACACCCAATTTTGTCACCATCCCCTGGCTATGATGACATACAGATCTTGGATGCGACTTTCATTTCCAATCGACAGAGATGATAACTGACTGAGGTAACTATTCCTAGGAGCATTCCACACTCACCCAAAATTCCTAGAAAACCCGCACGAGAGAAAAGAAGGGTCAAATTATGACATTTCATATACAAAGAAAGCTGGTCAAAGTGACCGCACAGATGTATAGTGCTCAGAATTACGATTCCAACGATATATGGTACATTAAAATTGGACCATCAGATCTCCCGCAACCATTCCAAGAAATCACACTCTAAGTGCCCAAACCCCGCCTTGTGAGCACCCATGCATTGCCTTAAGTGCCCAAACCCTACCCATGCAAGCACCCATGCCTTGCCTTGAGTTGCCAAACCCCATATGCACCCAACCAAGCCCGACTTGCACTTGACCGAGCCTCGTGTGTACCCAACCAAGCCCTGTGTGTACCCGGCTGAGTCTTATGCATTTTTTACTATGTCCCACACATTCCCGCACCCATGCTAAAGCCCCAACACCTATACAGTAGCCCCAGCACCATTGCTGGAGCTCTTGCGGCTGTGCTGGAGCCCCAACACCTATGCTGGAGTTCCAGCACCCACACTGAAGCTGTTACACCCCTGCCAAAGCCTCTACTGCTCCCACCAATAATTGAAATCCCCCTTTCGGTAGCTAGATCAGAGAAGGAATTCCCTCTTCACCTGCCTATGTACCCTACACTACCCTGCTAGTGTACCCTACACCACGGCCTCCCATTGGTCCAAAAAGAAATCTTTTCCCATGATTGGTCAAAAAAAATTACCTTTCACCCCATTGGCTATGGAAAATTACCCTCCACCCCATTAGTCCAAAATTTCTCACTTTCACCCCATTGGTTTAGAAAAATTACTTTTTACTACCATTGGTTAATAAATTTTCTCTCTCCTCCCTATTGGTCTGAAAATTCTATAAGTACCCCCTCCTTTGGATTTTACACAACAAACAACACACTAACATTACACCCACAACACCCTATAGTAGTGAAGCTTTGCCCTATCTCCTCCCCTTCCCTCCTTGAGGTTTTCCAAGTCTATGGAGAGATCTTCATAATCTTCGGATCTTCGAAGTGTTCTTTGAGCCTTCGGGACTCTTCAATCCTTTACTTTCTTTGAGTGAGATCTTTAAGAAATTTCCCTCCTAGCCCTTTAATAGCTTATCCTCAATGGAAGCTTTGTCTGAATGCCACCTCAACCTAGCCCTCCGATAGCCTATCCCTAGCGGAAGCTCTGTCAGAGTGCCACCTCAACCTAACCCACTGATAGCCTATCCCTAGTGGAAGCTTTATCAAAATGCCACCTCAACCTAGCCCTCCCATAGCCTATCCCCAGCAGAAGCTTTGCCGGAGTGTCACCTCAGTCAAAATCTGAAAGTAATCGTTCCTAGCCAAAACTCTGTCCGAATATCATCACAGTCAGCATCTCTCGAGAAAGGAAGTTGGAGGTCAAGACCATCTTCCCCTGGACTGGGAAATCTACAAAAAAGTTCGTACTAGCATCAACTAGGGGGTCCACCGCTCTTAACCTGAAATGGGGGTTAAGCTCAGGTATAATTTCTCAATAGATTTAGCACAATGTAGACTTTATATAGACCTTGTTTTAGTGTACATAGTCATTTAAATTCAGTCAATATAAATATGTGTGATGACTTAGTCATGCATGCGAAATAGGAATAATTATGAAAAATGTTCGTTCTTAAGCATCTAATAGGAAGACTGGTTGAACAGGGCAGATTGGGTGCCTAACACCTTCCCAATTCTGTAACCTGACACTTACCTCAAATCTTTGGATCACACCAACTTTCGGGCCCTTTTCTTAGGAATCAGGCCCACCCCTGGGTCCTAGACCCATAACCCTAGGTGGTGACTCTAAACCCTTTTGCATGATCCTGATCCCCGTATTGGACCATTATTAAATCCCTATCTTAAAGGATGAACTTTACACTCTTGCAAAATAGGCCTCCACGTATCTCTGAGCAATGATACTGCGGTGCGGGTAAGGATTAAAGTATCGGTATCGATCACCGTATTGGTAGGTCAAAATTAAGATACGTATTGGAGGGTATCGTATCGTATCGGAGATACGCTAAGATACGCACATAAATGGATAGGGAACACATTTTTATACACTTTTGGATAAAAAAAATAGTTAAAAAAAGCTATATATAACATGTAGAATGCATAAAAACTTAAGTAGAGGGTATCGTATTGATAGACAAATATATTGAGTTGAAAATGTTCCAAATGATGAGGTTTGAGTTTCTTACAGTTTTTTCTTTCCTCATTGCCATTGCCACTATGATGAGTGCTGTGAAGAGTGTTGTGGTGGTTCAAATCCTTGGCTAGGACTTTCTTCTTTTTTGGGGGATTTTTCTTTTTTTTTTAAATTAATTTTGGAATTAAAAAATTAAAAAAATATATTTTTTTGAGAAAAATAAAAAAATTCCATGGAAGTTGTAGAACACTTATTTTTACATAACATATAAAAAATCTAAACACTTTTAACCATTGAGCATGAGTAGATCTAAGAAATTTGAAAAAAATTGAAACCCTCGTTTTCTCTTGAAAAAAGTTTGTAAATCCTTATAAATCCAATGATTTCATGTAATAATGATGCACAAAATGTGATTCTAAGTATGATGAACCTTAGATTTATAAAAAAAAAAACTTGAAAATATAAGGTTAAAGTTGAAAAAAGTGAGTAAAGATTCAAGAAATTACAATTCAAATGTTTCAACTTTCAAATTCAAGCCTTCAAAGTTCTTCTTGGACTATGTTTCTCTCCTTTGAACCATTCACTTCCACAATGTTTCTTTCAATCTACCATTTGAGTCTCTAAAAAGGTGTGTGAATCAAAGGGGAAGAAAGAAGCAAAATATAGAAAACTGTTGGTGAGAGTGTGAAGTGTTTGTTTCAAACAACAAAAGGCACATTCACACTTAAGTAGCCATATCGTACTGTATCGGTACATATGGCTCGATACGGCTCGATACTGCACGATACCTTCGATACGTATTAATATGGTACCGATACGTATCGATACTCTCAGGAATTTTTAGATTTTCAAAAGTTCGTATCGCAGAGTATCGTACGTATCGGTACCAATACGGTATGGTACGATATGATATGTACGATACGTCGATACATAAAAGAGGGCCCAAAATTCCCCGTAGCGTATCATTATGTATCGTGTCGATGCCTATCGATATGGATACGTATCGGCCGATACGGTACAATACGCACTGATACTTAAAACCATGGGTACGGGGCCCGTAAGGTAAGCACACATGACACACCCCTCCCTTATGATAGAAAAAGAGAGGAGAGAGGATAGAATTAATGCAAGCCTTTTTTCCTTCCCCACAAAGGACGGAATGGCAACCCATTTTTCTCCGGCCACTACCCTCACAGTGGCGACGCCACTGGGGATAATGTCAAGCTTTTGACACTAGATGCTACCATTAAATGCAAGAATATTTTCACCACATCTGTTTGAAAACATGTTTGGCTAACCCCATATTTGTAATTGTACTTGCTAACTGCATCATGCATCGTGCTCGAAGTGAAATCATTTGGCAAGGGACTCCCTAGAAATCAGTGCATGTCATGGAGAGTACTTTGAGAGCAAATGGTAGTTGCTTCCTATATAAGGGTGTGGGGTATTATTAAATGGAGAGGATGTTCATAATTATTCCAGCACCCTCAGGGAGGTCCATACACTTTATGGCATTACACTTTTGCACACAATCACTCATGGTTCCACCACCCTATGGCCAATTGCTTAACCTCGTGTGTAGTCACAAGTAATGGGCAAGGAATTCACCCCCTTGATCTCATACCTATGGGTATATCAAAAGGATCACATATCTTGTGTATATAGATCCTGTCAAGGAAGCCTTGTCGGTCCTATTGCATCCACTACATATTTACATCATATAGGAAATAGATGGAGAACGCTAGGAACGCCACAAGCTAATCTGTAAAACTTGTTTGCGGTCTTGAAAAGAAATTTTCCTATGATATATTATAGTCATAAAGAAATGCTCTCCTAAGTGGGTTTTAGATAAAAGGTGTCCTTCCTCCTAAGAAAAGAAATATGGATGATTTGGCATATGTGATTCGGGCTGATTTCTATCAAAGCCCTGCAAAATGCCGAATTATCCAAAAGACCCGAGGAAACTAGGAGAAATGTTACCTAGTGGGATAAGAGTAAGAAAAGCATGACTTTATTGGCAAAGAATGTATTAATAGGGGTATTCTGGTCAAGCCATTTGTATAAATCTCTCGCTTATGGCATTGAGTGGACTAGGGGCATCAACCCCTACCCACTCCCTACCATTAAGTGGACTAACTTTGGATGGATCATTAGTTGTTAATCTAGTAAATATGTGAATAAGGGGTTGAGTATTAAAGAATCTTAAAATAAACCATTTTTGGTTCAGGCACTATTTCATACCTCAAGTATTCTTTGCAATCCATTTGGACACGTCAGGGTAGTCGGTTAACTCACTTAAGTCCAGTAGCACCTCCTTCATCTCTCTGAGATTTTCTACTGCCCAGTGATTATAGCCCAGTTAGTATGGATCCACATGACCTCGAATCACCCAAATAATCATGGGTCCATCCCGTAAAGACTTTACAAACAAAAATGGCAAAGGTCAACAGAGGAATAGTCCAGATACTAAATGCACTCCAAAACCCTCCTAGGGCTGAACCAGCACAAGCTACAGGAGAGCTGGATCATAACAGATCTATGGGTCATCGTAGGAACTCTTCTCGAGTTGACTCAGGAGAACCAGAGCAAGTTAGGCCAATCGGTCCTAAAGAAGCTTCACCTACCCGTCTAAATGGTCAATGGGGAACCTACTCCAGAGTCCCTCCTCCCAAGGTACTGATTGAAGATGAGGAAGAAGATTTTGCAACACACATTAAGATGGAACCTCTAGAAATGGAGAGAGAAAGAAAAGTTAGAGAACAATTAGAAAAATTAGAAAATATACTCTGAGCAGGGAAGAGTTCGAAAAGCTAAACAGTGGATTCAGATGAAATAATTTTCTTCTTCAAGGCAAGAATTCCTCAGAAATTCAAGTGGTAGACTGACAAATTTGACGGTTCAGGGGACCCCAAGGCTCATCTCAAGGTTTTTCTCATCATCGCCAAGTCATGGCAACTAAGGTGGCTCACACAGTTAGAGTCATCCCAAACCCAGAATTGGACAATAGTGATGAAACCCTTCACCAAGCAGCACTCATATAACACTGAAGTGGATGTGAAACGTCGAGAGCTTGAGATGTTAAGACAATAGCCTAGAGAAGGATTCACCGCTTTCTTGATGAGGTTTAGGGATAAGGTAGCCAAGATGGCAGATCGGCCTTCAAAAGTAGAGCAAGTGGAGATGTTGATTGAGAACTTATCAAAGCCTTATTATGATGTTCTTTACTACCAATATCTATAGACCTTCGATGCCCTAATAGCTACCGGTACACGTGTAGAGAACATAATTCTGAGAGAGACCCAATAGCAGGGATCTTCCCAGGATGTAAGTAAGAACACCAGATTGAGACGGGGAAAGGGTCCTGAAACTAATGTGGTAGTCATGGTCCAGCGGTCAATTTCACCTATCACCTCTTCACAACCCTTTATAATGCAAGCAAATGCTCCCTCCCAAAAGGCTCCTCACCCAAGAAGACAATTTTCTGATTTAGGAATGCCAGTGACAGTAGTGTATGAAAAGCTAAAGAAACAAGGATTGCTAGGGATAGTGACTCCAAGAATAATCAATAACCCTCCTCTAGCTTGGTATAGAGACCATGAATATTGTGCTTACCATACTTAAAAAGGCCACACCATTGAAAGATGCATAGGTATCCTGCATGTAATCCAGGATTTAGTTGACAATAGGACCATTAAAGTCAAGGTTAAGCAACCTCCCATTGTCAATACCAATCCACTTCCCGATCATGTGAATAATCTAGATGAAGAAGCCGCAGAGAGTGATCCCACTCAACTCATTGTACCTAGAGCTCGAAAGAATCACATGAATGTCTGCGCTTACAGGAAACTCATGAGTTAAAGGGCCAGAGTCACGAGGACTCCCAAAAGAAGAGAGTCATTGAAAGAAGAATCAAAATATCAGACTCCCACCGTTCATCCTTCCTCATCAATAGAAGAATCCACCTTACCATATTACCAACCTCCACCATACCTCCCACCTTCACCATATTACCAACCTCCACGATATCATCAACCTTCACCCCACCATCAAGGAGGAGGAATTTCCTCATCCTATCACCCCCAATCTTCATATCCTAACTCTCACATTACATCACCTTCATACCACCTCGCTTTGTATCCCTCATCACCCTCATACCAATCCCACTTTCAAGTTTTGGTGTACAACCCAAAAGAAGGATGGACAGATGGATACAATTGGAAGAATATGTTTGCATCACTAGATTCCCCAAAGATGACTTCATCAACAGGATAGTGAATGCTTTAGGAGAAGACCAGGAGGGTGATCCCACTTCTCCAATTTAGCCAACTATAACTTCGGAGGATAATCCAGAGGTGATTGAAGAAATTATAGATGGTCTTCTCAAGGCAATAATAGCATTGGCCATAGGGGAGCAAATCAAAGAGTACACCTGTAATATCCCGCTTCTTAAACCCGGTCTGATTTCGTGGTTGAACCGGTTTAACCATGCAGGAACCGAGCCAGAGGATGTTAGAGCGAGTTCCTTATGGGCTATGATGGCACGGGTGACCTTAAACACCGGCTGGCCCGACAAGTCCGAGCCAGTGCCAGAAGAGACGGGAGTGCCCAAACCGTGTACGTGCACCTACCATAAGGCTATGTACGGATAGAACAGGTATTATATCCATATTTTAAGGTTATATACGTATGCTACATTGTATGCTTGGGGTAGGGTCCGAGCCGAGGTCCGAGCCCGGTCAAAATCCCAAGTTTTTACTCTCGGATGGGTATGTCAGGTGGGTACACCCACCCACCTGAGTGACCCATCCATCACTA
>NC_056570.1:30524038-30606486 GCF_013358625.1 Macadamia integrifolia | reverse complement strand
TATTTTTCCGAGTACTCACGGTGGGCCTTCTCCAACAGCCCTATGGGCGTATCGCGGGAGGGAGTTCGCGGCTCGTACCCGGAGTATACGCGCACTGTGGTTGTAGTAGCACTAAAACCAAAGACTTAGTAATGTTGATTAGGTGTGTGTGATTTAAAATGACTTGCATGGCATATAGTGCATACGATGTGTTGTGTGGTGTGGACTGTTGTGTGTGGTCCACCTCTCTACTTACTGAGCTAGTGAGCTCATTCCACGTGTACACATTTTTTTTTAGATGCTTGTGCAGGTCATGCATCTGAGGAGCATGGGGTGGGTCCCACAGTCGAGTTTCCAGAGGAGGACTGGTGGACCCCTGAGGAGTTTGAGCACGGCGTAGACTGCGCGTGTGAGAGCTGTGTTGCGGGGCAGCGGTTCTGAGGCCGAGCTGAGCTCCAGCCTTGATACCGATGCCGGGCTGTGTACTCTGATGATTTTGATACTTTCCTGTATATACTTGATACATGGACTTTATTCTTTTTGTGTATACATCATGCCTTCGGGTCCAAATGTATATAATTATGATATCATCATTTGGGTATCAGGTATATGAGGATTATGTACAGGAAAAAAACTTAGTCTTCCGCTGATATGATGAATTGATGTTAGTGTGTGTATGCTGTGGTGGAATACAGTATCTGATGATCCTGGCAGGGTTGGGTTAACCGGTGTTAACTCGGTCACCGCTCCGGTTCAGGGTGAACGGGGTGTGACAACACCTCCCTAATCCATATAGGGAGTGACACAGAGGATGATGAATCCAGTCTGATCAAACTTCGAGCTAGTGATGTCAAGTCCAACCCTATAGAAATCTTTCGATCCATACGCTCTGAATACTATGAGTGTTTGGATGCAGGAGAATTTGATGGACAAGAAGAATCTAATAAAGAACCAAGTGAGGGGTAAATCAGTGAAGAAGACGATGATGACGATGATAATGAGGATGAGAATGAGGATGTGAATGATGGAGATGACTCTAATTCTCAAGAGGACGATGAGTATCCAAACTGGGATGACTACCAAGGGCCTTAGCACAATGATAATGATGATGAGTTAAAATATTACTCACCTGATCACCAAACATGTTTCTTAGTTTATGCTATCTGTGGCGATGACCTAATAGCTGATCCGACAGGTGGCATTCACCCTTCCCTCTATATAAGAGGAGATGATTCTACATCAGATTCAGAAAATGATGAGGAATCTGGAGAGCGGATGCAAGTTTATATAGATGAACGGGACTCTGCATTAGAGATGGAAGAAAAGCCATGTGAAGTGTACTCAAACACATTGTGGATGTAGGAGAGAGTAAAAGAAATTGACAATATGCCGGGTGAAGTAACTATCGATGATCATTACTACCATAAGCAGCTGAATGATTTGGAGGAAATAGGGTCAGACAACATATTCATAGAGGCAGAGACGGCGCATTCTAACAGCTTTCTAATGTAGTCAAAAATTTATGAGCCAGGGCTCTCGACATTTATGGAGGACCTCAACTTCCCACTCCAAGTCGAGAAGGAGAATCTGAAGAGGATGATCCTATAGTGAGAATAATCATCATAACTAACAGTGATATGAGGATAGATATCCCACAAAAATTATTGTGAAGAAGTCGATCAATGTGATGGAGACCCGAAGCGAGAGAGATTACAAGGGCAAGGCCCTAGCAGTGGAACAGTCAAAGGTCAATGAGGCTGGAACCAATAGCTTAAAAAGAGAACCAGAGAATCCAGTCTTGGTTCAACTCAAGAAGTCCCAAACTAATATCTTATTTTGGGGATTGTTGATGGACTCCCCCATACACTATGAAGCAGTCTTGAAGTCTCTCACTAATGTGTAGGTGCTGATTGAGATAAATTCAATGCATCTTGCACACATAGTAGGGGCAATGTATGCGATGCAATCATTGATGTTTTTTTACTCTAAACTCCAGAAAGGAGCCCAACACAACAGAGCCCTCCACATTATAATAAAATGTCTTGACAAGGTGGTTCCCCAGGTGCTTGTTGACAACGGTTCCGCTTTGAATGTTCCACCCTTGAGATTGGCAACAAGTATTGGCATCAACCTAGAAGAAATGAAGCTGGCTACCCAAACTATACGGGCATATAAAAATACCAAGAGGAAAATCCTTGGAATCCTCACTCTTACTGTAAAGATTGGGCGGTGAAATTTGATATTGATTTCTATGTCATTGATATACCGACATCTTTCAACATGCTCTTGGGAAGGCCTTAGTTACATCATACGAAGGCAATGTCCTCTAGTCTCCATCAAAAGATGAAGTTCATTCATAAAGAAAAGGTGATTATAGTAGCCGGAGATCCCAAACTGGTTAATACCTTAGCCAATATTGAAAATGGGGAAGAACAAGACCAGGAAGTTCAACTAAGTGGTTTTGAGTTAGATGTAACTTGTGTAGCCATTGCCAAAGAAGTTCCGAATGAGAAAATCCTGGCTAACTATGAGGCCGTCTGGAGTCCACCAGTGAATCAGTTGATGAAGAATATGCAATATTTTCCTAGCATGGGACTAGGGAAATATCATCAAGGAATTCCAAAGCAGCCTAGTTTGGTAGTGAACAAAGGAAAGAGTGGTCTTGGGTACACTCCTCCAACCACCAAGGGGGCAAAGAGTATTGAAGATGGCTAGGAAAATCTCCATCTCTTACTACCCTACTCTCAATGGATATTTTAT
Source organism: Macadamia integrifolia (assembly GCF_013358625.1). Lineage (NCBI taxonomy): Eukaryota > Viridiplantae > Streptophyta > Magnoliopsida > Proteales > Proteaceae > Macadamia > Macadamia integrifolia. The sequence goes on along the minus strand of NC_056570.1, from coordinate 30,603,747 downwards.
AAGGGAAGGAGAAGATTTCCCCTTTTACAGAAATTTAGAGCCAGGGTTCAAAGAAACCGTCGCAAAGATGCAGCCAGCATTTGAATTATTCTTCCAAGATGAGTTCGATTGGGTGACTATGAAGTAGAACAATATCAAATTCTAGTCAAATAAAGTGATCAAGATAGTTGCATTACTGGGATAGCAGAGATTGCATTGATTGAGAATAGGTCTTCGTCTAGTAACCCTTCAACATTGATCCGATCAAAGGAGGCATAAAGTCCTCGAGTCCTCTTGAAAATAGAATGGGAAAAGAAGATAAGGTTCACCTGGAGTCTATAGCTTCCCATTGATTTGAAAAGCTACATTTTCTCCCTCCTACAAGAACCAAGAGCATGAGAGCTACATGAGCTCAAGCCTCGTCCTTTCAGAGGAAGAAGTGTATATGCAAAGCAAAGAAGAGCACAAAGAATGATGATTTGTATGTACTGTGCCTAAATCAACTGCAATGGGAAGGTCCATGAAAGTGGTCAAGGATGTGACCGAGGCACCGAGATGGCATCCCTCAATAGGCTGGAAAAGATGGACTTCTTGGAAAGAGGATTGAGCAATCTCCACTAATCTTTACCCCTCAGAAAGTTCGGCTTCTGAGAGCACGAGGCCAATCAGTTGGTATTTGTGAAAAAATAGACACCTATCCAGAAGAACCATTGCGTCACTAAAGAATAAAAGCAACTTTCTCAGAAGGGGAAGGAGGCCCTTTGCCACATCTCCTCATCCATCGAGCCGTTGAATCTCTCCTATATTAGACTAGCATTAGAAAAGACTTCAAGTTTACTCATGCTATCGAGTCAACCAACCTGAATACCACTAACAAAAGCATCAAGTCAGTTGTCAAGTCTGTAGTTAAGTCTATTGTTAAGTCTATTGTTTATGATTTCATGTCAGCCTCCCCTCTCGAGGTGAGTCCGGAGTTCTTGTATGTCTAGTCTATTAGTCCTTCCTTCATGAGTGAAATTTTTGATTTCGAGTATGACTTACCTCCTTTTTTTGATGATGATATTAATAAATATCAAGAGTTAATAAAACAATACAAATCGAAGAAATCCCAACCCATCTGTGAGGATACTCAGGTTATTAACCTAAGAACCGACTAATGCCTTCGAGAGGTAAAAATTGGTACCACCCTAGGTGATGAAGAAGTAAAACAAATGATTAGTCTTTTGAAGGAGTTTGTCGAAGTCTTTATTTGGTCTTATGAGGATATGCCTGGTATAGACCCCAACATCATGCAACATTGATTGTCGACCTATCCTAGGGCAAAGCCATCAAACAGAAGCTCAAAAGGATGCATCCAGAATGGAGTGAGAAGATCAGAGAAGAAGTTGTGAAGTAGTGGAATGTGGGGTTTTTACAAGTGGTGAAGTACCCCCAATGGTTGGCTAATATAGTACTAGTACCAAAGAAAGATGGCAAGGTACGAATGTGCATAGACTTCCAAGATCTTAATAAGGTAAGTCCTAAAGATGACTTCCCATTAACTCATATTGATGTATTAATAGACAACACAATAGGGCATGCCTTGTTATCATTTATGGATGGATTCTCAGGATACAATCAAATAAGCATGCATCCAGAGGATCATGAGAAAACCACCTTCACCACTTCATGGGGAACCTATTATTACAAGGTGATTCCTTTTGGATTAAAGAATTCTGGGGTAACTTATTAGAGAGCCGCTACGGCCATATTGCATGACATGATGAACAAAGATGTGGAAGTCTATGTGGATGACATGATAGTAAATTCAAAAGATCAACAGGGGCATATTCTCGAGCTAAGGTGATTCTTTGAAAGGATCAAGAAGTATCAACTAAAGTTGAATCCTCAGAAGTGTGTATTCGGGGTAATAGTAGAAAAGTTGTTAGGTTTCTTGGTGAGTGAAAGAGGCATTGAAGTCGAACCTATCAAGTCAAGGCAATTCAGGAGGTGCCCATACCTCGGACTAAGAAGAAAATACAAGGATTTGTGGCTCACATCCAGTACATCAGCAGATTCATAGCTCAATTGACTACAATCTATGAACCAATTTTTAAGCTACTAAAGAAGGATCAACCCACGAAATAGAATGACCAATGTCAACAAGCTTTTGACAAGATCAAATGATACCTCATGAACCCACCAGTATTGACACCACCAGTGGAAGGAGAACCACTTCTGTTGTACTTATCAGTGGGAGAATATTCCATGGGCTCATTGTTAGCTCAAAAAGGGACTGAAAAGGAGATAGAGCATGCCATATATTATCTCAACAAGAAGTTTCTGGAGTATGAAACATGGTACACAGCTTTGGAAAGAACTTGTGCCACACTGATTTGGGCAACGAAAAGGCTGCAACACTATATGGTAGCTTATCTAGTACATCTAATCTCTAGGATGGATCCAATCAAGTAACTCTTTGAGAAACCTGCCCTAATAGGAAGGCTGGCCCATTGGCTACTTCTACTATCAGAGTTTGATATCACCTATATTACTTAGAAGTCTATCAAGGGGCAAGCCATAGCCGATCATTTGGCTGCACACCCCATGGAGGATAGAAGGGCCTTGGATGATGCCTTTTCCAATTAAGAGATCACATCAATAGAAGAAGAAGACACAGCTAATTAATGGCAATTATTCTTTGATGGAGCGGCTAATCAAAATAGGTGTGGTGCATAAGGATTAAAGTATCGGTATGGATCGCCGTATCGGTCAACCAAAATTAAGATACGTATTAGAGGGTATCGTATCGTATCGGAGATACGTTAAAGATATGCACATAAATGGATATGAAACACCTTTTTAAACACTTATACATAAAAAATTTATTAAAAAAAACTATTGATAACATATATTATGCATAAACACTAAATTAAGGGTATCGCACTAAGAATTTAAGGTTTGTAGTTGTCCCATAAAAGTAAAATCCTTGTTCACAACCTTGATTTCCACTTTAGTTAGAATTATGGCTGGCAGCAACTTTAGAACAAAAACACCTCAAAAAATCGTGTTTTCTGAAAAAATACCCATCTTAGCCATTATATGACCGTAGCGCACTTTATCAGTATATACTGATACTCATCGATATGTACCGATACTCACCGATACGTATTGATACTCATTGATACATACCGATTGATACATACCAATACTCATCGATACGTATCAATACTCATCGATACATACCCATCGATACATACAAATACTCACCGATACATACCAAAACGTATATTTCACCTTGATTTTATATTTTCCATAGAGTACCAATATGTATTGATAGTGTATTGGTGCATATCGGTATGTATCGTAGGATATATCGATACGAAAGGATTTTAAAAATTCCATGTATCGTATCTGTGTGTATCGTATCTATCGGCTAAATTTAAGATACGTATCAGAGGGTATCGTATTGGTATCATAGATACTTTAAACCATGGTGGTGCGGGGATATTGCTTGTCACTCCTAGCGTCCTTTATTTGCCTTCATCATTCTGCCTCGATTTTTCCTGTATTAACAACATTGTCGAATATGAAACTTATGTGTTGGGACTAGAAACAGCCTTGACTATTGAAGTGAAAAGGATTAAAGTATATAGAGATTCATCCATTGTCATTTGTTAAACACAAGGGAACTGGAAGACCAGAGATGAGAAACTAAAGCCATATCAAGAACATCTGGAAGAGGTGATTGAACACTTTGAGAAGATCTCGTTCGAATACTTCCAGAGAGATAACAACGGGTTTGCTGATGCCCTTGCAACCTTGGCTTCCATTGTAGAATGCAACCCTATGGCTAGGGTCCGATCATTCTTGATAAAACAAAGAAGCATTCTCATTTATCAGAATTCAGTAAACTCTCTCACTATTGATGGTTAGTCTTGGTTTGCTCATATGGTTGATTTCATCAGAGAAAGGAAATACCCCAGTGGAGCAACTGATAGGGAAGAGTAGTTTATAAGAAGATATGCCACCCAATTTATTCTTCAAGAGGACTTGTTATACAAGAAGTCCTATAATGGAATACAGTTGCTATATGTGGATGAGGAACAAGCAGCAACAATCATGGAAGAAATTCATCAAGATCTTTGTGGATCGGATATGAATGCCAAGATGCTAGCTAAGAAGATTCTCAGGCTGTGATACTACTGGAACACAATGGAAGTATACTGTGTAGGCTTTGTCAAAAAATACCACAAATGTTAACTATTTGCCAACATCATACATATCCCACCAACAGAGTTTCATTCGCTCAATTCTCCTTGGCCATTCTCCACTTGGGGCATTGGCATCATTGGAAAGGTCAACCCCAAAGCATCCAATGGTCACAAATTCATCTTGGTAGCCATTGACTATTTCACCAAGTGGGTAGAAGCTCAGTCATATGCAGTCTTCACATCTGCTAAAGTAGTAAAGTTCATCCAAGAAAATATCATTTCCTGATATGAAGTACCTCAAGACCAAATATTGAATCAAGGATCCCACTTCTGGGGCAAGACTGACAAGATCTGCACAAAGTTTGGTATCAAAAGGCATCGCTCTACCACCTACCAACCACAAACCAATAGGGTAATAGAAGCAGCTAACAAGAACATCAAAGTGATCCTACAGAAAATGGCTAAAACACATAAGGATTGGATGGATAAGTTACCACTTTCTTTGTGGGCATATTGGACTTCTGTGCGATCCTCGATAGGGGCAACTCCTTTTTCTATGGTGTATGGGATGGAGGCAGTTCTACCCATGGAAATCCTAGTACCATACCTGAGGGTGCTTTTTGATAGTCAATTACGTAAAGGAGAATGGGTGAAGGCCAGACATGATGAACTCAACTTCCTCGATGAACGGCATATGAAGGCCATAAATAATTTGAAAAAATAAAAATTGAAAATGGCAAGGGCCTTCAACAAGAATGTGAAGCCCTGTCACATAAAAGAATGTGAACTTTTTCTTCGAGAACAAAGAGCTCCAATTCATGACCCAAGAGGGAAATTCAGGCCCAACTGGAGTGGCCTATTCACTGTTAAAGAAATTCTACCAGACAAAGCTGTGAAACTCATAGATCACAATGGTGAAGAAATACCCAGACTGGTCAACATGGATCAACTCAAGAAATATTATGTCTAATAAGGTGAACAGCCCAAACTACGTTAGACTTGATTCCTCTCAAGGGATAAATAAGCAACTTGACATATGCAAATGCGGTCTCAACAATTTCAAAGCAATAAATTAGTTCCTAAATTAATAACCAAGGTATCTTGAAAGATCATCATAGCTTGTGTCTCCCAAAAATCACCATTTGGCATGTAAGGCCATTAGGTATCTGTCTTTTATCTATTGGTCCATCAAATTCTTATCTAAGATTCTATCCCCCAAAAGTCACCACCTGGCACCAGTTTATCAAGGCCAGTTTGTTCCCATCCTTGATCAGTAAAAAAAAAAGAACTTGATGCAATAGTGGTAAAGGTTTGGTTATGTCAATAGTTAATGAATAATGCATTGAAAAATCATCACATCTTCTCTTTTCTTGTGATAACTACAGGATAAGTCATGAGTTCCTTGGATGAGACATTGAGGAAATGGACCTCAGACATAAGCATAGTGGCACCAAGACTGCTAAAATCCATAAATATGTCAATGCTTAGCCGAATTGGGTGCATTAAGTTACATCACCATTTGCTCCGACTAGTGCCTCAGCATTGGGACACCGATCTTCACATATTACAGTTTGGGTTAGTAAAGATCTGTCTAAATCTCAAGGAATTCTGAGTTTATATGTTCTGTCCACCTAAGGGCAAGTTGATTCAACCATCTTTGAAGAAATATCACTCAGAAGAGATTCAAGACTTTTTTGGATGAGAAAAAGAGGAAATGAAGCAGTTTGTCAGTTATGGAAAGATTGACATTCTTAAAGTGGCTAGGAGCTTCATTCAATACCTACCACTAGGAGGAATCCATCAGCAAAGATCACAGAATTCTTATATACTGTGCATGATAGCCCGCTATGTTCTACGAACTTCTGGACATGGTGCACTAGTTGTCTTAATAGAAGTGATAAAGCAATTGAAGAAAGGAAGAGATATCATTCCTACAGTCCTTGCAGAAACATTCAAAGGGCTTGATGACATGAACCATAGCCATAGATTTGGAGTCAATCATTTTCGTGGAAGTCTCACCATTTTCCAACTCTGGCTACTTGATAAGCTAAAGCTGAACAGGCCATCAAATGGAGGTCAAATTAAGGCTCTTGGTTACCAAGAAAGGAGAGAAGCCACGGAATACAAACTCATTAATGATTGAAAAGAGTACCTACAAGGAAGAACTATAAAGGACATTACATGGAAATGTCCAGGAAAGCCACAAGAAGACCTTCTGATGAAGACCCCTAGCTACAACTACGTCAGGTTGATGGGATTGACTCACACATCCTTTTATTTGCCTACATATATCAGCTGACAATATGGACTCAAGGTGATGCACCTAGAAGAGTTAGTGAACTTTCACCCACCCCAAGAGTTGTCTCCTTACCTTGTTACTTACCTATCTTGTCTATGGTAGGAAAGTTGTTTTCCATCCCATGTAATTCACTCGGTAGTAGAATGAGGAAGTATTTGGATTTCCACGTTATATCAATTATTTTAATGAAGACTTGAGTTGTGGAATTTATTATACCTAAACATTTCAAACTATAAAAAATAAAAATAAAAAAATAAAAAATAAAAAAAGATTGTCTTTGTACCAAAGATAAGTTTTCATTCGTAAGATGCTAAAATTATCAAATAAAGGGGAGGGAAAAAGAAAAAGAATAAACATATGTTTGTGTTTACAGGAAATACAGGAACAAATCTCTATGGGTCAAAAGTTATCATCTAAACCATGCTCAGCATCATCATCATGAAAGGCTGTAGGACTGGAGGGTCCCAGTCCTGAGCTCGCCAGCCTCTGTGCCTGGTCCTCAACCTGCCTCCATAAACAAGCAATCTCCCATTGGTAGGAGCTAACTTGTCTCCTCAGAGCATCATTCTCCCTTTCCTGGAGAACACATGGAATGGTCAAGAAAAGAAGCAATAAAAGAGCAAAGAGGTTAAGGACAAGAAAGTACCCTCTCAACTACGACCTCAGACAAACCCTGATGCATCCTCCTGAGTTCGGCATAAAGCTTTGAAGACACCTGAGATCAAGCATGTTAGTCAAAAGAATCAAGAATCAGTTCAACAAGAAGTATTTTGATACTCACACAGTCATATAGGATGGGAAGTCTGAGGGAGGCATCTCTATCTACTCTATGCTCAAGAAGCTGAGGAATACCCGAACGGGTCGCGCTGGGATAAGACCAACCTAGGAATCCACTAAAGGAACTAAAAGCCATCCAAAGAGGCCCCCTCACAACAATGGAAGCCTTGACCTAAGATGAGGAGACAACACCTGCTCAGGATCGAGTAGGAGGGTGAGCCACATGTCGTGCCCTCCACTGAAAGAACATCAATAAAAAAAGAGAAGAATTTGAAATATGGAAAAAATGTTCAACAAAGGAAACATACCAGTGGCCCCTTGGGACCAAAGGGAGCACAAGCGGTCTCCTCCTCAAGGAAGGCCTCATAATCCCTGCTATCATCTAGCATAGAGTCATCCCACACCCCTACAGCCCAGATCTCTACCTGACTCTTGGGAAGACACTCTGAGTAAAGCATGGTTGATAGAGGATAACAAGGAGGAGAGCATACAGCAGAATCAGACCACTGAGGAGTAACAAGCTCCCCTAAATACCAGGCACAGCCCCAAATACCCTTGAATTGCGCCCGACTCTCTGTCAAGCACTTGGCCCGAGCAAACACATTAGGGAAGAAGGATTGGAAACCTCAGAACGGCCTGTAGTTGACCTACAAAATGAAGAAGAAGCCAGTACAGTACAAAGCAAAGGAAAAAATTGATACTAGATTGTGACTTACCTCTGTAAGATCGTCCAGAAGAGAATAATGAGTGGTCTCAATGGGATAGCAATGGTTCCTTGATCCCAACTATCTCCCCATCTACTTGCCATAGGGAAGGGCAAACTCAAAGGGTCCTTCAGCACAAGGGCAAAGATCTCTAGATGCTCATAGCACTAAGGTTGAATTGAGATATCACAAGCAAGGATGTGCAATGAAAGAAAAGAGGAAAGAACAAAAAGAAATGCAAAGTTACTTGAAGAATGTAGCCTGCACCCTTGAGGCCCCTATCTCCATATGCCAATAGGTCTAGGGTCTGCAGAAGATATGTATAGGCAGCCCTGCCCCAATCCCAAGAGTCCACCTCCTGAGTGTTCTGGAAGAGAGCAGCCAGGCGAATATCTACTCCACCTTGGAGATCACTAAAGAGGCACTGGGCCACAACAAATAACAATAAAGAGCGGGTTATTTGTGCAAGGTTACCTAGGTTCACTTTCAAGTCCCTCCTCATCTAGCAGGCAGTAATCACACCAAGGCAGATATGTGTTTCATTGCCCGAAATCTCAATACCCATCAACTCTAGGAACTCCTGCACAGACAATGTCTCGAGAAGCAAAAGAGGCCTCCCCCCAAAGGGTATTCCAGTCAAGGTGTAAAATATCAAGGGAGTGATCGTGATCTCATCGGTGGGAAGATGAAAGGAATAGGTACTCGACCACCACCTCTCCACCAAAGCTCTCGCCACCACCGAGTTGAATTTCCTAGTCTCTAGTAGAGCTAGGCAACATAGGTAAGTAGAATTTATTTGTCCCTGTGCTTTATGAGGGAGCATCTCATACCACTCTTGAACAGCATTGGGATGACCATACCTGACCAATATGGGAGGTGTCCCATCATCATACTCCTACAATAAATGCAAAAAATGAACAAAAAATAAATAAATGCAAAAATGAACAAAAAATAAATAAATGCAAAAATAAGCAAAAATAAAGGGAAAGACTTACCCATTTGCCCCACGTTGCATTTCAAATGTGGTGTCGGGACCTGGCAAGTGTTCACCCGACATACCAGTCAGTAGGACTGTCATCCCCCTGAGAGGATGTGCTGCATCTCTCCCTGATACCCAGCTGGATCTCTCCCGAAGTCCTCCTCGTTCTTCTATCAAACATACTTCTCACAACTTGCAAAGAAACCCAAAAGTTTCATAATTTATAAAAAACCCCAAGAAGTTTCACAAATTACAAGGAACCCTAAAGAATTATACAATTTTACAAGGAGACCCAAAAAAGCTTCAAATTCTCCAAATGGCCCCCTCCTCCCTCCTCAAAAACTATGAAGAACTTCAAGGAGATTATGAAGAACTTCAAAGGAAAACTCAAACAAAACTCGAGAAAATGTGAAAATTTTGAATCTTCGTAGAAACTCAAAACCCGTGTTCACCCACTCATGAATCGTTCAAAACTCAGTAAACTCAGAACAGTGAGTGAACAGGAGGTGGGGGGACCATTTTATGGTTAAAAAATTCATCCTCCATCACAAAAAAAAAATCATTTTTTTTTTAATTCCAAGGTGCAATTTAAGAGTTCTTACTACCAAAAAATGAAATTCAAAATAAACTCTCATGGTAGGCAAAATTGGGATCACATGGTAAGTAAGATCTACTTGGTAGATGAAAACATTTGAAAGTAAAATTGGTAGATGAAAGTGGAAGGTAAAATCCAAGTCAAAATTTGTGTGGTAGATGGAAATTACCGCACAAAGTTCAAATCCAAAAGCTAAAATCAAGATTCCAAATCAAGAGCCAAAACTCAAAGTTCAAACCAAAAAAGCTAAAATCAAGATTCCAAACCAAGAGTCAAAATTCAAAGTTCAAATCAACTAAGCAAAATATCAAAGTTCAAAATCAAAAACTCCAATCAAGAAAAGAAAGAATTTCATTGACTCGGTCCTAGGTGGCCCAATTTCAGTAACCTGGCCCCAGGTGGCCCAATCTCATTGGCTCGGCCCTAGGTGGCCCAATTTCATTGACTCAGCCCCAGGTGGCCCAATCTCATTGACCTAGTTCCAGGTGGCCCAATTTCATTGACCCGGCCCCAAGTGGCCCTTAACTCGGCCCCAGGTGGCCCAACCTCATTGACTTCGCCACAAGAGGCCCAACCTCATTGACTTGGCCCCAAGAGGCTCAATCTCAATCTCTAGGAAGAAATTTTTTCAGATACTAACATCTTCTGCAAGGAGGGCTCAAATCTTTGCAAATGATGGATCAATCCCTAGGACTGGCGGATGGAAGTCCAGCCTAGGAAGAACATTTTTCAGATACTAACATCTTCTGCAGGGAGGGCTCAAATCTCTACAAATGATGGATTAATCCCTAGGACTGGCGGATGGAAGTCCAGCATAGGAAGAACATTTTTCAGATACTAACATCTTGTGCAGGGAGGGCTAAAATCTCTGCAAATGATGGATCAATCCCCAGGACTGGCAGATGGAAGTCCAACCTAAGATGGACATTTTTCATACACTGACATCTTCTACAAGGAGGGCTCAAATCTCTGCAAATGATGAATCAATCCCTAGGACTGGCAGATGGAAGTCTAGCCTAAGAAGAACATTTCATGTACTAATATTTTCTGTAGGGAGGGCTCAAATCTCTGCAAAACAATGGTTCAATATTTCATAACAAGATTAAAAGGGCTCAAATTGCTTTCCTGTCATCAGCGGCCCAAGTAACTCTTCAACTTTAAAGTAGTTAAAAGATATTACCTATTGCACTTTTAACTCTGTCATTGATGAGCAAGATGACGACAGTACATGCTCTGGGTGACAAAATGTGGTAGTTCTTTTCTTTGCCCTTCGGCTATTGGCATAGGCCTCAGCCAAAAAGGGCATTTTGTAAATAATTTTGTCACCCTCCCCTGGCTATGATAACATATGGATCTTGGATGCAACTTTCATTTTCAATCAACAGAGATGATAACTGACTGAGGTAACTATTCCTAGGAGCACTCCACACTCACCCAAAATTCCCAGAAAACCCGCACGAGAGAAAAGAAGGGTCCAATTATGAAATTTCATATACAAAGGAATCCAGTCAGAGTGACGGCATAGATGCATAGTGCTCAAAATTACGATTCCAACAATATATGATACGTCAAAATCGAGCTATCAGATCTCCCATAATCATTCTCGAAAATCGCACTTTAAGTGCCCAAACCTCGCCCATACGAGCACCCATGCCTTGCCTTGAGTGCTAAAACCCCACCCATGCAAGTCCCTTGTGCACATGGCCAAGCCCCACATGCACCCAACCAATCCCTATGCGCACTTGATCAAGCCCCACGTTTACCTGACCAAGCTTCGTGTGTACCCGACTGACTCTTGTGCATTCCTGACTAAGTACCGTGCAATTTCGACTAAGTCTCATGCATTCCTACACCCATTCCAAATCCTGAACACCCGTACAGTAGTCCCAACCCCACTATCGGAGCCCTAGCACCACTTTTGGAGCTCTTGCAGCCATGCTGGAGCCCCAAGACCTATGTTGGAGTTCCAGCACCCCTGTTGGACCTCCAACACCCTCACCGAAGCTGTCGCACCCCTGTCGAAGCCTACACCACTCCTGTCTTTGATCGAAATACCCCTTCTAATAGCCAGATCAGAGAAGGAATTCCCTCTTCACCCACCTGTGTACTCTACACTGCCCCACTAGCGTACCCTACACTGCGGCCTCCCATTGGTCCAAAAAAGAATCTTTTTCCATGATTGGTCCAAAAAAATTACCTTTCACCCCATTGGCTATGAAAAATTACCTCCACCCCATTGGTCTAAAATTTTTTACTTTCACCCCATTGGTTTAAAAAAATTACTTTTTACTACCATTGGTTGAGAAATTTTCTCTCTTCTCCCTATTGGTCCGAAAATTCTATAAATAACCCCTCCTTTGGATTTTACACAACAAACAACACAACAACATTACTCCACAACACCCCATAGTAGTGTAGCTCTGCCCTCTCTCCTCCCCTTTCCCCCTTGAGGCTTTCTAAGTTTACAGAGAGATCTTCATAAGATCCAAAGTTTTCTTTAAATCTTCGAAGTGTTCTTCTGGCATTCGGGACTCTTCAATCCTTTGCTTTTTTTTGAATGAGATCATTAGGAAAAGTTCCCTCCTAGCCCTCCGATAGCCTATCCCCAGCGGAAGCTCTGTCCGAGCACCACCTCAGCCTAGCCCTTTGATAGCCTATCCATAGCGAAAGCTCTGTCTGAGCGCAACCTCAGCCTAACCCTCTGATTGCCTATCCCCAGCTTGGGGAAGCTCTGCTGGAGTACCACCTCAGCCTATCCCTCCTATAGCCTATCCCCAGTGGAAGCTTTGCCGGAGTGTCGCCTCAACCAAAATCTGAAAGTAACCATTCCTAGCCGGAACTCTATCTGAATATCATCACAGTCAGCATCTCTCAAGAAAGGAAGTTGGAGGTCAAGACCATCTATAAGAAATTTTGTACTAGCATCAACCAGGGGGTCCACCCCTTTTGACCCGAAACAAGGGTCAAGCTTAGGTATAATTTCTCAACATAATTAGCACAATGTAGACTTTATATAGACCTTGTTTTAGTGTACATAGTCAAATAAATTCAGTCATTGTAAATATGTGTGATAACTTAGCCATGGATGCAGAATAGGAATAATTGTAGAAAATGTTCATTCTTAAGCATCTAATAGGAAAACCGATTGAACCTGGCAGATTGAGTGCCTAATACTTTTCCAATTCTGTAACCTGACACTTACCTAAATCTTTAGACCAGACCAACTTTCGGGCTCTTTTCTCAGGAATTGGACCCACCCCGGGTCCTAGGCCCATAACCCTAGGTGGCGACTCCAAACCCTTTTGCATAATCCCGATCCCCATATTGGACCATCATTAAAGCCCCGTCTTGAAGGAAAGACTTTACACTCTTGAGAAATAGGCCTCCATGTATCTCCGAGCGGCAATATGGTTGTGCGAAGCCCACAGGGTAGGCACACACTACACACCCCTCCCTCATAAAAAAAAAGAGAGGAGAGAGGACGGAATTAATGCAAGCCTTTTTTCCTTCCCCACAAAGGATAGAACGGTGACCTATTTTTCTCCAGCCACTACTCTCACACTTACCCTCATGGCTCATAGCAAAGTCCCCCAGCATTATTATCACTTCACATTTGAAATAGTTGTGTGTATTTAATCATCAGGATGCCATCTCTTGCCAGTAAAGGAATCGCTTCATATCAACTAGTTTTTCATAAAACACCAGATTACACTTTTCTTCAAGGGTGTCTATGTTTCCCAATTTTTCGTCCATACAATTGACATAAAATAGATTTTCGGTTTGCTCCTTGTGTGATCTTAGGATATAGTCCCTCCCATAAGGGCTATTATTGTATGGACATTTCAACCCATCATTTTTACATTGCCCGCCACGTTAGGTTTGATGAGACCAAAATCCCCTTTAATCAAATTTCATTCTTGGGACCACCCTTTCCCCCCACCCTTCCTAATCATACATGGGGTTTAGCCCCTATGACCATTTCCTCACCTTCCCCCATACCCACAACTCCCCAACACCTAATACCACCACACCATCTCCCTCCTCAAACTCCTCCATTCTCTCCTCTAACCACCCATCTCACCTAACAGGTGTCCCCATCCCCACCTGCATCACCCTTGCCTCCTTCCTTTCCCCCTCCTCAACCTAAAACTCGACCTCTTCAAGACCTTTACAGCCAACCCTCCATCGCCCCCAACTCTCTACCCCCTTCACCTATACAATCCTTAACTTCCACCCACCCAATGGTTTTAATTCCTCGACATCCACCCCAAACCCATACCACCACTATGTTGCCACCACCCACTGGATCAACTTGTTTTTCACTGGCTACTAAAATCCTTGAATGGTTGTCTGCTATAGCAGATGAGTTCAATGTGCTTCTACACAATGGCACTTGGTCATTGGTTCCCCAACATGATCATATGAATCTAGTAGGGTGCAAATGGATCAACCGAATCAAAAGTAAGGTTGATGGTACCTTGGAATGGTATAAGGTCCATCTAGTGGCCGAAGGATTCCATCAACAACAGGGCATTGATTGACTTTACTGAGACATTTAGCCCTATCATCAAGGCCACTACCATTTGGACCATTCTTTCACTAGCCATATCTCAAGGTTGGTCCATTCATCAATTGGATGTACACAATGCGTTTCTGCATGGTGTCTTAGTAGAGGGTGTTTATAAAACCCAACCACAGGGTTTTGAAGATTCAAATCACCTCCATCGTGTGTGCAAACTATATTGATCCTTGTATGGGCTGAACAAGCCCCTCGGGCATAGTTCCATTGACTGTCCACTTTTTTTGTCCAACAGGGGTTTCAAGCATCTCAAACTGATCCCTTTCTCTTCATTTATCATCAAGAAGGCTTGACTACTTATATGCTTATTTATGTTAATGATATTTTGGTCACCAACAGTCAACAAAGCCATATCACCAACCTCTTGACTCAATTGGATGCAGAATTTTCTATCAAGGATCTCAGACCCTTGAGTTTCTTTCTTGGGATTGAAGTCGTTCCACACTCAAAGGGTCTTCTATTGTCTCAACAATGGTGCATCGGAGATCTTCCACATAAAGCAGGCATAGATGACTGTAAGCCACTCACCACTCACCACTCCCATTGCCACCCACATGAAACTCTCCACTACAGGGGTGTACCTATAGAAGATGGTACCCAATATTGATCGACTGTCGCAGCCCTACAATATATTACTCCCACACATCCTGATGTGGTGTTCACTGTGAATAGGGCATGTCAGTTTATGCACTCTCAAATTGAGGAACACTGAACTATGGTCAAATGGATACTCAATTATCTGAAGCAAACTCAGTCTCATGGTCTTCTCTTTTTCAGATCCCTTAATCTTCAATTGTAGGTGTTCACTGTCGTTGATTGGGTAGGAAACTCTAACGATCAAAAATCTACTGGCGGAAATACCATCTTTCTTAGCCCAAATCTTATCTCCTGAACCTCAAGGAAACAAAAAATGGTGGCCTGTTCCTCCACTAAATCAGAGTACAAAGCCTTGGCCGATGCACCTGTAGAAATTACGTTGCTTCAATCACTTTTTCAAGAGCTCGGGATCGAAAATTCACAAACTCCTATTCTATAGTGTGATAACATTGGATCCACATATCTTTCGACAAATCTAGTGTTTCATATTGGTACAAAACACATTGAGATTGATTTTTTACTTTGTTCGTGATAAAGTGGTTAAGAAGGATCACATTGTCCAATTCACTTCAACCAATGATCAGCCGGCTGATCTCATAACCAAAGGTCTATACATCACTAGGTTCTAGTTCTACGTGAAAAGCTGAAAATTCAATCCATCGAATCATCATCTTGAGGGCGTGTATCAACCAATATGGATCGGTTTCCCTAAATTAGGAAACTCCATATTAGTAATCCTGTATTCCAAGGTTACAACCAACTACCATATTTCACTCTCCATATACATAGCAAGTGTGGTGGTTATAATCAATGATATAGCCATGCATATCTTCAATCTCTACATACATGGCAAGTGTGGATATGCACAATTATCTACCATTCTACCATATTGCACTCTTCATATACATGGCAAGTGTGGATATGCACAATTATCTACCATTCTACTATATTTCACTCTCCATATAAATGGTAAGTGTGGTGGTTGTAATCAAGGATACAACCATGCATATCTTCACTTTCCATATACATGGCAAGTGTAGATATGCACAATTATCTATCATATCCACAGTCCATACAATATGGCAAGTGAGAATTCCTATCATTGTAAAACCATAATTATATGGTAATCTTGTAATCTACAGATGGTATGTTCATATTCTGTAATCTACCAAATATAGTATCTTCTTGTATGTAAATAGGACTCACATCAATGAATGACTCAAGGCATTACTTCATTGTTCATTGTTCTAGCAGGAAGACACAGAAAGGAGCCCAAACTGTGATACAAAGCACAAAAAAGATATGTGTGAGAGAGGGAGAGAGAGAGAGAGTGAGGGGGGACATGTCTTTCTTTAGGGTTTCTCAGCTTTTCCATATCATTCTCATTTGACATAATTTTCTTTTCAGATATCTGAAGGATGAAATTTTATCCTCCCATCAAGACACTAGCATGATATCTCTATCCATGGTAAGCTGGATGTGGGACTAGTACAATAAAGGGTCTTAATTGTAGTTCATTGTTGTACTATTTTTGGACCAGGAATTTTTGTCCACCACTCTCTGGTTTGATACTTTCACGTGTTTTGAGACTCCGTAGGGATTTTCTCAACCTAATATCTTCCCCAGGTAGGGCCAACTTAGATTTCTTTATTAAAACCGTAAGATTACAATTTGGGTGGTTGGTAATATCCAAGATGAATTGGAGACGATGATAACAGAAGGAAAGCAAGCACACCATACAACATTCACCTAAAATGATCGTTACATTTTCTCTCTGTTGTCCAAAATCTGGTTCTTATACATATACTTCTATGGCAAGAGATGATAAAAGGTATTCGGTTTGTATCCAATCAATAGGAAAAAGGTTCTTGCTAGGCTGCCTCCAACATAGGAGCATGCAAAATTACTGTCTTATCCACCATGAGATAAAAAATTCTCATCTATATTGAGCCTATGTGCTTCCCACTTGCCCCATGCTGGTGTAGAGACCACACAGCCTGGTCGTGATCTCTTGCCTAAACCACTATATCATTTTGGAAAACAGTAAATGTTAGGAGCTTTAAAAAAAAAAATTCCCTCTATGCCTATAGTCTACCCATCAATCGTCACTGGCCTAGGGTCACAACTTTCACTGGTTAAGACCACAATATCGGAGATGGAAAGGAAAATCTGAGATTATGTGGGCCAATACATTTGCTTTTTAGCAGTTACAAACTTCAAGTGGCCACTATAGAAAATTGTGACCGATAGAAAGAAATTTAATTGGGAATTACAAAAGTTAGTGCCAATTTCCTGGCAGTCACAAAAGTTAATGCCAATTACCTGAAAATCACAAAAGTTAATGTCAATTGCCTGGCAATTACAAAATTTAATTCCAATTGCCTGGCAAACACAAAAATTAATGCCAATTACCTGGCAGTCACAAAATTTAATGCCTTTTGCCTAGCAATTACAAAAGTTAATGCCAATTTCCTAGCAGTTATAACCTCTACGGTTAAAAAATTAAATGTCATTTGTTTTTCAGTTACAAAAGCAAAATAACCTCTTTTTTCCATTAAAAGATCAATTTGTATTATTAACAAAAAAAAAAAAAACAAATAATAAAAAACTAGGAGACCCAAATTCACCCCACCTTCAACATTGCCATTAGCAAGGAGCACAAAGAAAAACATAAAATAGAATAAATTAATTAGGAGAATCAGAATCTAGGTATACAATGAGAATCCTTTCACAAAACACCATTGTTCACAATGGATAGCAGTTCTTCCTTCATAGCCTCCACCCACTTATCTTAATGCTTGTGGTTCATAGCTTGTAGGAAAGTGACAGGATCTTCCACTTGACTAGTGTCAAACTCACACTCATTCAAATAAGTGACATAATCTTAGTGCATAGTGGACATATGCATTTTGGTTGACTTCCTCAAGGTCTTTCCCTTCGGATTTACGACAACAACTATGCAAACTGGAAGCTGTGAATTTGTCACTGCAGTAGCTTTTTCAACCAGCAAGCCAGATTCTGTGGGTTTAATCACATCATTTGGAAAGATTGGATCAATATCTAACAGTGAAAGTTCAGTAGCATCAGGTACCATCACCGATGTTCCAGTTTCCTCTTCCTCAAAATATAGATTATGATGCACAAAAGAATCACCGTCAGACTCAATGAACCTAGAATGAGTGGTCTCAATAGTTCTATGTCTTGGAACTGGACAATAGAATTTGTATCCCTTAGAACTCTCTAGGTATTCCACAAAATGACAACTCATAGTCCTAGGGTCAAATGCTTTCTCCTGAGCATTGAAGAGTTTGGCTTTTGCCTAACACCCCCACACTCACAAGTGTCTAAAGCTAGGCTTTCTTCCAGTTCAAAGTTCATAAGGGCTCTTGCTCACTAACTTAATTGGCACCCTATTAAGAATGTAAGCAACATTTTTGAGTGCCTCTCCTCAAAAAGATATGGGTAAGGTGGTATTGCTAACCATGGTTCTAACCATGTCCTTCAGAGTACGATTCCTCCTTTCTACTACATTCTTTTGAAGCATTCCTGATATGGAATACTGTGGAGCTTTGCCATGTTCCTGCAAAAACTTCACAAAAGGCACAAGTAGTTGTTCAAAGTCATCAATCCTTCCATAATACTATCTACCCCCGTCTGACTTGACCAACTTAATCTTCGTGGAGTGAAAAAGTTCTACTTCAGCCTTAAGTAAAAATCTTGAAAGCATCTAAAGCACTAGACTTTTCACTAAGAAGGAAAACATATACATACCTAGTCCAATCATCAATGAAGGTGATGAAATAACATTGGCCACCAAGAGTAGGTGGATGTTTACCAGCTCCATTCTCTTTCTAGAGATATAGCCTAACCTCTTGAACCACAACATAAAAGATTTATCATCTACCGGTGGATGTTTCACACCAACATTCATAACCCATAAAGTTGTAATTCAATCTATATAAACTATCTATTAAACTACTAGAATTAATAGCAATAGTATTGTGCAATAAAGTGAAGCGAACTTGATTGAAATTAACTAAAAACTCATCTAAACAGAGTTTAGAAACGCAAATCAAATTTCTCCTCATAGGGGGAATAAAATTACTGTTAGAACTCCCTATGGGTTTGAGTTTGAAACCCTATTGAGGAAACCACACAGGAAAAACAAGAACACGAATCTAATTAAATTATAGAGGATCTAATTGTGCCTTTCACCAAGTATGTTGAAGAAGATTAATATTGGGCACTCCCACTTTCACTCTCTTGGCTTGGCTATGGATCTTCTACAGCCCCTTAAACCTCCTTGATTCTCTCACTTTAGTGGTAAAGTGGGGAAGAGTGAATAATGGCTGTAGGGACCCAAAACCTAGTATTTATAATACTGTCCTCCACCCAAAACCCTAAACCACAATGGGTTGAGCCAGCATATCCCTAAACTTGAGAGTGAACCGAACCGGTTCATGCAATTTGACTCTCACCCATTTAATCAACTCGAATAATTAATTTACCCCATAAATCCAACAATCTCCCACTTGGGCTACATTAATTATAAGGATGTCTTTTAAATTGATGTGGCCATAGAATCTTATTACATTAACCACTCTTACTGTGATTCAGTTGAAAAACCACTCACATCGAATAACAACAGAAGATACACCTCAATATACGGTATACAACTTTCTGTTATTACAAACATAAGTAAGTTTCTTAACACGAATCCATGTGGGATACCATCATAGAAACATTGACATATCCTCAAATTACACTGTTGTCATTCCATGTAGGTCCTTAACTGTGATATTAACCTTCACTGTGTCAAATCGCCTTTGATCTGTGGTTAATATCTAAATGTGGTTTTCCGCCTATAAACTGTGGCAAATATTGCCTATGAACTGTGACAAATACTGTCTTAAAATGTGGCAAACATTATACTTTGAACTGTGGTAAAATATTGCCTATAACTAAGACAATTACTACCTATAAAAACATTCTTAAATGAAATCATAAACCAAATATCTCAAGAAATAACTGTGCATAATGTAAATGCTAAAACTTAACCATAATTCATCAAACTGTGCCCCAAAACATACGGGCTAAGGTTCAAAACATAAAAAAATAATAAACAAAACCAGAGCTCCCACTAATCAAGCATTTCAAATAACTGTATGTAAAGAAATCCTAATTACTTGATGGGACCAATTTTTATATACTCTCAATTGCTGGTGATCAGTCTACCTCACCCTTTATTGGTATCATCCTGCTTATTAGTCCCAGAATTCTTCCTCTTTTCTAACCATTTCTTGAAAATAAAACAGTCCTTCTTCACATGTCCTTTCTTATGGCACCAGAAACACTCTATGTTGTTGGTATTCTCTTCATCCTGAGCCTTTTGAGATGTGTCAAGTTCTTGAGAGCTATTAGTCCTGTCATATGGCTTGACGCTTCCTCTGTTAGAAAATTTTTTGTTCCTTCTGTTTGGTCCACCAGAAGATCCCTTGTGGAAAGTTGCATGTGCACTCTCAAACCTAGTTTGTTTTAATTTTTCTTCCTCTTGAGTGCAAATGGAAATGAGCTAGCAGAAGGTGGGTTTACTAGCATCAGTATTCCAAGATCCTTAAGTTTACTAGCATCAGTAGCTACACCCAAAATGTATTCTCTAACACTCTCATATCCATCATACCTTGTATTCATTAGCCTGGTCATCAATGTGGTTTTCTCAGTTTTCTTGTTGTGTTGAAATCTAGCTTTAATAGCATCCAGGAATTCTTTTGCAGTGTCTTTGATCTCTTTGTTCCCACGTATAATTTCAGGAGCTGCCTTTTTTAAAACCAGTATGCACTTTTTGTTTACTTTAGTCCATTTCTTAAACTTGGTCCTTTCAGCACTTTTGCTCGAATCTGTGAGAGGCTCAAGTTTAGGCTCCGTAAGTGCCATGTCTAAGTCAAGAAGACCTAAATGCAATTCTAATTCCTCCACCCACTTTTGATAGCTGTTACCAGTGAGCATTGGGATGGAAGATACATAACTTAAGGGAATGGCCATCCTACTACAACAATAACAATAACACAATACATACCAAATATCAAAATATAAATCATAATATAAAAGCATGTAATACCATTAATATATTTTAAATAAGAGTTACAACTAAAAATGTATCCCTATCCTTTGGGACAGGAATTAGCTGAAGCTCTTATATTCTTTTTTTAACTGTGAAAACAACACTAACTTCGGAATTCAATCACCTTTGGGCAAAAGAACTCCAAATTCAATGTCCCTTTCTAAAATGTGGATAATTATCCTCAAACCTTGATGACATAACCTTTGGAAAAGTATCACCTTTACAGTTGGGGAAGATACAATCGAACTGAATGTACTACTTTGGTGGGTTTCACTCAGTTCTATCATATCGTTCCCATTGGAGATATATATCTTTATGTTTAAAATATACATATAAATATGTCACTAGGACAACAATAACCATACAAGAGTCACAACTGCAACTGCATTCCTATCCTTTGGGCTAAGAATGCACTGGTCCTCTTATAAATTCATATTTACTGTGAAAAGAATAATAATTTTTTAAATCCCCTCACCTTTGGGCTTAGGAACCTCTAGGTTACTGTCATTTTCTTAACTTTGGTGACATCACCTTTGGGCAAATGTCACCTACATTGCTACCCTGTGAAAAATCATAGAATAATAAGATGTACCACTTTAGTGGATTCCACCTCATTCTTTCATGGTTTCCTAAAAAATTACTTTGCAACTAAGAATGAGCGGAAGCTTACACCCTTTTTCATATTAACATATCTCAATTTAAAAACTTTTCTCAATTTCATGATAGCCAATAACATATATATTTTTCAAAGCATCGATTTATGCCCTCTTGTTTCAATGATTGAAACTAAATGCAACATAAAATTTCAAATAAACATGTCATATTAAAAATTAGATCATTAAATGTGGCCCAAAATAAGGAATCCAACGTAAAAAACAGATTTCAATTTGGCCTTAAAACGAACCTTTAAATGAAATTTAAAGTAGTTTAAATAAAAACCCAAAAGGAACAAAAACCAAACAAGCCTTTAAGGTTTTTTTTTTTTTTTGTCAAAACAAATCAGCCGCCCCCTTGCAACTGTTCTGCAGGTTTTTTTTCTCTCTCCTCCGATAGCCTTTTTTCGACGGTGCGTGCCAGCGCGTCCAGAGGTTTTCGGTGACTTGCGGCATACTGCTGCTACCGTCTTCTCATGATCTACAACTTTTGTGAAGAAAGTTTTCCCATACAGAATCTTTAAGTGATGGTAAAATTATGATTTTCATGATTTATTTTTTTTTAATCAAATCAGGTTTTAAGTAATTATCAAAATCCTCATGTACAAGAAAAATTCAATCGATTCTTGTCCCATGTGGTCTGCTCTGATACCACTTGTTAGAACTCCCTATGGGTATGAGTTTGAAACCCTATTGAGGAAACCACATAGGAAAAACAAGAACACGAATCTAATAAAATTATAGAGGATCTATTTGTACCTTTCACCTAGTATGCTGAAGATGATTGATGTTGGTCACTCCCACTTTCGCTCTCTTGGCTTGGCTATGGATCTTCTACAGCCCCTTAAACCTCCTTGGTTCTCTCACTTTAGTGGTACAGTGGGGAAGAGTGAATAATGGTTGTGGGACTCAAAACCTAGTATTTATAATACTGTCCTGCACTCAAACCCCTAAACCACAATGGGTTGAGCCAGCATATCCCTAAACTTGAGAGTGGACCGAACTGGTTCATGCAATTTGACTCTCACCCATTTAATCAACCCGAATAATTAATTTAGCCCATAAATCCAACAATTACATCCTTAAAATCAATAAATAAGTCTGAATTTAAAAATAGTCTAATGGTTCATATGGCTTCCACTTCAACTTTTGCTCCATTACCCACGAACACACTCATCTCATCCTTGTAGCTCCGCTCCTTCCTGTTGTTCTTTCCTCCTTTATAAGGTGAGTATTTATCTATCATTGATAACTTCTTGTTGGTCTTGTTAGGTCCCAACAAATATGAATCCTTACTTTGAGTAAGGCTTGAACTCTCTATTTCGGTCATGTTCATCTTTCCTTCCTCCTGAGACCACAATAATGAGCCTATCAAGGCCCCGCTTATCTTTCAAGTCATTGTATATGGTTTGGAGAGCCTTGTAACTAGTATGGATAGATTTTGGTGCTATATTCACTAGAAAGTCATCATCAAAATTGATGTCAAGCCCCTTAATCTTATTTCCCAAGGAAACCAATCCCAGAATGTGCTCTCTAGTATTCCCAATCCTCTGAAACTTGAGCCAGTCAACCTACTCATAATATTTCCTACCTAATTTTTTTTAACAATCAAACTCAGCTTTAATGACTTCCAGATACTCTGTTGCAATATCTTTCACTTGCACTCTATCCGTAATGGACTCAAACAATACACTTTTTATCACAACCAATGATTTCTTATTCCTTATAACCAATTTCTCATAATCTCATTTTGGGTTAGGGTGCTAGTCTCTCAGATTCAGCTAGTTTGGTTTTCCTAGTGCAAAGATCTAGGTCCTTGAGGCACATATAAACCTCCACTTCCTCTAATCACTTTTTAAAGTTATCATCAATGAGCTTGGGAATTTCTAGGACACCTTTGTTAGAAGATATCTAGTTCAATAGTTCAATATAAGAAAAACAATCCATCCATTATACAATGATAACATGTGAGTAATTTAAGCATGTAATATAAAAAAATAAAAAAACATTAACAATATTACAATGCCAAACCATTAAACATAACAAGAGTGTCAACTGCAGTTGAGAATATATATAAACCTCCATATCCTCTAATCATTTTTTAAAGTTATCATCAATGAGCTTAGGAATTGCTGGGACACCTTTGTTTGAAGTCATCTAGTTCAATAATTCTATAGAATAAAAAGAATCCATCCATTATACAATGATAACATGTGAATTTAAGCATGTAATATAAAATATAATTAACGATATTAGAATGCCAAACCATTAAACATAACAAGAGTGCCAACCACATCTACATTCCTAACCTTTGGGTCTGAAATGCACTAGTCCACTCAAGAGTTTGCAATTACTTTTGGGAGTACTTTAACTTTAATAAAACAAATACCATCACCTTTGGTTGAATAGCATCCTCTAGGCTAAGGTTCCCTATAGTATGCTTGTAAAGCATGCAGCCACATCAAGAGCTTCTGCTATCTGGAACTATCCCTTGAGATTCACAATTAATGACATTAACTGGGATGCCACTCAAAGACCAAGATTCAGATTTTTTTGATTTCCTAGTCTCTATTGTTTTTATGCATTATTGTCTTATCCTCCTTCTCTACTAATGGCATCATTGTAGGTGGGGTAGGAGTTTAAGCTTGATTTTCTTTGATTGGTTCTCAATTCTGCTGATGGCAATGCCCAAGGTGGAACAGGGATCTGATTGTTTTTCTGTGTTATTGTTACCTCGTTGGGATTTCATGTATTTCTTTCATTCTTTCATTAATAAACTTCTTGCTGACCTTAAGAAAAAATTTATATAACATTAGGGTTCCTATTTTATTCCCTTTTATAAAAAAGGGTTTAATAGAACAGTTCAAATATGTTTACAAGTACAAAACTTCCCAAAACTAAGTCACAATGGCTACCAAAGGTAGTCATACTGCATAACTAAATGTAGAGGATCAAAAACTGGACCCATCACAATAAATCATTGTAATACACCTCTATGTGGCCTCCAAAGTCGAGGTGTGAAAACACTTTCGGGCTGGCCCGATTCGATCGAGTCAACTCAGTTCAACTGTTTCACCCATCTGGGTTGACGTGCCATCTTTTAGGGTTGAAAACTCAGGTTGTCAGGTAGGGTGAATGTCCACCATTTGACTGGGTCTAATCAAGTGGTCTAGTTTAGTTAACAGATCAAGGGTTAACTTGGCTGAGTCAACCTAGGAACCTAGCGAGTTGACCTGATGATGACACCGATTCATGCACATGAGTCTGCTCGTCGGATTCCAGTGGCATGTCTCGTCGATTTCATTGACGTGTCACAAGTCGACATGATCATGGTAACGGAATACTCCTCCTTGTATAAAAATATTCCTCTTTTTGGGCCCAGAAAACCCAGCAGACGTGTTTCCGTTAAACCCCCACCCAAAACATCTTCACTGTGTTTTATATTTTTTCTCTATTCTAGCACCATAGAGGGTGATAGATAATACCACTTGTTAGGAGGTTTAGGGGATTAAATGTGAACCAAAAGCCTCACGATCACTAGAACACAACAGATAAAAAATAACTGGTAGAACCACAAATCTGTAAGCGCAAGGAGAATCCACAAAGTTAATGAGCATTCCCTCGTGGGCAATGGAGAACTACACTAATGGAGTTCCTCTGCTATGGTCTTTTATAGCCTTTCACCCTTGGAGATTTCTTCTCTCGCACCAACTCTTGGGAAGGAAATAAAAGTTTTTTCAAAAGCAAATGAAGGTTTTAGGGGACATTAGCCTCTATTTATAATATAGTCTCATAACCCTAATCCATTCCCACAATGGATTGGGCCAGGAATAGCTTGGGCCAAATAGATCAATTTGGATTAGTTAAGCCCACAACCCAACACCATCCCCCCACGACGATGCAAGGTTGCAACGTCTTGGCCATGCGAGTCTCTCAAACAGGGCCAAATACATCGAACTAGTGAGGGGTATGAAATGAAACCCATATTTCACCTAAGAAACAAATGATATAAAGCTGCTGATTTGGGGGCAACCTGTAAGATATCTTTGAACATTTAATTCATAGGGAAATTATCCAGTACCACCCCTAAAATTGAAACTAATTCAGAGTAACCCCTAAAAATGAAAATAATATCTAGTAGACCCCTAACTTTCTTAAAATCATATCTAAAAAACCCATTCCATTAGGTTTAAGGTGCTAAAGTGATGATGTCATCAGTTAGTTTTTGCTAAATGGTGAATCTACCCTTATGGGTATGTTAAGTTATGCTAATGACCTTCGTCCCCAATTAGTAAAGTAGAGAGGTTTGAAATACTTTCCTAAAATTGATAGCTATTGCTCCGACATCCCTAACCTTCAATCGTTGTTACGCTGCTCTGCTCCATCGTCACTGAGCTGACTACATGAAGACTACACTGTTGAAAGCACTAACCTCAGCTTGGACTTCTTCCACTCCATTCATCTGCGAAGACTACACGAAGGAGGACGACAAAGCTTCACCTTTGTTTACTTGCGAGGTGAAAGCCCTAAACACTATGTGTTTGCATTTTGGGATTTTTTTATCTAAATTCCCTCTTTCTTATCTATGTTCGCATTTTCTGTCTTTGATGTTTGGGTAACTTAAATTTATTTGGGAGTTCTTTTCTTAGTTGTTAGCAGATTTATTACCTTTAAATGACTTCTTCTTCTGGATTCCCCATCAAAAAATTTAATGGAGCATGATGCCCTTCTAACAATCCAATATATGAAACTGCTATAAACTGTGACAAATGCCATCTGTGGATAGTGGACCCCACTATTTTCCTTTCAAGGGAATTATCCTACTTTGTCACAAAAGGGCTCTCTTTTGATAAAGTTGTATTGAATTGTTTATGTGTGATGTGGGGGTGCTGACAGGGTATGTGTTGCTCTTTATGTATGAGCTGCCTTTGAACTTCTTACTGTCTGACCTTTTATGTATTTAATTTTTGTGATGGAGTGGAGTGAATCACACTTGGATGATGTAGATAATGTGGTGACTTTCCTTGCTTGTACTTGATGTTTGTTTGGTAAATAAGGACTGAGTCTATTATGTTGATAGTAATAGACTGAGTCTATTCACTGATGCTTCATATGAATGTGAAGGCTCAATGATTGCTATGAAGTGACTGTGATAGCTTTTTGTGGTGTAATTTTTTTCCTTTGAAATAATGTTGTGTTTTGCTAGTCACTAGTCATGCTTGATGTTCTTGCTGGTATTTCACTACTATTTTTAAATTCCCATTTCTTTGAACAGGTTTGTGATCAGTTTCCCAATTTGACTGTGGTTCTGAAATTTATGAGGAATGGAGAAAAGATATCTAATTCACTACACTTACTATGGGAGGCATATAGTGCTATTAGTGTCTCCAGATTTCTATTTTCACTTGGAAATGGTGTCAGATGTGTATAATACTGTTATCAGAGAGTTTACCCCTATAAGTCATACTGTAAACTTCAAGTTGAAGTGTATAGTGCCAAATCTGGATGAAATGGATGTGGGTGATGACAAGACTGTTATTACTATGTTTTCTTTACATGTTGATGTGGATTGATCAAGGTAAGTGTGTATGATCTGCATGTAAGCAAGTACAATACTTCAAAGTATACCATTAATAGATACTCTGGTCTAGTAATAAAGAGAGAAAATATCCAAACAAAGACCAATGTGACCCTAAGTCCAAGTGCTAATACTAGTAGGCCTATGAAGCATACTGTTAGGAGAGGTGGTGCTATTGGTAAGGCTTCTTTAAGTGCTATTGGTACTGAAAGGGGCAATGTAAGCATTGAGAATATGAGTGGTACCGGAGCTGATGCAAAAGCCATTGATTGAGAAAATGTGGAAAGTGTTAGCAGGTCCAGTATCTCAGCAGGAGGAAATGATAGTACATCTGGTGTTACTAGAGCTAAGAGTAATACTGCTGCTTTTATTAAGGGTAAGGGGAAAGAAGTTAATCAACAAATGCAAGATAGTCATGTAAATTCTAATGATGATGAAGACAGTGAGTATGAAGTTAATGATGACAGTGACAGAGAATATGTAGAGTCTACAAAGGAAGATAGTGAGTCTGATGATGATGATAAATGTGATTCAGATGATGAGTTCAATATGAGATATAGTGATGCAGATGGTAACCCAGGTGTTAACAGTGATATAGATTATAACTCTGATGAGTATCATAGAGTGTTTGACATGACAAGAAAACAGATACAAAGGTTGACTTTGCTCTAAACTTTGTGTTTCATGATGTGTATCACTTTAGAGCTGCCCTTCAGACTTATGCTATACAGTAGGACATTGATATTTTGAGGGTAAAAATGAAAAGACCATGGTAACTGCTTTATGTAATGGGGATGGTTGCAACTGGAGGGTACATGCATCTGTTATAAAGGATAAATCCACCTTTAAGATCAAGACATTAGGTCCACCACACACTTGTAGTAGTGGAACTACAAAAAGGAACAAGAATGTAACTTATAGGTGGATAGAAAGAAAACTTGCACTAATGCAAAATCAAAGCCAAATATGACTGTGAAGACTATGCAATCAATTTTACACATATAGTATGATTTTGAAGCACATCC
Source organism: Macadamia integrifolia (assembly GCF_013358625.1). Taxonomy (NCBI): domain Eukaryota; kingdom Viridiplantae; phylum Streptophyta; class Magnoliopsida; order Proteales; family Proteaceae; genus Macadamia; species Macadamia integrifolia. Next base: position 30,575,668 of record NC_056570.1, on the reverse strand, counting down.
TCTACAGTTTTATAAAGCATGCAGACTGGCAAGAGGAGAGAGTGAAGAGAGCTTTGTCAGTGCATATGCCCAATTGCCTGGATGTGGTCATTTGTTGAAAAAGTCTAACCCTGGTACCTATTTTAAGCTACAGCCATATGAGAGACATAACTTGACCAAACCTATACAATTCAAGAGACTTTTTGCATGCATCCAAGCTTGCAAAAATGGATTTTTGAATGGTTGTAGACCTTTTATAGGTCTAGATGGATGACAACAATGGAATATATCTTATTGCATTTGGGATTGTTGAAGTGAAAAACAAAGAAAGTTGGTCATTTTCCATATATTGCCTAGAAGAAGCACTTGAGGTGGAGAACTTTGAAATAGGCCTCACATTCATGTCAGATAAGCAAAAGGTAATAGGCTTGTTTTAGAAATCGATATTTATAAGTTCATTTATCTATATTCAACAAGAGAGTATTAAGAGTGAATAATCTATTTTGTAGGGGCTTGCAAATGCAATTTCTTAGATTTTTCCTTATGCTCATCATAGAAATTGTTGTAGACATTTATATAACAATTTCAAGGGCACATACCCAGGGTTGTTGAAGACCCAGTTTTGGAAAGCAGCTAGAGCACCAACTGAATTAATCTTCAAGAAAGCAATGGACAGAATGCAACAGTGCAATAGTGAAGCATATGATTGGTTAATGAAAAAAATAAGCTTGCCATATGGAATAGACATGCTTTTGATTTTAGAGCAAAAAGTGAGCATATTACCAATAATATAACTGAGTCTTTCAACAACTGGGTAGGAGAATAAAGAAACAAGCTTATTCTAACCCTAGTTTATGAGATTAGAGCTAATTTGATAAAAATACTAGACAAAAGGCATAGAAGGCTGTTGATATGAATGGGAAGGTGACCCCAAGCATTCAGAAGAAGTTGACACTAGTTACGAAAAATGCAAGATTTTGTAAGGCTATTCCAGTAGAATATGTTGAGTTTGAAGTCATTGATGGAAATTCAAGGTTTGTGGTTAATTTGACAAAGAATACCTATTGTTGCAAGGTTTGGGATGCTACAGGAATTTCATGTAATCATGCTGCAGAATCAATCAAGCATATCAGAGGTAATATTGAAGATTACTGTGATCCATTTTATACAGTAGATAGATACAAGATGGAGAAATGATTCATCCAGTACCAGTTTTAGGGAATTTACCACCTACTAATGAAGATAATGATGCATGGCATCCTCCACCATTGAAAAGGCTACCTGGTAGACCCAAGAAAAATAGGAAAAGAGAGCCTGGTGAAGAAGAACATCCACAGTTGAGGAAAAAGGGTAATCAATTGCAGTGTGACATATGTAAAGGGTTTGGACACAACAAGAGGACTTGCCAAGGATATCCAGTCAATCAGGAAAAGGAACCATGTACCAACAAGAGAGGTAGTTTCAAGGTATAAACATTTTAATCTCTAATTATTATATAAGTTATAATTTTCATTAGAATAGTCTTAACTAAAATTATTTTTTGTGACCTAATACGTAGAGAAAGACAATGGACCAAGATATGGATGCAGCTACAAGCTCCCAAATAGTGACCAGATCTCAAGCTTCTCAAACTGACCCTGTTATGGAAGCAAAAGATAGGCAGAGGGAAATAATGGCTAAGAAGGCAGCATGGATAAAGGATAAAAGAGCTAATGAGAAAAGAGATGGTGGAAGTAAAAACTATGGAACAAGCTAGTCTTATACTTTTGGTTCATGTTGGGGTGTAAACAATTGATTTTGGAGTGACTTTTTATTGGTGGTATAATGTTTATGGATGCTATGTGTTTGACATTGATCTTAAGTCTCTTGACTACATGGCCTTGCTCTTTGTTGGCATTGTAGTACTGTGGTTATGTGTTTGACATTGTTCTTCACTACATAATCTTACTCTTTGTTGGTATTGTAGTATTGTGGTTCTATGTTTGACATTGGTCTTGATTACATGGCCATACTCTTAGATGGTATTTTAGTAATTTGGTGCAAGACTTGTTTATTTAAGTTTCAGTAAATTTTGACTCATCTTGTACCTCAATGTTGATAGTAAACAAAGCACTTCACAATTAGATAAAACAATTCCATATCAACAACATTTTCATTCATATTACAGCTTACAACTTGATATGTCCTTCATAAGCTTCTAGTAAGCTTTACTCAGTCAAATACATTAAAAAGACAACAACAATAACCATTACAACTTGACCCCACATTCAAGCTATTCTTCAAAGTATGGATTTCTTCAGTCAACTTCTGTAGCTCATCCTTCACATGTTCTTCTATTTGTATAAGCCTTTCACATATTGTGGTTTCATGTGCAGTAGTTTAAGGAATGCCTTCAACTGGTCAACACCATAAAATAAAAACCACATCCTCCTCTTGGAAACTCTGGACAGTAGTAGTAGAGCTTGTTCCTATTCCAAATAGACTACTGATGCCTTCCTATTACATCCACATCTTAAATTCTGATAATTTAATGGACATTTGGAGTTGGAGGAGTTATTATCACTACTAAATGACATGGTATGTTTTTAAAAAAAAAAAAAAAAATACAGATATTGAAATCAACACTACATATGAGAAGAATTAAAACTAGAATACTACACAACAATAAAGATTGAAGCTTATGGACTCAAATCAATGGAGAACAGAGCTCCCCTATTCCGAAGGCAGCATGGATAAAGGCTACAAGCTCCCAAACGTAGCTACCCTTTTGATAAAATGCCTCTTTTAAAGGACCTTCAAGGGTATGAGTCCAGAGGCATAGCTGCCCTGTCTATTGATGATCAAATGACTTGTTTTGAGAAGACCAGAAGCAGAATCCAAAATAAAATTAGAGCCCATTCTCTGAGAAGACCAGAGCAGCGGCTTGCATCAACTTATTTTGAGAAGACAAAGCAGCAAAACCCATACTCCATCAAGTGGGAACACATAATATTGTCTTCAATGGGGTTGGTTCTCTAGGTTGCATCCCTTAAGGTTGAAATCAAAGAAAGGTTGATGCTTACACAACACTTACCTTTGGTTCTTGGCTTACAGACAGGAAATGGGGGTCACTCCAATTGTTATTAGGGCTTCTGCTAGAGCCTTCAAGCTTCGGTTGCTGCTAGGGCTTCAAGCTACAATTCTTTGAAGATTTGCTGCTACGCCTTCGGTTCTTGGCTTACAAACAGGAAATGGGGGTCACTCCAATTGTTATTAGGGCTTCTGCTAGAGCCTTCAAGCTTCGGTTGCTGCTAGGGCTTCAAGCTACAATTCTTTGAAGATTTGCTGCTACAAGCCTTCAAAGATTTGCAAGAAGAACCTTCAAGCTTAGATTGCTGTTGTCGGACTCAACTCGCTGGAGTCACCAAATCTACTCAAATGAGTTGCGGCCTTCTACTGCTAATGGTTTACTCTCCCAGCTAAGGTCGCGGCTGAGAGAGTTTGGAAGAAAATAGGGTCATTTTAGAGTTTAAGTATAAGGGTAAAAGGGACATTTCACACTTTCAGTTAACGGTGTTACAATTAGGGGTGCGGTAGATATTATTTTCATTTTTAGGGGTTACTCCGAGTTAGTTTCAATTTTAACGTTGGTACTGGATTATTTCCCTAATTCATATGATCTAATGCGATTTCTTCCAAAGCTAACCATCTGATCAAATATTCTTATTTTGATTTGAAGAGAAAGAAGAATCTTAAGAATTTACAATTTTAGACCCCTAAAATAACTAACATGTCATTTTGTAAGGCAAAAGAAGTATGGTTATAAACAGATTGACTATCTTTGATATAGGTATACTATTTTATTTTATTTTTTTTATAAATACTAACCACATCAGTTAAAGGGAAAGATTGGATGTTTCGTTATGTTTAGTTTTGTAAAACTCATTCCCAGGTAATCTTGTGGGTTTTTTGTTATAACATTATAAAAAAATTATGCTTTGGGTTCAATGGAGGAAAGAAGCATATTCTTGATCTTATGTGTAAGAAAGAATCTGTAAGCCATCGGCTTATCCGAACATGTTAGATTGGGATTTGGGAGTGCTTGACTTGATCCACTTAAGTAGTTAACTGATCAATTAGGCCACCCGCACACGGGTAGCCTAGCCAAGTCACTCGCATGCCCGCAAATACACAAGAAAATCCAAGCACGGTCATACTACCCTGCCTCCTACTCCCACGTTGTGCATACATTGTTGTGCCGTCGCCGAGATTAATCCCTCTATTCTCAAGAACTGTATGGTCTTGTTGGCAGCAAATACACGGTAGAATAGTGACATGCGCGAGGGTGCCAAAGTCAAGAGAATAGTCATAGAATATTTACTGACTTCTGACCAAGGAGAAAGTGATGTACTTTCATGCATCGATTGCTCCAAAGACTTAAAATTTAAAAGTAAACTCATAGAAATCATCTATTAAAATTGATCTAGGAAAAAAATAATCCATTACGTCAGTCATGGAAAAGAAAAAGATTGCCATGAACAGAAATTGAGAAAACCATGTGTCTCTGTTGATATTCAACAAACCAGAAACATGATCTATTGTCTCTATTGATATTCAACATGCCAGAATCACGATCTATTGTCTCCTTTGATGTTTAACATACCAGAAATGTGATCTATTATCTATGTTGATGTTAAACATACCAGAGACGTGATCATGACACTATGACATGTAGTACAGAACTTAAAGGAAGTATGTTACTTCAAAGGAAAGTACTAATCTAAAAGGAAAAACAAAAACAAAAACAAAAACAAAAACAAAACAAAAAAAAAAGCAAAAAAAAAAGCAAAACAAAACAAAACACAACAAAACAAAATGGAAGATAGACTTGATGTCTAAATTTGTTTTGATCTGTTGTTGATGATCTTCATTCTTCCACCATAGTCCATTTTATTGTTTTTCTTTTGAAATATCCAACTCTTTTCGTAATTTCGTAATGTAGGAACCTATGTGTCATGTCCTTAATAGAATAGTTATTGAAATTATACTCACTTAATTGATTGTAACTACCTTAACCATTTAAGCCATGACTTTATAATTTCCTTGGAACTAAACCACGTTTGCACGAATTATGTTTATTGACAATCGGTCAAGCTAACCGAAAAATTAGAATCAGTTAGTTGATTGAAAAAAGTCGCAATTGGTCTGCTGGTCGTAAAATATCACAATCAGTCATCTAACTATAGTTAGAAACGATTAATTCATAATACAAGTTCCTCATTGTTAGTTCTCTCTCTTTCTCTCCCCGCCTTTTATTTTTAGTGGGATGAAAATGTGGCTGATATGGACGACAATCCTGAGTTCAGATTCCAGACCTTTCGATGGAAAGATCGGATCCAGATCCTATGGATTTTCAATCAGATTAAGTTACAAACAGACTGGACCTCCATAGGCTCACTACTTGGCCCAATAAGTTCAATTGCCCAGCCCAATGACGCTAGGATACTTTCTCTGCTTTTTAGGCCATGGTTTATGGGAAAAATGTTCTCTGAGCATCGCAAGCTGGATAAGTTTGGGTCTTTGTATCTGTCTCTCTTCTTCTCATGAAATGACCCTCTCAACCTTATCATTTTATGGCGACCTATTGGTTGCTCTTATACGTGGCTTGCTCAGAACGACTCTCCCTCATATGTTCTATGCATTGTGATCCAAACTCTTCTACAACTACTCTGCATTCTTTGTCAAAAAGACTAAACTTCCTCTGTAATGGAACTGGGCTAGTAATTAATTGTCTGATGTGACTTGTGATTTGTGAGGTCCTCAAAACCGAATATAGAATCCACACACCAATTGCAAGAGCGGATCAGTTTCTCCATACGGGATTGATCCACATAAGGAAAAACTGGGCGGTGAATTCTATGTGTGTGGATCAGTCCATGTAAGAGCCATTCCGAGAACTTGGTCCATTTTCCACTTGTTACACCACCAGCCTTTGGCCCTTTAAATACCATCAATGCAAGACCATTATAAAGGCACAGGCCTGTGCATGATTAGTTCGGTCCTAGTCTTTCTCTCTTACCATAAATGCAAGAGGACCATTATACGAAGCTAGTGTGCTTTTCTCTCCTGCTTTCATTCAGTTAAGGTATGCACCTTGCCACCCTTGCCAGCGAGGGAGTTGTGGTTGTCTTCATGATGAAGAAGTGAAGAGGATTTGATTAGAAAGGAAGAGAACCACTGCATGGAAGTGATGGGCCCGCCAGCAGGTTATGTGTTATCTTAAGAGTAAATGTCATAAGGGGTCAGTCATCCTTATAAGATTGAGACCCTTCTGTTTGTTCTCGAACGGTTTGACAGTTTTCAGGCATAACCCTCATAGCACTCTTGAGTTGAAGTTCCTAAGCAATACGAAGAGATCGATGTGTCTCTTGAGGAGCAGAGCAGCGCCGCCCTTCTTTGCGTTCTGTCTCCAGTATCCTTCTCAAGCAGTGGTGGATAAGTGTGGGGGCCATAATGACCGAAGGTTTTCCAATCTTTTTTCTTTCTTTTTCATTTCTGTTCCGTTCCTTCACCCCACTCCCTCCGTTATTTCACTACTTTTTCTCTTCTAACTAAACAGGGCCAGATCTCCTACCAACAACGCAACAACCAATGGACATCGGAACTTTAGCAATTGGCTATGCCCTAAATTTGGGAAAATAAATTCTATTTGGGAGCGTAGAGTATGGTAGCATTTCCAAAGTCTTATCTCTCCATTGTGGGAGGAGAGAGAAGATACTAGGAGCACCCGCGTACGTTATGCTCTTGGATAGAAAACTACTTCCCCTAGAATTTATAAGGCTCTTCCACTTCAAAAAAAAGGGAAAAAGGTATTGGACTCTTTGTAGAAATTAAAACTCCCTCTTGGGGGGCTAATACCTGTGAGTGGTGGGGGCTGGAATCTTTTGCTGGTTTGGACGTTACTGATGGGCTGGAACGATGGTTTGGCGAGAAGATGATGCTTCTCCTTGCAGAGGCTCATCTCCTTACGACAAGAACCGATCAGCGACCTTCCAGGATGGGATTAATGCTAGTCCAAAAGAGGGCCGAGGGGCTGCTATTGAAACTCCGGAAACAATCATATGCTGCGGTTGTGGGAGAACCTACTCTCCCATCGTTAGAAAATCTACCATCTCTTGTGAAGGTGGGCTATTTGACTAGTATCAAAATTCCACAGGAAGCATACGTTCGGCAAATTGAGAAGCACAAATTTGCTCTCCTTGGACGAATAAATTTCACGATGATATCTATGGATATTCTTCGCACACAGGTGAACAGCATTTGGGCGCTAAAGGAGGTTGTGGTGTTGAAATCGATAGGAAAAGGGTTTGTGATTTTTCTCTTTCAATCTAAAGGTTATATGATGCAGATTTGGAAACGCAATTCGATCAGGGTGGAAGGACAACTAATTCGTTTTCAGAGATGGAGGCCTGAATTTGGTGCACCCATTTCTGAAGTACATTTTTTGGAACAATAGGGGCATAGGCAATGAGTATGCTCGTGCTGCATTGCCTATTTTGATTCATGAGGACCAGCCCACTTTTATTTGTATTATAGAGCCCAGGTTAGATACAGGCCAGTGGCAAAAAAACTTCTTCAGTGGTTTGGGTTACGGGATGGATTTTGTTTATAATAGAAGGGATGAAGCTCACCCAAATATATGGTTTTTCTGGAAGGAATCCATTGCTCAGCCAGCGGTGGTTATTGATTCAGATCAGCATCTCTCTTTGTTGGTGGAGGTCGCGGGAGTGAAATTTCTGGTATTGATAATTCTTGCTAAGTGTTTCAAAGCTAGCAGGCGACACCTATGGTGTGATTTGTGTTCTATCTCTAGTACCTCTTTGCTATGGATTGTCATAGGTGATTTTAACGCCTATTTATTCTCTCATGAGAAGAGGGGTCCTAAAAGGTTCAATCAGGATTCGGCTGAGGACTTTGCAACCTTTCTAAACTTTGCTTTCCTTCTCCCTATTATTTCTTCAGGTCTCAGATTCACTTGGACAAATAATAGGGCTATGGGAAATGTGTGTGCGGTGCTTGACTGCAATTTTTGCAACAACAAATCGCTACAGCGTTTTCCTTCTACCACTCAACGTGTCTTGCCCCGAGATTACTCTAGCCACTCTCCTATGATTGTGGATTGTAATGTGGTGCTTCGCCCCAGTAACATCCCTTTCAGGATGCAGAGGTTTTGGACTAACCATGATGATCTTAAGAAAATAGTGTAGCAAGTTTAGGAGGTTCCAGTGAGGGATACTCCAATGTTTATTGTTGCTCAGAAATTGAAGAATCTGAAGAACCCTGCACTGATCTAGATTTGATATGGAAGTTGACAAATCTAGATCTGCACTGAAAATGATTTAGAAAAACATAGAGGAGTTTGGTCTTAATGAGACAATATTTGACCAGAAGCTTGCCGTTTGACAAGGTTTTATTGCTTCAAGAGAAGCTTTGGGCTGAGAAGGCAAAGGTCAAATGGTTAAAGGAGGGCGACTGTTGCTCTAAATTTTCCACATCACTACCAAGATTAAAAGGGGGTGAAATATTATTCATGAACTTGAGGATAAAGATGGTACTAAGCTTACAGATTCCTACGAAATTGGGCAGCATATGGCCAATCATTTTGAATTATTTCATAAGCGTGGGTGTCTCTGTAAGAAGTGATAAATTGCTCTTGGTAATTCATATGGTGCTGAATAGAGATGACAATGATTTTCTCACGGCGCTTCCCACTCCAAAAGAGATTCGACTGGCAATCTTTGACCTGGACCCATCTAGTGCACCTAGCCCTGATGGTTTTTCAGGTACTTTTTATCGCTCTTGTTGGAAAATTGCGGGTTCTGATATTTGTAAGGCTATGATTAATTTTCTTAAAGAAGGGGTGATAACTAAAGGGAGTAATTTGTTAACTTTAATTCCTAAAGTTGAAAATGCATGCAAAGTGGGTCATTTCAGACCAATATGATTAAGTAATTTCGTTTTCAAATTAATTCCTAAAATCTTGGTCACAAGACTTTCCCTGTTGCTTCATCGCCTGACTCTTAAGGAATAAGTTGCTTTCCAGAAAGAAAAAATTAATTTTTCCAATATTGGTGTTGTTTTGTAACTCACTAATATGATGGCTGCAGAAATCTTTGGTGGAAATGTCAGGTTGAAGCTAGATATTTCAGGAAGCCTTTGATATTCTTGGGTGGGGGTTTTTATTTGATGTTATGGCTAGATTTGGATTCTTTCATATTTGGATTAACTGGATTAGACATATCCTCCTTTCTTCTCGTTTATCAGTTATCATAAGTGGCGTTCCAATAGGATTTTTTGAAGTGGAAAGAGGAGTTCGTCAATGTGATCCCCTATCCCCAATGTTATTCATCATTATTGAGGAAGTGCTTTGCAGGGGTTTGAGAGATCTTAGAGAAAAAGGGTTGTAAAAAGAATTCCATGTCCAAGAAATGTGTTCACTCATCCCTACTTGTATAGGCAAATGATCTTTTGATCTTTATAAATGCTGGTTTAAGAGGTATTAAGAAACTCAAAAGGTTTTTAGAAGATTATTATGCGTGCTCAGGTCAACAAATCAATCTAGAAAAAAGCAAAATTTTTCTAGGCTCGATCTCTACTCACAAGAAGCGCAGGATTAAAGAAGCTCTAAATATCCCAGAATGTCACTTTCCAACTCGCTATTTTAGGGGTGGATTTATTTAAAGGGCGTGTTAAAAGTGATAGAAAAATCCCTTTGATGGACAAATTTAAAGCTAGGTTGTCAGGCTGGAAGGGGAAGCTCCTCTCTTTAGCAAGGAGGGTTGAACTAGTGAAGATTGTAATGAGTATTATCCTGATTCACGATTTCTCTGTATACCTATGGCCTACTTCTTCAATTACAACAATGGAAATGTGGATCAGAAATTTTATATGGAAGGGAGACGCTAGCTCTTCCAAAGCAGTAGTTGTAAAATGAGACTTTGTTTACAAGCCTAAATAGGAGGGTGAATTAGGCATTCGTCGGCTTAAGGATATAAATTTAGCTCTTTGCTAAATTTTGTTGGTACATAAAAACAAAGAGCTCTTCTTTGGCTGGATTGCTACGAGGAAGGTTTATTGATTCTAAGGGATTCTTAAAAGCTGATGTTCTATCATCCTCTATTATGGCAAGCTTATGAAATGTTTGGGAGTTTGTCTCAAACAATGCTCATTAAATAGTTGGGAATGGATAAAAAATTAGCTTCTGGTATGATCGATGGATTGGTTATGAGGAATTGGCCTCTTCTCTACCGATTATTGGTTCTATGACGATATTAGTTTCAGATTTTATGGAGGATGCAAGTGGTCTCCGCCTGAGGTGACATCAAACGAAACGCAAGATATTTTCCAATTGAATTATAGAAATTCCCTTTCCCTCATTGTTGTTGCAGATAAGTTGGTGTGGTCTCAGACTAAATCTCGAAAGTTTACGGTTCTGTTAGCTTGGAAATTTCTAAGGGTAAAATGTACTAAAAAAGCTGGTCTTGTTTGACCTAGCTAAAGGGACTAACTCCTAGACAATATACTTTTGGTCGGAGACTTGCTCATGAAGGTCTTCCCACGAAGTAAAGAAGCGTTCGATTCCATTTTTATCAAGATGCAGACTCTATCTAAACAAAGAAGAATCCTTTAATCATCTCTTTTTGGATTGTAGCTATGTTTTTGAATTATGGTCAAGGATTCTTGGTTATTCTGATAAAAGGTGGATTGGCTTCCGTCTGTTGAGAATCTTTTTTCTTGGTGAAAAAGAAAGGCAGTGGTTGGTTTTTGTAAGGATTTTTGGCGTCCTCTCTGTGTAATAGTCCCTATGCGATTTGGGAGGAGAGAAACAAAGACAAGCATCGCCCCCCTCTTGTGGTTGAAGTCAATTTTGATTGATCTTCAAGACTTCTCTCCTCTAGCGCCTAGTAAGATTCACTCTATGGCAAAATTGGTGCTATTCAGTGGTGAAGTCTCCTTAGAAGAAAATTTTGAAACTATTTTGATCCTTCCCTCCTTCAAATTTCTGAAAGTTGAACATTGATGGGTGCTCCCTTAGAAATCCAGGAAGCTCAGGAGCTAGTGGGATTTTTAAGGATGACTATGTCAGGCCCTTGAAGTGTGCTCGCATTATGAGAGAGTTGAGATGAATTTTATGGCAGAATCTGCTGCATTCTTTCATGGTTTAAACCATGCTCAGGATTTGGTGATGGAGAGCAATTTGATAAACATATCTCAACCGTATAGATTACTATAAGAGTTTTCATCCAAAAATATACATTTTTTATGAGACACAAAAATCATACAAGAGGGTATTTGATCAAATTTGGCTTCAGAATTTAATAGATGACCAATCTTTGCCCTTGATCATTCTATTACCTGGGAAAAAAATTAAATTGACAACTAAATGTTTCCTCACCTTTCATCCAAAATATCAATGAATTTTTCAACATGTAAAGTCTAATTACCATATTTAGAATATTATTAAATTAATTACACAAATTTTCTTGGTAATGATAATATAACTTTTTATTTCATTTATGCTCTAAATTTCATCACACCATTTCACTTCTAAACAAATGGGGTCTCAGTAAAATTTCGACTTCAATTAAAATCTTTCACCCAAAAAATAAAAATAAAAGACATTTAGTGAATCTTCAGTCCAGAAATGCCAATACTGACCTTATGATCTTTCAATTCTAAATAAAGACCATATAATCTAATCAAATGTAAAAGATAATTCTGACTTGTTTCTAATCGTCCTGAACCCCAATTTTACGGGGGTTTGATGCTTGATATTCCAGGTTGTTTCTGCCAAGCTATAGCTAAACTCATTACAGTGCAAACTTTAAAAAAGATTGGTCCCCGACCCATTATATACACAAAAACTAAAAATGCCCAAGGGTTCCTCTAGGTAGGTATAATTGTATCAACATCTCCAGCGGCAGATGGATCTCTACTGTTACATACGTTTCTGTCAAATGCGCCTGTCACACTTCTCATGCAAAATTTGGACACCTTTCTTATGCAAACAAGTTAATCCAGTATGAATAGCTGTTTTAAGTGAACACTGGCAACATACATCTTCAACAATGTATATGCCCACTTGTATATGGTGAGCAAAACATCCAAGCAGATCATGCCTCAGTCAGTTTTAGTCGAGGGACGATATTCATTGACTGGAGTTCCTGCAAAGTATAAGATCGAAACTGTTTTCATAAATTAAAAAAAAAAAAAAAAAAAAAAAAAAAGGATATTTTGACAATGACCAAACACAGTAGGCAAAACAATAAAACCTCCACTCCAACTGGAAGGGCGCGGTTTTCCTTTAGTTTCATAGAAACTTCAGAATTCAAGCTGGAAAAGTAAAGGCAACCGCAACTTACAGAGCTTCAAAACAAAGAGTACTAGAGACAAAACAATAAAACCTCCACTCCAACTGGAAGGGCGCGGTTTTCCTTTAGTTTCATAGAAACTTCAGAATTCAAGCCGGAAAAGTAAAGGCAACCGCAACTTACAGAGCTTCAAAACAAAGAGTACTAGAGACAAACCATTTCATAAATGCTAACAAAATCTATACTCATGCATCCAAAAAAATAAAGAAACAAAATCTATTCTCCATGGACGTACCCAGTGCACAAGGCTCCCGCATGTGCGACCAGGGGGTGAGAACTTAAGAGGACTTGATTCAAAAAACAAAATCTATACTCCAGGATTCAAAATTTATAAAAAGTCTAACACTAAAGCAAGTACTCACCTTAGACACAAACCTAAACTCTACAACTCAACATAACTCACAATAGAAACATTCCCCCTATCATGAGTAACCTTTAATAGGGAGCAATGGGTTGTTGACCAATATGAATCTCAAGTAGGCTCTTACAAGTGGATGAGCTCCATTAGAGTTTAAAGCAAAACTGTCCAATATCCAACAAGTTCACCAATTTTTCTGATTTGTATTAAAAAATTGCCGCAAATAATCTTCAATAAGAACATTGAACCAATTAGTTGAGCCATCTGTCTGGGGCTGGCCACTTGATGAAAAGTCTAGCTGAGACCCCAAGAGTGAATATCTCATGCCAAAACTTTCATGTGAATCCAAAATCTCACTTAAAATATTATGAGGAATACCCTAATATTTCACCACATTCTTCAGAAACAGATAGACTGCCTCCTCTAGTCAGCAGTGTGCGGGAGCTGGAATGGAAGTTGCGTACTTTGAGAATCTGTCTACCACCACCAACACCGATCCTTAATCCCCCACTTTGGCAAGGCATAAATGAAGTCAAGAGAGACACTTTCCCATAGTCTTTGGGGGTGTCACCAATGGTTCAAGTAGACACAAGGGCTTGTCTCCCAACTTTGTCTTGTTGACACACACGGAAAATCATCACATACTCCACATTGCATGTGAGGACAATAGCAACCTCTCCATAGAAAAGCAAATGTGCACAGCCAATCTGGATGCCCTGCCTATGGAGTGTGATGACAATCATGACATTCTCTAATCAACTCCTTCCTCAAATTTCCTGAATGTGGGACATAGAGACGGTTGCCTTTAGTGTAGAGGAGCTCATCTCTACTCCAAACTCCAAAGTGTTTGGTCCTCCCAGCTTCTTGTTGAATTGCTGCAAGCTGAGTCTTGCAGCTAAGGGCATCAGCAACATTGTTTATCTGGCTAGTCTTGTACTCCAGGCACAAGTCAAACTTTGATAAGAACACTTCCCAAAGAGCTCGCTTGTGAGAATTAATTTTGGATCATAAAGTAAGATAATAACACATAATCTGCATTCACTATAAAAGGGGACCCAAGTAAGTAGTGACTCCACACCACCCGAAGGGCATTACCAAGAACTTAGAAGCTCTATATCTTGTGACACAAGTAGTCTTTGGTAGGGAGTCTCGGTCGGGCCTAACTGGGTCTGGTGGTGTGAAATCCTTGCACCGTGAACGCTCGTTTACTTAAACGGGCCTAGATTTGGGGGGCATGGTACTGTTTGTAATCAGGCCGGTCGGTGTCGGGCTTTAATCGGACTCCTTAAATGGGCTATGGACCTATTTAATTCTAAATGGGCTCTAAACGTGCCTACCCTAAAATCCTTTTTTAAACGGATTAAATGCCCTTCCAGTTTTAAAACTACTAGAGGATAACATTCACAATTCCAGAACCAAGGAAATCATGTCTTTAACAATTGAATGTCCCATTTAGCAATATCCAAGGGAATTATATATATATATATATATATCCAAGGGAATCATGTCTTTAAAATGTAATCTAAGTTGCAAGAATTATACTCTTTTTAACAATTGAATGTCCCATTTAGAATGTGGATATTTTAGTCCTATATATTCTTTACTCATATTTTGTTGTATTAGTGGCAAAATAGGTATTTAGGAATTTTTTAAGGGGGTCGGGCCGGTCAAGCTAAATGAGTCAGTTCTAGCAGGCTTCTTAAGTGAGTCGGGTCGGTCGTGCAGCTGACGAGCTAGTGGCCTACACCGTGAATGCCCGTTTATTAAACGGGCCGGGCTGAAGCCCGACACATTTATTAAACAGGCTGGTTCAGGTCGGGTCTTAAGCGAGTCGAGCTCGGTCGGGCCTACCGGTGCGGGCTCAGGATTGACACCCATAGTCTTTGGTACGTCACCCTCTACAAGGCGAACTTGGTGATATCTTGACCTCACATTTGGTTTGGAGAGTATTTCATATCTCCAATTTCTTCAAACAAGATGGAAGTCGATGGTATAGAACATTTATTGATGTAGATCCCCAAAATGGGCTACACGATCGCAGGAGGAAGGTTCAGCCCAAGTAGCCATCGAACCAGCCTTAAGGCTGAGTTCGATCTAACTCTAATAAAGGCCCATCGGCCCAGTATAGGAAGCTTTAATTAGCTATTATTTGTTTCCTAGTTTAGAAGTTATAGTTAGTTTCTAATTTGTCTTAGTTTCCTAATTGGAGTCCAACTCCTAATTTGAATCCAACTGCTGTTATTGTAGCTTCAGTCCTCTATTTAAAGAGGATTGCTGTAGACATAAATCAGATTTTAATGAATAAAGATTATTTCAATTTACTTGCTATTAACAGCTGGGATAGTTGTGGGTGAGATGCCCAGGCTGAGTTAGCCACTCCCACCCACCTCTATCTTATTGAATCTCTTCTTTCTTTATCTTTTCTGTTCTCTATTATTGATGGCTGTGAGAATCAAGTGAGTGAGTCATTCAGACCTATTTAAGCGCATCATCCAGAATCGATTTCAGCAGGAAGCTAGGGTTTTGAAGCTTCATCGTTTGGCCATATTTCTCAGTTCTGAAATCTGATCAGAAACCCCAAAAAAGGGTTTTATTCCAGCCTCCAAGAGGACCACTCGATCCAAACTTGGTGGTCATTTGAAGTGTGTTGCTTCTGTTGTTGAAGAATCTCCTAATTCCTGTGTTGAGGGACCTGAAATCAAGAAAGTGTTGATCTTCCAAACCAACCAGCAGAATCTAAGATAGTTCAGGGTTTTATTCAGCACCCCAACCCTTCAGTTCGATCCAAGTTTGGCCCCATTCTGAGCCCTCCTCATCCAGCCGTAGGTACCCTAGTGCTGCCCTAGCCGCAGGCCTAGTTCTGTCTAGGGTTTTGGTTTCTGGTACCTTTTTCTGTTGATGGTTTATTCTCTGCTGTCTTAAGAAATTCTTGGAATATTTTCCGGTTCGTGATTCCCTTGTTTGCTACTATTATTTCTGGATTCTGTTAAGACTGATTCGAGGATAGATCTGAATTGGTTTGGGCTTTAACATATTGGGAGTTTTTTGCCTAGTGTAACCTACTTCTACATTAAGTGGTATCAGAGCTATGGCTGAAGAGAGCTCCAATCAATATTCATTGGAGGATGTGATGAAAACCCTCCAACAATTGAACACAAGGGTGGACACTATGGACCAAAAGTTTGAGGCATTGAAGGAGACTACTGCTGCCCAATCTAAGGCGCAGCCTACAGTAAATAACAATCCTAATGTGCCAAGAAGGTTTCCATTCCCTGTTTGAAGAAATGATTCAGCCCATACGTATAGTGGAGGTGAAGAGTTTGATGAACATGAAGGAACCCAATTTCACCATGATGACACATAAGGTGAAGTTGGACTTGAAGGAGAATAATAGAAAACATGACCCTCTCCACTTCCATGACTGGCTAAATGCATTAGATGACTATTTCTGACGGTACCGCATGTCCCAAGAAAGGAAGGTCTAACTTGTTATCACAAAGCTTACAGGTGGTGCTAAGGATTGAGAAATACCTCCCCCCAACATACCGACACCATCTCTATAACATGCTCAAGACTCTTCGACAAGGTACCATGATTGTAGAGGAGTATATTGATAAGTTTAATAATTTACTCTCAAAGACAAGTGCTTATCACGAGGATGAAGAACTGCTTATATCCCGATTCAAGTTGGGACTATGACAATATCCGTGATAAGATTGGTGTGGTGGAACTTTCATCATTGAATGCATTTATTGAAAAATCCTTAGAGGCAAAAGATTTGATTAAATCAGCCCCTAGAAGGTATAATCAGCCCACTGAAAGTAAGAGGCCTTCTGCACCAAACAAACCTAGTGGATTCCCTTCCCGAGCTCCAAAAGTCACAGGATAAGGGTAAGAGTCCTATGGTTGGGGGAGAGGCAGCGGCTTTGAAGTGCGTCAACTGTGGTGGTACCGGACACTATGCTAAATTCTGTCTTAAACGTCGAAGATCGCATTCAATCATCATGACAATTGAATCCAATCCGGACATGCAAGTCAATGAACCCCAAGATGATGATTGGGCTGTGAATGTCATGGTTGAAGGAATGGTAGATGAATATGAAGCTGAATATGCACAAGAAGATGATGATCCATATGCTACTATTCATGTAGTCAAAAAAATTCTGGTGGCTGAAGAAAAGGAGAAGATTGGAGGAGGCACAATATCTTCTATACTTTGATGTCTAGTGGACCTCACAAGGTTCAAGTGACTGTAGACAGCAGGAGTAGTGTGAATGTAGTGTCTCAAGCTTTTGTGATTGACGAAAAGCTCAAGACCGAACCCCACCCACAACCCTATAAGGTGTCACTTCTAGACAACACCACCATGGTTGTAAATCAGTGATGTTCGGTGCCATTGACGGTTTAGGAACATGAGAGAATGTGTGGTGTGATGTCATTCCAATGGTGCTAACTGATGTGTTGCTCGGAAGACCGTGGCTATATGACAATAATGTCTTGGTTGGTGTTACCAAGAACCAATGTTTCTTCAATCATAAAGGCAAGCCACTTACATTAAATCCACTCAACATACCTCATGTGAAAGCTAAATTGAGGGTTGCCTAGGTATGAAGACAACATGTTTTGAAGAATCTTGGAAAGATCCCTTCCAAAGAAACTACTAAACCAAAGAAACAACCATACAAAACAAACACCAACAAGAAACACATGATGAACAAGAAGTTGTGTGTGCTGCCCTATAGAGAGTTCTTGGCTACAAGTGAAGAAACTGGACTGATCTTAACCCTAGTCACAAAGGAAGCTGAACCGGTAAAAGAGGTAACACATTCTCAACCCATCAGAGATTTTCTAGCCGATTTTTCAGATTTGGTGCCCGATGAGCTGCTGGATGAGCTACCACCCATTAGGGATATACAACATGCTATTGATCTAGTGCCTGGATCAATACTACCAAATCTGCCCACTTAGCGTCTCAGCCCCACTGAGCTGCCGAACTCAAGAGATAAGTGGATGACCTATTGGGATTTCTATTAGAAAGCATGAGTCTGTGTGCCGTACCAGCCCTATTGACACCTAAGAAGGATGGATCATGTCGTATGTCTACTGATAGTCGTGCCATCAACAAGATCACGGTAAAGTACAGATTTTCCATTCCCCATTTGGATGATATGTTGGACATGTTAACAGGGGCCACTATCTTTTCAAAGATCGATCTACGAAGTGGGTATCATCAAATTCGGATCCGCCCTGGAATGAATAGAAGAAAACATTCAAGACAAAGGAAGGGGTTATACGAATGAAAGGTTATGCCTTTTGGCCTTACCAATACGCCTAGTACCTTCATGTGTTACACCCCTTTATTGGCAAGCTCCTTGTGGTATACTTTGATGACATATTAATTTACAGCAAGGCACAAGATGAGCATCTTGAACAGTTGAAGAATGTGATGAGGGTGCTAAGGGAAGAGAAGATCTACATCAATTTGAAGAAGTGGTCCTATATGCTGCCCAAGGTTGTATTTCTTGGCTTTATTGTGTCCTCTCAAAGTATAGAAGCTGATTGCAAGAAGGTTAAGAGCATGGTAGATTGGCCTATTCCTATGACTATGTGGAGGTTCGAAGTTTTCACGTCCTTGCCTCGTTCTATAGACGGTTCATATTATGGCACCTATCACAGTGCATGAAAGGAGAAAAATCGCTATGCCAATGGACCCCGGCTGCCACTAAAGCATTCAACTTAATCAAACCATAGTTGTCATGGCGTCGCCTAGGAGTCGCCAAGGCGGAAATTTGGCATCCTGGCGGAAAAAGAAGTTCATGGCAGTGCTACGATTTACGTGACTCACAAATGGCGGTCGTCATTGGCTGATAGGAGTCGTGATGGCACCACCACGGACACCAGGTCACGCCTGATTCACTAGGCGGTCGATTTTTTGTAAAATGCAGGGTGATTTTGATAGGGTGATGTTGATTTTTGATGATTTGATGTTGCTTAATGTTGGTTTTATATGTTATAGGGTATATATTGTAGGCTTGTAGCATGTTAAATAACTTAGAAAATAGGAGAAATAAAAAAGTAGCATACTAAATAACTTTAGAAAATAGGGAAAATAAAAAATAACACATGGGCGATTTTACCGCCATGGCAATGCCATAATGGGCGATTCATCGCCAAATCAATTAGCCCACCCCTCCACCGCCTTGGATCGATTTGACGCCGTGGCAACAATGGATCAAACAAAAGATGACGGAAGCCCCGGTGCTTAGGCTGCCTAATTTTGATCTCATGTTTGAAGTGGCTACCGATGCTTACATGTTGGAATTGCTCCCTACTTTGAAGATTAACAATGTCTTCAATGTTGCTTATCTTACACTTAATGTTGGCCATCATTCTAATGACAAAGATACGGAGCATGCATTGTTGTAAAGGTTACTACTCATTCCTAGTCAAGTGGAATGAGACTTCCCCAATTTATGATCCCTAGGGATGACATTATTGAAGACGTTCATGACAATAAGTTCACTACTGTTCGTGGTCAAAGATACGGAGCATGCATTGTTGTAAAGGTTACTACTCATTCCTAGTCAAGTGGAATGAGACTTCCCCAATTTATGATCCCTAGGGATGACATTATTGAAGACGTTCATGGACAACCTCAGAAAGATTGTACTTGGATCAATGCCGATGATTTTCAGCGTTTTGATATGGATCTCTACGAGCGCTATATGTCCATCCATTCTTCGGAGACGAATGATAGTTGACAATGCAATCTAATGTAGATCCCCATCATGGGCTACACTATCGCAGGAGGAAGGTCCAGCCCAAGTAGCCATTGAACAGCCTTAAGGCTGAATTCGATCCAACTCTAATAAAGGCCCATCAGCCCAGTTTAGAAGGCCCATCGGACCAATATAGGAAGCTTTAATTAGCCCTTATTTGTTTCCTAATTTAGAAGTTAACAGTTAGTCTCTAATTTGTCTTAGTTTCCTAATTGGAGTCCTAACTCCTAATTGGAATCCAACTGCTATTATTGTAGCTTCAATCCTCTATTTAAAGAGGATTGTTGTAGACACAAATCAGATTTGAACGAATAAAGATTATTGCAGTTTACTTGCTATTAACAGCTGGGATAGCTGCGGGTGAGATGCCCAGGCTGAGATAGCCACTCCCACCCACCTCCATCTTATTGAATCTCTTCTTTCTTTATCTTTTCTGTTCTCTATTATTGATTGCTGTGAGAATCAACTGAGCGAGTCATTCAGACCTATTTGAGGGCATAATCCAGAATCGATTTCAGCAGGAAGCTAGGGTTTTGAAGCTTCATCGATTGGCCATATTTCTCAGTTCTGAAATCTGATCAGAAAACCCTTTTACGGTTTTATTCCAGCCTCCAAGAGGACCACTCAATCCAAGCTTGGTGGTCTTTTGAAGTGTGTTGCTGGTGTTCTTGAAGAATTTCCTAATTCCAGTGTTGAAGGACCTGAAATCAAGGAAGTGTTGATCTTCCAAACCAACCAGAAAAATCGGAAGATATTTTAGGGTTTTGTTCAACACCCTAACCCTTCAGTTCGATCCAAGTTTGGCCCCATTCTGAGCCTTCCTCATCCAGCCGCAGGCCTAGTTCTGTCTAGGGTTTTGGTTTCTGCTACCTTTTTCTGTTACTGATTTATTCTCCGCTGTCTTAAGAAATTCTTGGAATATTTTCTGGTTCGTGATTCCCTTGTTTGCTACTACTATTTCGGGATTTTGTTAAGACTGATTCGAGGGTAGAACGGAATTGGTTTGAGCTTTAACATATTGGGAGTTTGTTGCCTAGTGTAACCTACTTCTTCTACATTATTTCTTCCAAATGGACACTTTGTTGAGAGCCCTGTAATGAACACACCCTTAGGCCCCAATCATGTTTGCGTTAGAAAAGCAACGGGAACCGTAAAGAGCTTTGGAGGGTCGAACTAAGGCCTAATTCCAATTTACCCATCCTATTGTGCTTGAAGCTCAACCAATTCAGATAACATCTGGTAGGAGCTTTTATAGGTGGCCTGGATCTAGGAAGGAGCTAAATCTCATGGTTTATGGCCCTTCGAGGGGGAAGGCACCTCGGCAACTTGACAGGTATAACATCCTCGAGCTCCTTTATGATGACATAGACTTCCTTAAGCACTGGATCAGTGGTTAACTCATTGGTCTCAACCTTCAAGGCAAACAGGTAGGCAATCTCCCCCCTCTTTCAACCATTTTATAGATTTTTTTTCTTTTCATATGTATGAGAAATGTTACTGATAAAAGAAAAGAAAGATAAGAGGCAATGTTTGATAAAGATAACAATGACCTATTGAGAGAACAAGAAAGACAACTGAACTTGCTATCTATCTAAAGGTTACCGACATGCATTAGCAAGTTCTTTAATCGACTTTCTATCACTCAAAACCTCTGCAGGTGACTATTGCCACTTAAGTTCAACATAAAAGGTGGTAGCTACCATAATAAATTGAAACTAAAAGTAGGAACGTGGATGCTGGAGATATGCATAAGTAACCATTCTCTACATACGTCCACAAAATGTGTGATTAGTTATGTATGGACAGTTAGTTTAAGAACTGTCAAAACTAACCTGGAACAAGAGCTTGCAAGCATATGGCAGTTTCATGGCAGAGATATTATCCCCATTTTTGCAAGTGGAACAGATGCCAGTTCTCAGCTTATGGTTGTAGTAACCCAACAATCCACAAACCCTGCAAACCTGTGAACCAGAGTGGGAGGAAGGAAGAAGATTTAAGTACTAAGAAAATAAAACACCATATTTGAAAATTTTAATTCACAAACACATGTTACAGTCTGATGTTTACTCAGCTCCATGCTAAAGTTGAAGTGAACAACCATTGTTTGCGAACTCTGTTTAAAAAAAGCAATATGTCCCCTATTTAGGGGCACAAGTCCTTATTAATTTGTGGGAAATAGGAGCAGTTTATGCATTTACATTGACTTGAGAACAGAAGAATGCTTCTTCTTTGGTTAAAGTCCTCACTGCTCACTTGGGTGGATTTTTTCTGTCTGGTTTTGTAGAGCTTTACATATTCTACGGCAGCGGTTATAAGCTGCTCAGGCAGCTTTTGGTTATGGTTTTTGAAAACCGTTTTTTTTTATAAGCAGAGAAATGTGAGGGATGCAAAAACAAAATTTGGTTATAGTCCATCTTTAGACATTCTGGTGACAAAAAATTAGAAAAACAAGAAAATTTTGAAACAGAAAAATGTAATTTTTGGAAACAGTTTTTTGTTTCGTTGTCTGCTTTTGTGGCAGTGGCAATATCCATGTCAGATATGTGGGCATATTATGGTAACTGCATTTCAAAACACAAATAGCACATGAACAGTTAGTACTTACCATAGAGGCTGATCGGAAGTCAGAAGCAGGTCAGAGTGTGGGATCATGGGACAAACCTTTACGGTTGCTGGAGCGAGCTCAAGTGAATCGACTCTCTCTCTCTCTCTCTCTCTCTCTCTCTCTCTCTCTCACCAATTCTAATGCTGCATTTGCAAGAATGCATTCAAGAAATCATATCAACTGCAGCCCTAATTTCAAAAAGTCCACCATACAAATCCAAATGCTTTCGAAGTATAGTTTGCATAGTTCATTCTCTTTAACTATGTTTTAGAATTGAGTTCTCCAGTGGGTGGGGTGCACAGGACCCACAAACTGTTAAGGTTGAGAAGATGAGATGACACATGTACGTTATATAATAATCGGTTCAGATGTTAAAGATCATGGGTGGAAAACTAAGGCTATGTTTGATATGCTTTCTTGGAATGCATTTTCGACCTAGAATGCATTCCATGAATGCATACCAAACGCAGCCTAAGCTAACCACACCCCTTTCCTACCAACTTTCTCTCATCTTTTTTGCATTGCACTTTGGATCTATTGCAGTGTTTACAGCATTCAAGGCTGTTGTTGGGAGGAAATTATGATCATACAAGTAGCACATTTAAGTATTTTTGAGTGCTTCTCCTTCAGGATGGATCTTCCAGCTCAACGATGGGATGTATTTTTATAGGCATTTTATTTGACCATCCTAACTTGGCATTGGTTATCCCTAGACCTTAGGTCATGGCTCTGCTATGATGACTATAGGTGTTTCCAAGAATATTGATTGTTTTCCCAATATTATTCATCTTTTGAACCAAAAAAAAAAAAACCCCCAATTCTCAATATAATTTAAGTATTCTTTCAAAATCTTTGTGCTACCCTAAAATAGGCCAAATCAATAGACCTATCTCAATATACTTTTTGAATCTCTCCCCTCTTCCTTCCTTTGGAAAAGCTCTAATTCCTCTAAATTCCTCCACCCCTTAAGCTGGGACAAAGTTTGTCTTCCAAAATTTGAGGATGGCCTGGGTCATAAGATATAAAATATTAATTCTGCCAGCATCCTCAAGCTCATTTTGAAGATTGACTCCATAAAATAACATCTGGGTCTCTTGGGTCTACTCCTCCCCCCTTAAGAATGACTCCCTCTGGACTGCTTCCCCCTCTCCAGATACCTCTTGGATTTGGCATAACATTCTCACCAAAAGATCCTTAGCACTTTAGTGCTATCTCCTATCCTATTGGGAATGGATCATCCACCTCTCTGTGGTTAGATCATTGGCACCCTTCATACATCCTCCTTTCTTTGATCTCTCCCCGTGCCCTCTATTACTCGGGGTCCCCAGATCTGCCTCAGTTGCCTCCATCTCTCAGGGTGTCTGGCCCCCTCCTTCCTTCCTCGCCCCTCTGGCTAATCTTTGGTCCTCCCTCCCACCCATTCCCCCTAGCCATTGGAGAAGAGAGGATAAGATTTCTTAGCTTCCCTCTCCATCGAATATGTTCATTTTTGCCTCTACTTGGAACCATATTCATACATCAGGCTCCCCTATCCCCTAGTGCAATACAATCTAGTTTAAAGGCCATATCCCTCGCCACAGCTTCACTGCTTGGCTAATTCTCTCCAACTACCTTCCTATGCAGTCTTTCCTCGTCTATTGACATATTCCAGTTTCCCCCTATTGTTGTCTCTGCTGGAACGGTGTTGAAGCTTGCCTCTTTTCTTCCTCTGTCTGGAAAAGGGTCATTAGCAGATGTTGGCCATCCCACAGAAGTATTCTCCCCTTGAGTAGAGAAAGAATCTGGATTGATATGACTTTTGGTGGTTCCTCCAAATTGTGACACGGTAGGGAAATTGGCCTTCTGTGCTACCATTAACCATCTCTGAATGGAGCGCAATCTCCATAGATGGATCCAACTCTCGCTCCTTTGAAAAATTTTGGAAAGCCATCTATTTTGACGTAAGCTCCAAATTTGGATGCATCTGTCACCATAGGATTATTGACTTCCCAAGGAAAAGGTTCATTGTTGTCTCAAGGGGTCTTCCGCTTTCTACCCTATCCCCCTCCACTAGATATCACCCCTTTTTCAGTTTTTTCTGACATCCCTTTGGGTAAGGCTTTTGGGATGTGTCCCCTGCCCACCCCACTTCTTTCCTCCCTCCCGGTATATTCTTTCCTCTGCTTCGAAAGGAATTTTTTTACTCATCCAAAAAACGAAAAAAAAACTCAACTTACTTGAGTTGTTTTTGGTAGGAAAGGCTGCTAGAATTGGTCACATCTAGGTGAGTTAGTCTATAAGGCCACAGTCCAATTTATGATCTGCGATTCAGTCCCAAGTTTAAATTTTCAACGGTTTTTTTCTCTTTTTTTTTTTCTTTTTTTTTTTTTTGGGGGGGGTTGTGGGGGGGGGTGGGGGTCTTCAGCTTCAGAGCATTGGCTCAGCTCTTATCGATTCAATAATACTGTAGCATTCTGAGTGTGATCTAGCCTATATGCATATACACCGGAATAGGAAAAAGATTTCATAGTTGTCTACTTGTCTTAATACCTGAACTTCAAATGGGTCACTAGAAATCATTAGGCGTTCAAAAATCAGCATACTAGCACCATAAGCAATCAAGCAATCACGTTCCATTTCTCCAAGTCGTAATCCTGAAAAGTTTCAAAAATTAAAACACAAGAGCACATGTTTAATAATAAAAAAAGTAGTAGCTAAAATATTATATTTAAGTATGCAGTACCTCCTTCACGACTTCTTCCTTCAGTAGGTTGTCTGGTTAGCATGACACGGGGTCCTCTAGCACGGGCATGGATCTTATCTACAACCTAATTCCAAAGAAATCAAGGGATATGATGAACATCATATGATTTCGCAAGTGCGCATGAAAAGCATGATGTGATCCCGGATTCAAAAACTACTTTCGGAATTGCTATGGACCCACTAGGATGCAACACAACTCAAATAGTAGAGGGAATGCAGTTCTATAATTAAATAAAAATTAAAGATGTGTATAAGGATTCGATGACTAGTGTGACAACCGTGAGAGTGCAAGGAAGTGAATTACCAGTTAATTAAACATCCCTCGCGTTGATCTGACCTCCGTCAACAGAATGTTAGTAAACAATCCCGATTGAGTTGATGGTATGTGAGCCGGAAAGGACTCAAATGGCTCAGCTAGCTTAGTGATACTATCTACCTAAAGGAAGGACTGCCAGGGCCGGCCCAACCCAAAAAGCTTGGCTTGCTTCATTAGTTGATCGACCCTCGTGCTTTCAATCCCCTGCTGCACGATAAACTCGAAAATGCTCTCCAAAGGGCAGCAAGATAGGGGTGCTTTGTTGTCACGTTGATCATGTTTTGGTTGACAAGCACAAAGGCTTCTTTAGAAGGGTTTCATTTTTCATTCAAGCATAAGTTTAGACCTAAACTAAGAAACTCTTCTACAATAATAAACAAACTTGGTTAAAAAATAACCATGTCTGATACCTCTAAACGTTGTCCGCAATCCACACATTGGGTTTTGCATCAAGGATCAGCTTTAAGCCCTTATTTGTTTGCACTTATCATGGATGATTTAACCGGGAACAGTCAAGATGAGGTTCCGTGGTGTATGCTATCTGTTAATGATATTGTTTTGAGCGTTGAGACAAAATTTGGGATTAATGCTAAGCTGGAGCCATGGAGATCAACCTTGGAATCTGGGGTATATGACGTGTAACTTTTGTCACACTATAATGGATAATGGATAATGAAATGGTGAAGAATGAAGAGAGAGAGGTACTGCAAAGTGATCATTTTAGGTATCCAAAATCAAATATAAATAAAGAAGGTGATATAGAGGATAATGTTTCACAGAGGATTAAAGTGGGATGAATGAAGTGGAGAGGCGCGTCCGGAGTATTGCGTGCCCGATGTATTCTTTTAAAACTTAAAGGAAGGTTCTATAAGACAGTAGTTCAACCGACTATGATGTACGGGTCAGAATGTTGGGCTGTTATAAAGTATCATATAGATGAACTATGTGTAGCAACGATGAGGATGTTGAGATGGATGTGCAGAAAAACTAGGAAGGATAAAGTGAGGAATGACCAATAGAGCTGATTAGGAGCTGCCCCGGTTCATGATATAATCTAAGAAAGTCGTTTAAGATGGTATGGCCATGTTCAATAAAGGCCTATGGATACACCAGTAAGAAAAAGTAATCTAATTCAGATTAAAGGAACTAAAAGAGCTAGGGGCAGGCCTAAGATGACCATAGGAGAAGTAGTGAAGAAAGACATGTATAATTTATGATGCAACCCATGTAAAGCACGTGACCACTCAAGCAAGATTCAAAATCCAGATCTCGACACACATTTCCCTAGGAAAAAATAACAAGGTCTGGCGAGATCTCCGAGATCTAGTATTTTTGCTTGATCATCTCGGTGGTTGGTTTCGGTGGCCATATTGTCTTTTTCGCCCCCCTAAAACTTGTCAATTCGCCTATTTTAGGCCTTCTAAACACAGTTAAAACCTTAGTTTTTTTTTTTAAATCAAACCCAAAATGGTACTTTGACTTCGGACCCTAGGTATGTAGTCTTCGAGCCCTTCACCCTAGGCTATATCACAATAAAAACAAAAACTATTATCCATGTTTTATGAGAAAAATGCTCTTAAGAAGAAAAGGATCTCCAAAGGTTGATGATGAAGTGATAATCACCAAGTGTTGAAGTTATAAATCTTCATTGTAGAGGAGAGATTTGGCAAGAAAACCCACCAAAATCTCACTTTTTCTTCACAACAAGGTGAGAGGTGAGAGATGTCGAGTTGAGAGTTGAAATTATGTATATATCCCACGTGACTTGGTCTAACTCGCCCAAGTCGAGTCGAGTCAAGACTGATATATTCACCGAGATCTCGACTGAGATATTGTACATTTTATATATCGCATGTGCTCTCGTCTCAATAAGCCAAAAAAAAAAAAAAAAGAGTTAATAATGAGATCTTGCTAAGATCTTGAACCATGCACTCAAGTGAAGGCCCAGCTTGACCAACCCACACAACTGGGGAGATCAACTCATATTCAAGCTAAAGCCCACAAGGTCTATGAAGTGCTCAAGCCCAAGTCTAGGAACTAGTCCACATAAGGCCGGCCCTTGACTAAGGCCAACTCAAGTCTAGCTCCAATTAGCCTTGGCCCAATTTTGCATGCTCCTCTTAGAAACTCTCCATGTAATGCCCCTAATTTTTGGAACCTTAGAATAGATATCTTTTTTATGTTATTTTCTAAGCTTTGTTAAATATTTAAAGTTAGGATTTATTTAATAACTTAATGAGTTAGCCTAATGGTTAGTACCTTGACTATCTAGAGGTCCTAGGTTCAAATCTTGTCAGTAGTAAATAAGAGAGTTTTATTTAATTGAATTCTTTTTCTTTTATTTTTAAAAGATTCTTTTCTTTTAAATTGTTGTGAACCCCACCCTACTTGGAGAGAACCGTGGGAGTGCAGGAGAGAGAGAAAGAGGCATGTGGGAGTAGAAGAGAGAACCGTGAGAGCGTAGGAGAGAGGAAAAGAAATAAGAGGAGAGAAAGAGATAAGAGGAAAAGAGAGACATAAGGGCGGAGAGATAGAATTCTAGGGGGAATAGGAGAAGAGGGATTGTGGGCTATAAAAGAAAGAAAGTTGAATCGTGAGAAAGAAAGGAAGGAAGAAAGAAAGAAAGAAAGAATGGGAGAGAGAGAAAGGAGGATTGTGGGATCGAGGAAGGGGAATTTTGTGCCTACTTCACTATTTTTCTGCTCACTCCAGGTAATGAAGCTTCCTCTTATCCTTAGTTTAAGTTGTTGGTTCTGTTGGTTTCTTCTTTTGGGACCCAACATGGGTCTCATCCGAAGTTTCAGTTCTTGGTTTCTTCTTTTGAGACCCAATATGAGATCCAAATCATATATTCAATTAGATTTGTGACCCAATATTTAGGGTTTTTGAGACCCTAATTGTTTTTAGGGCTTTGTTTTAGGATTTGGGTTTTCTTGGGAGGTTTTTCTTGGGACCCAATATAGGACCCATACCGTGTGACCCAAATCTAATATTCTACATATCAAGGTCTAGGATTCATTTCATAGGGACCAAATATAATATTCTTTTTCGGACCCAAATTAAGCTAATCAGATATTTTCTTGTTTCTTGGGACCCAAATCAATTTAAGACCTTTATTCTTTACTTGAAACCCATTATGGGACCCAAATCTTGGGCGAGATAGTAATTAATGTAGGGTATTACTAATTTCAGATTGGGACCTCCTGGACACTTGGGACTTAAAAACCCTAAATATTGGGACCTCCTAGAAGAGTTCCCCCTTGAAACCTTGAAGAGTTTCACTCTTTCCATAAAGAGTAGGAGCTTTCCCTATCCTTCTTGAATCCTATTAGAGTTGCATGATCCCTATCCTTCTTGAATCCTATTAGAGTTGCATGATCCCTGGTGCTGCAAACACATCTTAGAAGAGTTGAGTTTCAGCCCATATCAATTCTATAGCCATATGTTTATTTTCAGAATTCTGTCCTTGCTTGTGCACTGACTTCAAGACCCATTTCGAGTATGCTACACTGCTTTTTGGAGAAAATATTTGTCATCAAAGTTGTAGAGATATGATTCCTTGTTCAGTAGGTTTTGGAATCAGTTAATTCTAACCTGTATTGAGCAAGAAATCCTCATTTCACTGAGGTCACTCCGAACTGAAATTTCTGCACATCTTGTTCTTGTATATGAACTTGTGTTCCTTTCTTTTCACTTTTACTTTTCTTTTGCTATCTTTGATCGGATCCATGTAGCCAACCTCATTTAGTTGGGATAAAGCTAAATAGTTTACCGCCTCCTTGTCAGTGAAGCTTGGCTAACCGCCTTTCCCTCCTCCCATGCCACTTTCGATCTCCCCGGTATCTCAAACCACTCTCCCATTTCCCTCTTCGTTCAGCCCCATATCTCAGACCACTCTCCATTAGGGATTTCTCCTCTTGGTCAAGGATACCTAGGCCATCCCCATCACTGTCTCCCCTTCTCCCCTCATTGCCTTTTCCAAAAACCTCAAAAAATGTGAAAGTGGCACTCAAAGTCTGAAACTCCACCACCATTGGTAACATCTCTACTCAGGTCACCGCCTGTGAAGAGAAACTTGACCTCATCCAGTCAAGACATCAGAATGACCCTCTCAATTATTCCCTGGCCAATGAGGAAAAGCTCGCTGCTTTGGACCTTTCCTCCCTTCTGGCTCAGGAAGAATCTTTCCTCCGCCTAAAATCCAGGATCAAACACTAGAGCTTGGTGATTCTAATTCTGCCTACTTACATCGCTCCCTCAAATCCTGTACCAATTCCAACTCCATCCTTAAGCTCATCTCCCGCTCTGGCACGGAGCTCTCCTCTCCTAATGATATCAAGGCTGAAGTTGTCTCCTTCTTTGGTAATCTCTTTCATCCACCCCTCTCATTCTCCCCAACATCCTTAAGAAATTCATTCCCCATCATCTTTTGCCCTCCCTTCATGCCATCCCTTTGGATGATGAAATCCTTTCTGCTGTCCTCCAACACAAATCTAATAAAGCTCCTGGACCTGATGGCTTCATCATGGGCTTCTTCTCCACTTGTTGGCATATCATTCGCGATGATCTTCTCTTTGCATCCGTAGCTTCTTCCTCAACCCTTCCCAAATCTCCGGCATCAACCACTCTTTCCTTTGCCTCATCCCTAAGGAGGGTGCCCAAAGCATGTCCGACCTCAGACCCATCTCCCTCTACAATCTTCTCTACAAATTCATTGCTAAGATCCTCGCCAACCGAATCAAAAAGTAAGACTCCCTTGTCAGTCCAAATCAATCTGTCTTCATTACTGGAAGAAGCATCTCTGATAATATTATCCCATTCTTCTTCGGCCCTCCTGAAGATCGGCATTCATAAGGCGTTCAATTCTATCCGCTGGGATTTCATCTCCAAAGTCCTCCAAATGACCTTCCCCCCCTCCTTTGTCCACTGGATTCTCTCTTGCATCTCCACCCCTCGCTTCTCTGTGCTCCTCAATGATAGCCCTGCGGGCTACTTCTCTACTGTGGGCATTAGACAGGGGTGCCCACTCTCCCCCTTCCTCTTCTTTCCCTCGAAGTCCTCTCCTATTCGATCCAATCCTCCACTTGATCAACATCTCATCTCCCCCATTCCCAAATGTAAAGATCTCTTGCTTACCCACCTTGCTTTCGGAGATGATCTTATGATCTTCTCCAAAGCTGATCCGGCCTCCCATCACCAACATCATGGCCTCGCTTCACCTTTTCGAGTCCCTTTCAGGCTTGAAAATCAACCTCCTCAAGTCCAGCCTATTCCTTTCGGGTGTTTCTGATGTCCTCCAAGCTCAACTTCTAGCCATCTCTGGGTTCTCCCTGGGGACCATCCCTGTCAGATACCTTGGCCTCCCCCTTCTCTCCTGTCGATTCTCTTCCCATCATTGTGCCCCCATCATCAATACCATTAGGAAAATGCTTCAACTTTGGAAAGGCAAGCTCCTCTCTTATGTTGGCCGCCTTGTCCTTATCCAATCTGTCCTTCAATTCCTCTACCTTTACTGGTCTGGAACATTTCACCTCCTGGCATCCACCTCTAAAGCCATTGACTCTCTTTTCTATGCCTTCCTTTGGAAAGGCACTGATACCACCAGGTTCCTCCATCCAATGAGCTGGTCAAATGTTTGTTAGCCTAAGGCTGAAGGTGGTCTGGGCCTCAGCAAAATCAAGGATGTTAACTCCGCTGCTATTCTTAAGCTCATCTAGAAAATTGTCTCCAAGCAATGCAGTATTTGGGTCTCTTGGGTCTACTCCGTTCCTCTAAAAAATGATTCCCTTTGGACTGCTCCCCTTCCCTCTGATGCCTCCTGGATTTGGCATTCCATCCTTAACTCCATATCCATTGCCCTTGCTGCCATATCTTGCATTATTGGCGATAGCTCCTCCACCTTGCTCTGGTTTGACTCCTGACACCCTACGGTATCCTTCTTCCCCTAGACCCTCCCAAAATCGTCTCCTCCTCTGGTTCGATCATATCCGCCTTTGTGGCCTCCATCCTCTCCCCCAATGGTTGGTCCCCTCCATCTCTCCCTCCCCCTCTGGCGGATCTCTAGTCTTCCCTCCCTCCCATTCCCCTTGGTCACCGAGGATTGCAGGATTCTGTCAATTGGGTGCCCTCCTTCTCGGGCCATTTCTCCTCTGCCTCTGCCTAGAACTTTATCTGCTCCAAAGTCACTTTCATTCCTTGGCGCAATATCATCTAGTTTAAAGGGCACATCCCCCGCCATAGCTTCACCGCCTAGCGAGCCCTTTCCTACTGCCTCCCTACACAGTCTTTCCTCAATTTCAGTCACATCCGGGTCCCTACCTCCTGTTGTTTGTGTTGGAACGGTACTGAAGATGTTGACCATCTTTTCTTCTCCTGCCCCTTCTCTGCTTCCATCTAGAAAAAGGTCCTCCGCTCTTGCTGGCCCTTTACCTGCCCCATCCTCCCCGTTTCCTACAAATGGATCTGGGTAGACATGAACTATAGTGTCACCTCCATATGTGACATTGTTGGAAAGCTAGCCTTCTACGCCACCATCAAGGCATCAACCATCTCTAGATGGAAAGGAATCTTCGTAGATGGACCCCCAACTCCCGTTCATCAGAAGGGATTTGGAAAGCCATCTGCTTCGACGTTTCCTCCAAGCTCAGATCTCTCCGTCACCACTCGGTTTGCGACACCCCAAGGAACAGGTTTTTTCTTATCTCCCAGGGTCTTCCCTGCTCTATCATCTCCCCCCCCCCTCCAATTGATGTCTCCCCTAGTTAGATAGTTTTGGGGCGTCTTGCCCTCCCCCCTCTTCCCGAGGGTTTTGCTCCTTTTGCCCCCCCCCTTTTTTTTCTTTCCCTTTGTATATTCTTCTCCTTGGTAATGAATTATTTATTCATCGAAAAAAAAAAGGGCTAAATAGTTGTTAAAGCTAAAGAAATAAAATGAGGACTAAATTGGAAATAGATAGAATGGTGGAGGGGGTAATGCTGGAATATAAGATGAATAAGGATCCATTAGCAAAAGGAAAAAAGGACAGCAAATATGTAATTCGCCATTAAGATATTATTTCATAGAAGGAAGGGGGTCGTCATCTACCTCCATCCAAAGCAGGAGGCGGAAAACAACTGCGCTTCCAAGGACAGACCTCCATTGATATATCTCTATAGGCACTGACACTGGAACGGAGTGTTGACAATGAGTAGACCTTATGATGATTGAACCAACAATAACCTAGACTGAGGGGGAAGAGACCAGTCCAATCCTTGCAAATACTACCAGGCGGTAGTTACAGTTTCAGCAGTGATGCAAATCATGGTTCTCATGGTAGGAGGGTCTGTAGAAGGTGAAACCCCAGGATTAAGATCTCCTAGGATAGAGGGACTTATTACCACAATATTAGGCGAAATAGATCGTGTATGAAGGAGATCAGTCAAATTGCATGCGGGCTGCAACTATCACCCAGGACAGGGTACGGTAGAAGTAACAGAATATAGAAGACAGGAAGAAGGATAAGAGAAATAAAGAAGAAAGGAGAAGGCTTGTAGTCTGCATGCGTTATTGATAGTCATATGGTTTATGGCAGTCCACTTTTAATATGTAGCCGCAGAAGAGGGGAAAAGAGGTACCTACCAAATTTTCTGTTAGAAACTCAACAAGGAAAATTATACTCTAAATAGGAACCAGGTCCTGGAAAAATTCATGAGCAAGGATTTCCATCCGCAAGTCAACACATGTTGATGCTGCTGGCTGCTTCATGTGTTTAAATTCTAAACATGAAATCAAAAAAAAGGAATGGAAGAGGGAAAGATTGCCTGAAAAAATAAACACATCTATGAATCATAGTTGTCACAGTGTCACCTTGGTGTCTATGAAAATGCTTATATTATATTCTATGCCATGTTTCTTATATGTTAGTTTTCTCATATTAGGTCATTACTAGTATAATTATATCATATTGCATTGATATGGTTTCTATGTTGCATATAAGCATAACTATATAGAATAATCATTGCTATATTATATTATAGATAGCCATATATTGCACAATAGGGCGCCCTGTCACCCATCCAATGCCTTGGGTCACCCATTTCTCCTGAAAAATCAGAACTACAAAATTGACTAATGGAAGTGCCTCTACGGAAAGTTTTTAGGTTTGCCATCTCAGACACCTCTTATCCATTTCAATACCGACACATTTCCATGCTCATGTTATGTGACACATTATCAAGCATGTAGTGTTGTATCACCAGGGCATTATTTTCTCCTCCCGTTCTACTTCAATCTTCTAACCCAAATGTTTTTGGTTAACTGGTCATGTTTCTACCGTCAAGATAGATTTGAGCATAAATAAAATCCTGTAATCTGTATTGGCTTGTGGGCACTTAAACCAGCACTCAGAGTGGTGACTTTAATGAGCAATTGCTAGTGCTTAAACAATAGGAATCCAACTCCAACATTCTACTCAGAAAACTAAAAAGGATATTGGACTTGGATAATAGTCATTCAGATTGTAGAAAGCATGTCTTAAAAGTTTATCAAGCAGTCTGATTAATTAAATGAAAAAAAGATTGGAATTACTTTGTGATAATTGCCCTGAGCATTACAAAGTAAGTTGTTACTCGTACAACATTATCTAAGTAACTTCACAAGCTAAACCAAAAGGATCTTGGGAACCTTTACTGTTTCAAAAGGAAAAATGCATGCATGGTCAAGAAATCCTGAAATTTAGAGGATTAAAGTTTTACCATGTGTTTTAACTTCTGGTAGTAGATTGGCCCCATGAATATATAGGTTTGCAATGGACACCCTGTGATGCCTGGAAAATCAAATTGCAAAGGAGGATGACACATGAGAACATAGATAATGAAAAAAAAAAAAAAAAAAAGAGTCCACAGATTGGTTTGGGGCAAACACACAAGTAATCGGTGCCTTTCTAGGAATTTTTCTTCAGCTCTCTGTGGAAATTTTTTACGTGACTTGGGACAATGGAAGCAGTTAGCAATCTCAGGTGTTTTCAGGGGTTCCACTTTAAAATCCTCTTATAACTCAAATTACCTATACATTTACGTAATGGTTCTGTTATGACGCAAAAGAATGAAACTGATCTTTCCTCGTGGACTCCTACACACCAATTTTTCTCCTAAATATTTTGTTCTGTATTTGTTCTTCCTCTATGTCCTTAGGATACAATTTTTTGATAAGCAGCAGAAAAATAACATTACACAAGAGTCTCTACATCATGGATATATATAGGGGATGGGATATATATTCTCTTTCAGAGAATCCAAAAAGCCAGTTGTTTGACAAAAGAGAGAGCCTCATCTTCTGGAGGCTTAGGGCAAAATAGAGTTTTGTCATAAAATCCTTGACATCCAAAAAAAGAGGGTTGTAATTGCTTTTCTGTTGGATTGATTTGGAGAGTGGTTCGCATATGATCTCTTCATTTACGGCTCTTTCTTCCTTCTCTGATTGCTATTTGTTTTCCATCTGGTGGAAGGTTGATTTGGTTTGGTAATCAGATCTCTCTGCTCCCCTTTTCCAATTTGAGTATGCCACTTTGTTTGAGAGTGACGGCTGAGACCAATTTAGCTAGCATATATAGAGGATCTAGCATATAGAGGATCTAGCCTGTGACAAAGACGAGCAAGTTACCCTTAATTGGTTGTCAGTTCCTCCGCATTTGGATGAAAGTATAGTCATGAATAGGCCACAAAACATTGTTAGATTTGGTTAACAAAAGTTGGACAAAATCCGAGTCTGTCCAAATTTCCCCATGGATCCATCCATTCTCCTTGGCTTGCTTTACTCCCATGAGCATTCCCTGCGCGAAAGCTTCATTTGTGTTTCCTGTCATTATATAATCAGCTCTAAATAAGCACACGCTCTTTTCATCAACCATACAATAAGCCCAAGAAGATATAGTTTGTAATTGATCAGTGACACCCACACACATTATAGTCGATGGGGTCTAGGTCGGGGAAAGGGAAAAATTGGGAAATTCCTGGGTTGAAATCACCTGATTGAGGCAATTAGAGATCCTGGGACGATTACTCCAATGATTCACCAAGTGAATGACCACATTGGGGTTAGGAATATCCTGTTTAAATATAACACTATTCCTATGGTGCCAGAAATAAAAACAGATCGCGACGAAATATACGAAAAAATTCAGATAGACTTCCACGTGGGATATTATGAAACAAGTACATCAAGGCCACGGGAAAGGAAGCTAAATTGATAGCTTCAGGATGTAGATCTAATGGGCTGGCAGCCCAAACCCGTTTTGTAAACTCACACGTAAGAAAAATATGAAAAACAGATTCTTCTTTTTCCTGACATAATCCACAGGTTGGATCCATGTCCATCCATTTTCCAAGAGTGTCTTTAGTAAGGACTCCTCCAAGAGCCACTCTCCAGAAAAAGACTTTAAATTTGGGGTGAAGTTTGAATTTCAATAGAAACCACCACCAATGTGCGCAAAGAGAGGAGCATGCACACCTGTTTAATGATCCATAATAGTTATAGTCACATTGGTAGATAAGAATTTAGCAGCCAACTTGGTATTGAAGCTCCCTGTTTTAGAGAGTTTACAAGACCATTTATCAAGATTATGTGAGAAAGGGAACTTGCAGAATGTGGCTGATAACATGGGGAGGGAGCAATGTAGATAATAGATTTACATTCCAGGTACTATTATACAATGAAAATTACTTACCTGGAGAGAAGGTGGTGGATCATTTTGGTGATCATAGAATGGGGTAAGAGACAAGTCAGTCATGGTGGTGATCCAAGGGTCATACCAGAAGAAGGTGTGCCTACCATTACCAATTTTACAAACAACCATCTTTTGGAGAGAGGGAAGAATACTTACAATGCTCTTCCAAGTGAGAGATCCTCTTTTCTTGGGAGTGCTCATGTGTAAGATGGACCTATTTAGGAAATACTTAGCAGGGATAATTCTTACCCATAGGGCATCCCGTTCAGTGAGTAGCGGCCACCCTAGCTTCAAAAGCAATGCCTGGTTTTGAATTTCCAAGATTCTGATACCCAACCCACCATTGACTTTGGGTTTGCAAATTTTGTGCCAGCCGATAGGATGAGGCTTCTTTGAGGAGTTATTCTCACCATTCCAGAAGTGAAGATAAATTGAATCCAATTTTCTGCAAACATTTCGGGGAAAAGCGAAACTAGACATTAAATATGAAGGAATAGTAGAGAGAGCAGATTGGATAAGGACAACCCGACCCGCAAAAGAGAGGAGATTAGTTTTCCAAAGGCCAAGTTTGTTCTGAACTCTTTTGAGTATTGGAGCAAACGAACAAGACCTCGCTCTTGAGTGAAATAAATTAGTTCCCACATAGACCGCATTGGCTTTCAATTCACCAATACCCAACTTCCGACATAATGAATGACGAAGACCGAGGTCTACAATAGAGCTAAAGGTTACCCCACCTTTATCCAAATTAATCAAAACCCCGAAAGGTCAGAGAAAAGGTCCAGGATGTATTTAATAGTAGAAATATCTTCATCCAATGAACGGCAAAACAAAATGTATCATCGACAAAAAACAAATGAGAAACTTCCGGAGCTCCTCTAGCAATCTTGATACCTTTGAACATGTTAAGTTCCCGATAAGCAAATAAAAGTCTAGACAAGCTTCCGTGGCAAAAATAAAAAGGAAGGGGCTTAAAGGACAACACTGTATGATGCGTCGAGAAGGCTCGAAAAAATTAAAAGCAGATCCCTTCAATTTAATGGAGAAAGAGGAGGAAGAAATCAATGTGCTAAACAAATCTCCCCATTTGTCTCCAATACCTAAGAAAACAAAGAGACCCCTTAAAGAACCCCACCCAATTCAATCATAAGCTTTAGACATATCTAATTTAATTGCCATAAAACCAGTCTTACCTTTGGTGTGTTTCAAGAAGTGAAAGATTTCTTGTGCAATAATGAAATTGTCCGAAATTTGTCTACCAGGGACAAAAGCAGATTGAAAATGAGAGATAATTCTAGGGAGAATCTGCTCAAGACGAGTAGCCAGGATTTTAGCAAGAATTTTGTAGGCTACATTGCATAGACTAATTGGCCAGAAATCCTCCACACAAGACGCATTATCTTTTTTTTGGAATTAACCAAATGAGTGTGTGATTGACCCATGAGGAAGAGTGAGATTGAGAAAAAAATTTTGAAAAAAAATCACAGATATCATTGCTACTCAAACTCCAGGATTTCTGAAAGAACACAGCTTGAAAACCGTCCGCACCTGGAGCCTTGTATGCCCAAAGGAAAAAAACAATATTGCGAATTTCATCAATAAAAGGGACATGGGTAAGAGAAAACATCCTCAAGGGAGACAATGGGGCGAAATAAGCACTCAATAAAAGAAGGATCCAAAGGGTTAAATGTAGTAAAAAGGGTGGATAGATAAGAGGCAAACAACGATGTCATTTCTCTTGGATCCGAGATTATCTCGTTAGAAACAAACAAGATGGAAGTAATATTCCTTCTCCTGAGATTAACCTTGGAAATGGTATGATGAAACGGGCATTACAGTCCCCATTATCAATGTAAAGATATCTAGACTTTAGAAACCAAAATTTCTCCCCCGCATCAAGGATCCATTGTAAATTGGACTCCGTGGAAGTCAAACTGGAATGGGAATAGTCAACAGAGTCACTGAAAGAGAGATGAGATGAGAAAAGATGTTCCTTCAGCAATTCAATGTGCCCAAAAACCTGATGATTCCAGTGGATAAGGATTCTACTCATCGAAGAGAATTTTTCTTCCAAATTATCCCGACCAAGGCTTTTCCAAGAGAGGGAATAGAAGGGGAGGAAGTCCGGATGGGACAGCCAAGCATCCTGAAAATGGAATAGTTTCCAGAATTTAAACTGTGGAAGAGAGTCAGTATTAAGAAAAATAGCATTGTGATCCGAATCAGCTGAGAATAGTTTGGATATGGACACAGAAGGAAAAGGGACAGCCATGATAAGGAGGCAAAAGCTTTATCAATAGCTTCTTTAATCAATTTAGGGGGTTTCTGCTTGTTAGTCCAAGTGAAAGGATTCCCAAAGAGTTTGATTTCTTCAAGATTCAAAGCAGACAGCAGAAAGTCCAAAACAGTAGAGGATAAGGAATTTTTAAAAGTAGCATACCCTCCCCCCCCCCCCAAAAAAAAAAAAAAATTTGTCAGAAACTGCAAGGATTTTGTTAAAATCCCCAATCAAGAGGAAAGTATTGAAGTTCGTTCCACCCAGCAATACGTGAAGAATGTTGAGTTGAGGGCCGTGAGGCATACAAACAAATAAACAACCATTTATTTATAGAAAGGGAATTGGAAGCACATTCTACAGCAATAAAGAAAGAGGCAAAAAAGGTGTTAACCAGATTGACCGAATTGGAGAACATTAACCAAAGACCTCCGTTATCGCCACGAGAACCCTCGCTATTTAAGAAAAGGGACGTATTGAACTTTCAGAAAAAAAAAGGGAGCTTAAAGGAGGAATGATCTCTAATCTTCGTTTCACAAAGGAAAATAATATCAGGATTGACTTTTTTACAGTGATGCAAAATCCAATGTAGAACTTTCAGTATAACAGAACCAAGAAACAAATTTACCACATTCAGAAGTAACACCCTAGAGAGCACATCCACCAACCCAAACCAAAGAACAATAACAATAACGAGAGGAGACACAAACAAAAAACTACTGAAAGATAGGTGAGAGGGAAACAGAAAAAACAAGCAAGGCAGGCAAGACAGATAAGAACAGAGAAGGAAAATAAAAATGAAATAAACAATAAGAACCAAACAATACCTAGTTATGAATTGCCTACTCCAATAGCAACAATCAGGATCAAACCAGCACAAGCAAAGACTAAGGAGAATAGTAAAAAAACACAATAAGAAACTGGGAATTAACACTACAATGGCAAGGTACCTGGTCTAGAGTTTCCTTTTCTTTCCTTGTCCCATTCTCGAATTCAACATGAAAGATTTGAGGTTGAGAAGCTCCCAGATCAGTCATCCGAATAGGAGCATCCCTGAGATCCTCTCTCCATGAGTTTCATGATGACTTGGTTCAGCAAAGCCTTCCTATTTGGGGCAGGGTAAATGGTGCGAAGAACTATAGAAACAATATGGTCCGCGCCAATCGCCTCACACTCGTCTAGTTTCCTCTACCATGACCAGTTAGGGACCAAAGAAGTGTTTGGTGTTGAATGGGAAGTTGGACTGGACTGAGGGTTCACAAAATACTGGTTGATTGTAATGTTTTGTGCATCTCGGAAACGGACATATGGATTACCACCCTGGGTGGAGGAGGGGGGCTGAGGCTCATTTTTGTTAGGTGGGTCAATGGAACAAACAGTAGCATCAGTAATAACAGGGGTAGGTAGAGATTGAGGTGGAAGGGAGTTCAGGTTAGATAAGAATTCCACAGAGAGAAGGGACTGCAGTCATGGGATGAGGCAGGGCCACAAGTAGAGATAATGGATACTGGGACTAAAGGGGTGGGAAACTGGATTGAGATCCCAAGGTCAAGGTCAATATCAAGAATGTCCGGGAAAGGGATTGGAGTGTCAGCAGAATTTGGTGCCACATCCGCGCCAGTAAAGCCCAAAATGAGTCACCAATAGGGGGAGAGGTGGGGAGAGCATGCCCCTCAGAAACAGAGAACTCAGATTGTTCAACCGTACTAACTCCCATCAAACCAGATTCTTCAACTGGTAGAGCATTATCGGGAATAGGAGAAGAAGGGAGAGAAGAGGGTGATAACTGGGAGCCATCAGGAGAGACTGAATCTTCAGTGGGAGATATAGCAGTGGTTACCTTAGTGGTTTGAAGATGCACAGCAGGATTCACGAGTCAAAGATTAATGAACAGCGGATCAGTAAGAGCATTCGCATAATGGTCATACTTGTAAAAAGTGGAGCGTCCATTTTTTTTTAGAGTTGGACACGAGCTGATCACATGGGTTATCTTTCCGCAATTAATGCAGGCAGGAAAAAGTTTGTACCAGAAGTTAACTCAAACAGGTTCTCCATTGCTTCGGCAAAATCTGGAACTTAGAATAAGTGAAGGCTTTTCCTTGAACGAGATCTTGACTCAAGCCGTACCAGGAGGGAGTCCCAGTTCCTCAAAATTTAAATTTAAATCAATGATGTGTCCAACACAGGACACAGCACTTCGAATACATGCCGGAGTATGGCAGTCCAAAGGGATGTCACGAACGTGGAGCCAAAGAGGAAGAAATTCTAACTCATGGTTGGAGCTATCAGTATCGATTTCAAAAAGTCCCAGCTGAAGCATAGATCGGTCAAGCCACCAAGGTGCAAATGCCATCACCCTATTCCATTCCGATTCAGATGCAAATTCCGCATAAAAGAAACCACAGTCAAAGCAACAGATGAAGGTCGCTCTAAGGGGGGACCAGAGAGGTGCAAGAAATCTGCAGAGATTCTCCCGGAGGGGATTGGAGTAACCAAACGCCACTCCGAAAAAAGAAATAGGGATGCAAGGCAAGGTTTTGAAAGGGAATCAGGTTTAGCGTAGTCGCCGGAGAGACGCCAAAATGTCCGTAATGTAGAACTAGATTTGAAAACTCAAACTAGGCCCAAACTGCAGGAACTTTTAGTCAAAGAACAACCAGCAATTACCCACAGATAGGTAGCAATCAACAGACCAGAATAAAGGAAGAATTAATTCTCAGAAAATCAGAATTCAATCCCACGCAGTACTCCCTAAACTCAGGTTATAAACCAGCAAATATAGTTAATTCAGGTACAGAAATAGGCTCTTAACAGTGTATAAACAGAAGAGTATTCACAGGAACAGAAAAGAAAAGAATCCCCCATCGGTTCTGGTTTCCGATTACTCAGTTTAGAATATTTTCTGGGAAGAATCTGAAGTGTAAATACCTGATTTGTAGAACAGCAACAGAATCTTGTAAATAAAACTTGAAGAAAATGAACACTTGAAAGGAACCTCTAGGGCTTCACACCGCAAAGAGTCAATTGGATCAAACACCAATTCTGTCAGCCTTGATCAAACACAAGACCACCACTTTGATTACACACAAAGCAAACTCAGAAGAGCAACAGCAACATGACTTTTTCATTCATAAATCATTCAAGGCTTAATGGAAGCCTTCTTCTTTATTCATAATAATGATGGGGGTCACATAAAGTAGAAACTAACTTTAGTTTCCAAAAACTGAAATAGAAACTTACAAAATAGAAGGTCCTCTAGTTACTAAAACAGGAAATAGAAACTGGGAATTAAAAGTACTGAAA
Organism: Macadamia integrifolia; assembly: GCF_013358625.1. Lineage (NCBI taxonomy): Eukaryota > Viridiplantae > Streptophyta > Magnoliopsida > Proteales > Proteaceae > Macadamia > Macadamia integrifolia. Next base: position 30,534,199 of record NC_056570.1, on the reverse strand, counting down.
TTAGAAACTAAATAAACTGGATTTATAAACTAAATAACCGCATCAATCCCCAACTAAAAAAGAAACTAATGAAAAAAGAAAACTAACTAATAATCCCGTACTCAATCTTAGAGCCCCTCTTTTGAACTAATAAAAGTGGTCCAATACACTCCAAACCACATGGACTGAAGGCCCAACACAAATACAACCCAACCCTAGGCTTATTCCTAATAAAACAAGCCTATTTTGGTTATTAATCTGCATCAGTCCGAGCCCAAGATGCACAGGTACAAGGTGTGACCACGAACTAAGAGGGGGGTACCGCCACAAGGATGGAAGAGGAAGTGTGTATCGCCGGCAAGGATACTTCCAATTGTGGGTTAATGTTATGACTTTCCATCAGAAATACTCACAAGAAAAACGACACAAGAGGATGGACCGCAGAAGTGAACACTGTACACAACAGGACAAAGATGGAGGGGAGAGTCCAGAATGGTCTCAAACAAAAGAGGGGAAGGAGAAGAAGTTTTGGAAGAAGAACAGAAGTCCAAGAGAAAAACCGCAGGACAAAGAAGGGTAGTATGCACAGGGAGCAGCAATAAGGTGAGTCGAGAGAAAACAAAAAAGCGTAAAGAAAAGAAACCCCGAATAGGCAAGTAAAACTGAGAAGCTCACAGATCCTTGAGATTCACATAGGGACAATGGATGGAAAGAAAAAGGAGAGAAGAGACCAGGTAGAGGGGGGGAAAAAGAAGGACTAAGCCGACACAAAAGAGATAAGCAAAGGACACAGCAAACGAAAAGCTTATGGGGATAGGGGAAAAAGAACGGGGCTGAGTGGTGGATGCAGTACACTCTGAAAAAGCTTAGGTGTCCTTAGGATACTGCTCACAAACAAGTGTCCTAATAAAATATTCAATATTGTCATAGGTGCAAGAAGCATGGCATTGCTCTCTCTCTTTTTCCATTTTGGGTTTTAAAAGGTTTGTCTATGGGAATGGAAGAGAAGATGTTGAACTTGTGAGATTTCTCCCATTTTTTGTAGGACGAGTGATTTCATGCAGACCTTGGAGTGAATCCAAGTTGGCGTGAAGCCAAAACCCATTTCTCTTCCCTAACTCTTTTCTCATAGGCTACCACCCTCTTCGTCTCCCTTATTTCTTATCTACCAGTCCCAATTGCGCACTTTTACCTTAAATTATAGCCTTAAACACAAAGGAGATTCATCAACAGCAAGGAGGCACAAAGAATACATTCTTGGAGTTTGGTAATGACTTAGTACTTGATCACAACATTCCAACTCACGGGACAGCAGAGGAAGGTTTTGCCTATCATGTATCCTCTATTAAATTTCCACGAATCCTAGAATGAATTTTCCGCACTTGTATTTTGGAATTTTTCATCATTTATGGCTGTTGTTAAATCTGATTTTCTGCATGTATGTTGTGAGTCTGTGTTAGTAGACCTTCCCAAACCAAAATTCACTTACTCCTTACTCCTTAGACTTGTACTAGAGAATAAGAATAAAGGAATAGAAGAGAAACAATAAGAAATCGATTGGGGAGATTGAAAAGAAGGTATGAGAGAGAGAGAGAGAGTATGGTTTGAGGTCTCGGTTTTGGGCATAATATCGGTCAAGCCTAAACCTAAGATATCTTGAGATCTTGGCAAAACCTTGCATTTTTCCAGCAAGTTTCAGGGCTGGGTTTCTGTGGCCATATGCCAAGCTAGGTCCTAAAACTTGTCATCCAACCTATTTTAGGCTTTCTAAAGTGTAAGACTTAGTGGAAACATTAAATTTTTAAAAAGTCAAACCCAATATGGTACTTTGACTTAGGACCCTAGATTGATCTACACTGTATATAATCTCTACCATAGGCTATTCCACACACTTTTTAGTACTGCTAAAATACATATAATTCAAGTAAAACAAGTTAAATAAGCATTAGAAATTAAACAACAAAAAATTTTAAACCATTTAATAAATTAGGCAGTATACATTGTTGAATCGCATTTATTAGATTTACCAAGTCACATTTATTAGAGTAAATAATAGAAAAATACAAGTGGATGACTCACCTTATGCCCATCCTAGAGTCCTAGACTCCTAATGCTGAAACGAGTGTGTGGCCGGAAAACAACCACTATATTGTTGTTGATGGCGACTGATACCTCGAAGTTATATTGGATCATAGGATGATAAGGAGTTTGAAGATGCCTCAAGATTCCTTCCCTAGGCTCTGACCCTCCTGCTTGGCGGCCTCCATGGCTGCCCTCTCCGGCGAGGTGCAGTCGGCCCCCCTCCTCTGGCCCACCCTGCTTCTTCCAATCTCCATGCTTCACCTCCCTCCCTCCCTTTGGGGATTCCCTGGAACACCCATTTCAAGTCCTCCAACTCTGCCACTACTAAAGGCCTCCCCCTCCACTTTGTCCCTTCTTCGGTTTTGGGAGACTCAATGACTGCCATTTGCCCGAAAGGCTTACTCGAATTCGAAGCCTCTCGGTGGAAGAGCTCTCTTATTGGACACTTTCTTGGCCAACGCCCTCCCTTTCATCTAGCTAAATCCTCTTTCCTCATGCAATGGTGTCTGGTTGGTATTGTGGATACCTTCCTTCTAGACTATGGGTATTTTTTGTTCAAGTTCTCTAATGAGCATGACCGTGTGAGCTACTTGGAAGGCGAACCTTGTCTTGTTGGGCACAAACCAATTTTTATCCGACCTTAGCATAGGCGGCAGCTCCTAAATCATGTGGACTACTCCACCATCCCTATTTGGATCTCTTTACCCACCCTCCCTCTTCATTTTTGGTGTTCTGATGGTCTGAGCGTCATTGGCTCGGTCCTCGGCACTCCTATCTGCTCTGATGCCAAAACCAATTGCAAAGATAGACTGGCATATGCGCGAATCTGCGTTAAAGTTTCGGCTGCAGCAGCTCTCCCCTCCTCCATCTCGTCCAGGATGGCGATGATTTCTGCTTCCAACAAGCCGTGTGCAATGAATGGGAACCCCCGTAGTGCCTTATTTGCAACGTCTTTGGCAATACCTCTACATGCTCCCCGAAGAATGCTGAGCCGAATCTTCAGGGTTTAGAGGTGTATGATCCTGTCAGCCCTTTACTCCCCAAAGGCAGATGGCTGATGGCTAAGGTTGAGAATTCCACTCCTTTTTGCTCAGTGAGAGGCCGTAGAGGTACCAGAAGGCAGAATCTTCACCAGCAAGGGCCTAATATCTCTACGAAGGGCTCGTCCGCTGCTGTTGAGTGTTTACCCACTGAGTAAAACAAGTTCTCGATCATGACAACTGTTATAAAGTGTGTTAAGGACAACGTCCCTCCTGTCCGAAGGCCTAATGGCAACCCTCTGCTCCTCTCTCTGACAAGCTTTCATATGGTGATTCTGGTTGTTCTTGGCTACTGATTCCTCAGGAGATGAATCCTCAGCCTCTGATTGCAGTATGTCCACCTCTGGCAAGAGATCCCCTTCCCCTTCTCGAGCTTCCTTGTCTGGAACTTCACTGCCTGATGCGGAATTGTCGGCCCCTTCTTCTTGGCTCTTACCTCTCCAGTTTTTGGGCTAGCGAGCTTTGACTTTATCCCTTCAGTTGTCGAGACTGAGGTGGGTCCCTCTTCTAACGTCTCTTGCATCCCTTTAGAGAACCCAGCTCATCTAAACCATTGTGTCATTGGACCACCCACCTCTTTAGACCAAGTTGTTGCAGGCCCATCAAACTATTTTATCTTGGACCCGGCTTAGTTGGAATTTCCTCCTCCTGGGCCTCCCATCTCTCTGTAGGCCCACTGCTATTTAAATGATCCCCCTCTCCTTGTCTCCAAGGCAGCCCATATTATTGCAGGTTTGGGTCTAGCGCACCCAAACACCTTAAACCTGTCATCTTCCCTGTCCGTCGCTTCAGCCAAGCCCAAGTCTAAGTTGTCTACTGCTAACACCAAGCACTCCCGTAGGATCATGCCTAAATCTAAGTCCACCATTCCATCTGTTCCATATCATCCTGTCATCTCCTCTCCTCCCCACTCCTACCAGCTACGGAATAGATCTCGCCCTCCCTTTGGTTTGCCCTGTGCCTCTTCCCAGGAGCAGTTGTTGCCCCTTCCAAACACGTCCTGATGTCCCAAGGCCTTATTTGGAACCTTTGGGGCTTGAATTCTGTTAGGGATATGCCCACACTCCTATAGTTGGTTTTGATGATAACAAACAAATGAAGGTATTTCACAATTTGCCTACAAGCATTGTTTTGCAGAGACTTCATACCAAAGATCGAATTTGGTGAATGAAGGGAAGAAATGAAGATTGAAGTCATCAAATGAAGAGTATCAAAAAGTTGGCATCAATGCTTGAAGAAGATATCATAAGAATTCAAGCTTCAAGATGTCAAGACATGAAGCTCAAAGACATGGAATTACAAACAAGAAGAAAAGAAGATGAAGTGCCAAAGAGTGGAAGGTTCAAGTGAAGAAGAAGACCACTAGGATAGATTGGTCCTTTTTAATGTAATTTGTAACTTTCACATATATATGTACACTCACCACATGCATGTGCATTGCATCATACTAGAATAACCATAGAGCATACCTTGACCAAGTATGGAAAGTCTCTAAGTGGTGAGGAACATATTATGAAAAATGTGTTCTAGTGAAATTCTGTGAAAACCACATTAACTTGAATCAAGGGCATTTTGGGTAATCTTAGAGTTAGTATCAGAAAATGAAACCTTCATGAAAGTTGTAGGAAATCGAGTCACGATTCCAACGCAACTGATTTCAGGTCAATTCAAGGTCGGACCGAAAATTTATGGTCAAAACACTAACGAGTGGTCAGTATGACAGCATTCTGTCAAAACAGTCTGTCATATTGGCAATTGACCGGCTAGAAGCCCCGATCGACTGGATCTATCCGAGACCATAGCCGGTCGACCGATGGAAAGTCCCCATCGACCGGTGTCTGCCTGGAAGTGCCCCAACGACTATATTTTGCTATAACGGCTCTTTCCGGTCGACCGGCTACCAATGGCGGTCTACTGGTGGTCCCGGAATATGACCGTTAGAGCCTGATTTTCTGCCTAAAATTCTTCACTAAGCTCACCTATAAATACCCTAGCTGCTCTTAATTAAATATCAATTAAGAAAGAATATTAAGAGCATTATTGTAAGCATTCAAGAGTCATTAAGATTATTCTATCCTACTTGAGTTGTTCGATTATTCTAATCCCAACAAAAAGCTCAAGTCTTAATCAAGTCCTCCACTCTCTCCTGTGCAAGTCAAAGCCATAAGAGAGGACTTTACAAAAGGTGCATCATTCATCTCTCATTCTTATCATTTGCACCACACTTGAGGTATTCCTCTTATTCCACTACTTCTTATTTATTTCTGTTTTTTACAATTCTAAACTATACTTAGGGTTGTAAGGATTCTCTTATCCTTAAAAAAGGAAGGTGTCTCTCTACCTCCAAAAGAGATTGTAAAGGCCTCTCTGCCTGTAAAGGGGATTTGTAAGGATACTCTTATCCGTGAAAAAGATTGTAAAGGTTTTCTTCCCTACCTACCATACTGAAAGGGAGAACTAGTGGAATACCTTACAAGAGGATTCTTGTAAGGAGTGGACTAGACTCGGATTGAGTCGAACCACTATAATTCTCGGTGTTGTGTGATTGTGCTTGTTCTATTTTATTCCGCATTTCTTATTTACAATCACACTTGGGACAGTACTTCGAAAAGAGTCAAAATTCCACTAGTATAACCTATTCACCCCCCTCTAGATCATTTCAAATTCTCCCATAAACATGACAACGTCCGCCAACTTTTGCGCAACCTTCGTCCTTCTTTTTGGTACTTGTTTAAACGTATGTGAAAGCTGCCTCCATCGGCCAAATTATTTCCACCATTGCTCCGGGTCGGTCCCTCTTCACCAACCACTCCCACCACCCCAACGGTCATATTTGCATCCTCTGGGATCCTTCCAAAATTGTAGTAACTCTGTCCTCTTCTTCCCATCAATTTCTCCATCTTCATATCTCGAATTCTACCTGCAACTACTCCTTTATGCTCACTGTCATCTACATCTCCAATTGTATGGCTGATAGAGAAAATTTATAAAATGATCTTCGTCTTATTGCCGGTCAACGTGGATCTAGACCTAGCAAGATTTGTGGGGATTTCAACACTGTGAGGTTCAGCCATGAAAAACAAGGTAGGGCTCCCTAAATACTACCAACCTTGATGCTTTTAATGAGTGTATTGATGACATTGTTGTGGATGACCTCAGATGGTCTGGCATTAAAATCTCTTGGAATAATAAAAGATGGGTGATGCCTGCATTGCTTGCAAATTGAATAGAGTTCTGGTGAATGAAGCTTGGCTCTTTGCCTTCCCTTCCTCCCATGCTTCTTTTGAGCCCCCAGACATTTCTGACCACAGTCCCATTTCCCTCCTAATTCATCCCTACACCTCCTTTAGCTCCAAGCCTTTTAAATTTTTTTATATATAGTCTACCCACCCTGACTACCCTTCCATATCAAGGAAGTCTGGATCAAGCCCGTCAATGCCTTCTCTACCCCCCTCATTGCTTTGGCTAGAAAGCTCTGAAATGTGAAAGAGGCCCTCAAAGCCTAGAATAGAAACTCCTTCGGCAATATCTCTTATCTTGTTATAGATTGCAAGAATAAGCTCACCTCCATTCAGATTCAGCTCCAAATGGATCACCTTAACACTTCTCTGGCTGATCTTTAAAATACTTAATCAAAAAATCTTTCCTCCCTGTTTGCCTAAGTGGAAAGTTTTTTTAAGCAAAAGTCCAGGATTAATTGGTTGGAATTGGGTAACTCAAACTCAGTCTACTTCCATTGCTCTCTAAAAGCTAGAAATAACTTCAACTTCATCCAAAAGCTCACCACCTCAGATGGCACCCAAGTCTCCAAGGTGAATGAAATTAAAGAGGTAGTTGTTGACTACTTCAGGAAGTCTTCTGCTTAGATCCCTTGCCAGCCTTCCCTATTCCTAATAGCATCATTAATAAATTTATTCTGGAGAACTTAAACAATTTGCTTATGGCCATCCCTTCTGATGAGGAAATTTCAGCTGCTACTCTCTCTCATAAAGCAAGTAAAGCTCCGGGTCCTAATTGTTTCAGCATGGGCTTCTTTATTTCCTCTTGGGATGTTATCAAACAGGCTTTGATCAAGGCTATCAAGAGCTTCTTCAAACCTGCCTAGATCAAAGGGATCAGCCACACCTTCCTCTGCCTCATTCCCAAGAAAGAGGGAGCTGACACTATAAATGATTTCAGACCGATCTCTATGTGCAACCTCATCTATAAGTTTATTGCCAAGATCCATGCCAACAGGCTCAAGCTTGTGGTTGAATCCTTGGTTAGTGACAACCAATCGGCCTTTATCCTGAGCAGGAGTATTGAAGACATCCTTCTTTGTCATGAGATTGTTAGAGGATTTGATAGGAAATCCCACTATCTAGAAGTCCTCTTGAAGATTGACATTCACAAGGCTTTTGATTCCCTGAGATGGGACTTCATTCTTTCATTTATGAGCAAGATGGGTTTCCCGCATGTGTTCTCCAACTGTATTCATCAATGTATTGCCGCTCCTCGCTTCTCGGTCTAAGTGAATGGTAGCCCAATTGGGTACTTCTCCTCCTTTGTGGGAATTCTCTAGGGATGTCCCTTGTCCCCTTATATTTTTTGCCTAACTATGGAAGTCCTTTCCAGATCTCTGAAAATTGCTACTAACCAGCGTCTCCTCTCTATTATCCCTAAGTGTAAGGCGGCCAAGATCACCCACCTGGCTTTTGGTGACGATCTGATGATCTTCTCCAAGGATGATGCATCCTCCTTGGAATCTATTATGCATTGCCTGAATCAGTTTGCTTCCATGTCGGGTCTTCGCATCAACCCTAGCAAATCCCTTATCTTCATGGCTGCAGTTTCGGACAATGTTAAGGCTTCTTTCCTAGAGATGACTAGTTTTGCCCTAGGCCAGCTCCCTGTCAAGTTTCTTGGTTTGCCCCTGATCCCTGCAAGGCTCACTGCCCATCACTGCACTCCAAAAAGCGCCTCCAGCTTTGGAAAGGATAATTGTTATCCTATGCAGGTTGGTTGGAGCTTATTAGATTTGTTCTTCAAGCCTCTTACATCTACTGGTCTGGTATATATGGTTTGCCTAAATCCATACCTCTAAGCTTAAAGCCATTTTTGCTTCCCCTGGAAAGGAACATAGTGCTTAAAATTCCTTAGACTGGTCAGTTAGGTTTATGTCTGCCGCCCAAAATCTGAACAAGGATTGGGCTTGAGACGTATAAAGGATGTCAACTCTGCGGGGATCCTCTAACTTATATGGAATCTGGTTTCTAAAAAGAAAAGTATCTAGGTTCATTGGGCATATTCTTCTATTCTTAGAACAGACACTTTCTGGTCAGTCCGAATTCCCTCGGATGCTTCTTGGGCTTGGGGCAAATGTTCTCTTTCAGGTCTCTTGCCTCCGCAACTATCTCCTCTTAGATTGTGGATGGTTCCTCTACTCTTTTGTGGGTTGACCATTGGCATCCTATGGGAGTGCCAGATACAGCTCCAGACTACCAAAGCATGCTCTTGTTACAGATATTCTATCCTCTGGTTCTTGGTCCCCTTCGGCTCTCGATGATTCCCAACTTGCTGCGATCTGGAACTCCTTGCCGACCATCCCCAAGACTTCTCTGAGGAATCAAGATTTCATTGTTTGGAACCCATCTAGTTCTGGTATTTTCAGTGCCAAGTCGGCTTGGAACTTTGTCAGAGCCCAAGGCTCCTCGTCCCCATGGCATAGGCTCATTTGGTTCAAGCATCATATTCCTCACCAAAGTTTCACAGCTTAGAGGATTTTCAAGAATTACATGCCCACGTAAGCTTTCCTCGTCCAAAGAAGAATTCCAGCCCTCTCCTTGTGCCACCTCTGCAGTGCCCATCTCGAAGACGTTGATCACCTCTTCCTTGATTGTTGTCTCTGCCTCCATTTGCAATTTGGTGTTGTCCAAATGCCGGCCTTCTAGCAGGCACATCCTCCCCTTTCAAAGAGAGTGGATCTAGGTGGATATGACGTTCCAGGGGAAGACCATATGTGATTCGATGGGCAAGCTAGCTTTCTGTGCAACTCTAAACCAAATTTGTATGGAAAGAAATCATAGGAAATCGACCTCCAACTCTAGGCCGCTAAGGAAGATTTGAAACTCCATCTTCTTTGATGTGAAGTCCACAATTCCTAATGTCTTCACCCCTTGGATTCCCTCCCCTAGAAATTGTCACATTGTATCTTCCAGGAAGCTTCCTAGCTCTGTCATCAGTGTCATCAGAACCACCTCTCTTTGAGGGTGGATTTTGTTGTTTTTCCTCTTCTCCTCACCCCCCCCCTTTAGAGGTTGTATGTTTTTCTTCTCTTCTTAGTCAATGAAATTTTTATTCGCCCAAAAAAATAGTTTTCCTATGATTGAATCACAAAAGCTATGTAAGAATTTTTTTTTTTTTTTTTTTTTTTTTTTTTGAACAACTTATCCTCTTGTTCCAAGCTTTATTTGGGTGAGATTTGGCTAAAAAAATGAAGAAATAGGAGATGGGGGAGTGGTTTTCTTCACAAGCATGCATAACTAGTTGAGATAATCGAGACTGGGTTGAAACTAGTCAAGATAACCAAGATTTCTCCGAGATACCGAAATCATGGTTGAGATATTGTATAATTTGCATTACATATTTCATTTTGTCTCGAGAACTCCCGAAACCAAGAAAATTTACCGCTGAGATCTTGTACCACAAGGTGGAAAGCATGTAACCACATCCACGCAAGCTTCAACAATAATAAATCACAATTTCATCCTCTATCTACTCTCAAGATGGGTAACATTTTGATGTTACCTCCAAAATCCAATCCCTCCATCCCAAGCCTGTCCGCAACTCCCCTAGGAACAGACTGATCTGGAACCTTCAAATAGACACCATGCCTCTTCCTTAGTCCCCCCCCCCTCTCCTTCTGCCCGCTCCCTTTGGTTCCTTTCTTAGCATCTGGTAGCTGTTGGGCTTTGAAGGTCTTGCTGGACTATTTTCTTTTTGTATTGGCCATCACGGCTTTGGGCTCTTTTGTATTTTTTCAGTTTGGCTTTGTTTAGGCATTGCCCCTCCCCCCCCTCCT